>NC_089618.1:1264581-1580726 GCF_039881205.1 Euwallacea similis | reverse complement strand
GACAGCGGAGCAAAATGTACAATTAAAAAGGATGGGGAAAAATAATGTACACAGTAAAAAGCATGCAACATGATAGATACTTTGTTAGACCAAAAAAGTAAAATGAGGTAGAAGGCCAACAGAATACCTTTGAGAGGCCTGGCAAAGCGAATTCTTGAGCTGACTACTAGGACAAGAAATTTGACAGTCACTTGCGGAGCCTCCCAGGAGTAAAAATAACGAAAAGATTACAAAACCCAACACTAAGCACTTGCAACCGTAAGGCAAAACTTTTCTGAAGGGATCGAGAGGATGTACAGAGAGATTAAATAATAACAGGAGTGCAAATTAAATAAAACGAAGTTGAGAAAATGTCCGGAAATTCGTCGCCGAGACTGCAGCAGTCTCCGATTATTTTCTTTAGAGCTGCAGGGTTGCCAAATGATTTAAAATCCCGATTTTGAGCCACTAACGAGGGTACCGGAACCCTGAGAAGTAGCAGGGAAGCGGGTTATCTCGGGCTTTAAAATATACGTAGAGTGGCAACCTTGGAACTCCACTTCCCTTTCTCCCTGGATCTTACCTTCCCACGTTCAATTATTGAAACCTTAACGTTCCGCGAAAATTTATTATTTTCATTTGGGGGCGGCGTTAGCAGCATAACGCCAAAAGGCCCTATCTTAAAAATAATTAATTCGATTTTTTGAATCTAAGGTGTTAGCAGCATAACACCAAAGAAATACTCGTAAAACAATGCGAAGAACCACGTTAGCAGCAAAATATAGTATTCTTTTTTGATTTAAACGCGTTTTTAAATTTCTCGATAATTCTCAACAAGCCAAACTAGAGCTCTAAATATGTTAAGTGTGTGAAAGTTACTAAACGACATTCTTCAGCCACTCGAAAGCCAATCTTCCTTCTGCTGCCAGTTTCTGATGCCGGATAGGGAGAAGGGTTCAAAAAAATACCTGTCCCAAGTACACTATTACTAAAGCAGGCTGCAAAGCTACTGGTTAAGGTAAAAGCAAACCAAAAGACTATAATATGGTACACAAGCAAATGGGTTATAAATAAGGAGCACCCAAAACTACTGACATGAACTAAAAGTAAAATCAGAGACTGGATTCTCGGGTCCGGTTTTGCCTTACGACGTGCAAGTGTTAACTCCGACACCTATTTCACATCGGCCTACATGCGAGAACACCAGTAACAAGTTTTGACAGCTTGTCAAAGACAAACAGCAGCTCGAAAGGAGTGAAAGTAAAGAGTATTTCACTGCTTCGCTGCGTTTGCGCCAAGCCGACTAAAAATGCCACAGCGTTGTTATTGTCAATGAAATGAGAGTTTGGAGAAACCGAAAAAGGCTTCTGCGAAAACAGCACCGGAGCTACAAAGAAATGAAACAAAAAATCTTACCTTGTGAGTCCCTGTGTGCACCGACCGCCTCTTGGGCGGCCAAGAAAACTTCGTCTTGTGATTGATTACCCATTTGCCAATGTCCAAATCCTGAGACAATTGGAAAATAAAGTAATATATGAATATGGAATTTAATTTAAATGTTACATTATAAGTAGGGTTGGCAAGAACACAATAAAATAATTGTGGATTGAAAAATTTTGCCCTATACTGTCCTTAAACTGCGTTAAGCAATTGTTTTTTGTTCCCACTTCTGTTTACTGTAGAAACTAAAATGTCCACTTGTTAACCTCAAAAACATCTCAACATTAGTACTGCCCTAAAATTACTTTTTGGCATATTAGTCTCAAAAAATGGCAATGTTGATTGAGAAAAAATATCATAAAGTTATGCGATGTATTATTTTAAACAATGTTTACATCAGGGTAAACAATTATGCAGAGTCGAACTTACTCGTCTTACTCAAATTAAGTATTTGTGGTAGATTATGTGATATAATAGACTACCACATCGCATTGTTATAAATTTGAAAAATGCAAGTACTTAAAATAAAGTGTGGGAATCAAGAAGCCTTTAGTAGATAAGATGCAAAAAAGGAAATAACCAATAGATTGCCAACCCTGTTTCAGAAAATTTCAATTGACCATTACAAATTATGACCAAGGTAATTTCTAAAAAGTCGAATTGAACCGAACTTATAGGGAGGTGGTGCATACTATACACTTTACTTTCAGGTTAGAAATACGCACAATATACCAGTCGGACAAAAACTTTTTTGACTGGAATAGAACTAAAATTTCCATATATTATGTCAAACATCAGCACCGCATTTCAACAATATTAATGACAACTGCATAAACCAACAAATTGGGTAGTCTACTTCACTGAGTGTTTAATATTTTTTTATGCGTGATAAAAATTTAGTTGAGATTTTAAACTTTTCATAAATATTATGAAAGAAAAATTAAAGTGTTAAATTAAGACTTGCCAGAGCTTTTCAGTCAATACAACATTCAAAATATGAAAAACATTGTTATTAAAACTCAAGAAGTAACAAGATTATTTCATAACAATGCAGTTTATTGGCAAGCATTTTGACTCATTTTGGTCTTGTAACAAAAATCAGAAAACAATTATTCAAACACTTTTTCCACAAAATATTAAATGAATGCACAAGTATGTAACAGTTGAAAAAGTTTGGGTCGATGACAGTGCAACTATGGAAGTGCGAAGTACCGCTATTCTAAAATTATTAAGGTGTAATTTAGCTTGAATATTAAGAAAAGCAATAAGAATGGCGGGAAGGTCAAAATACTTAGGCAGATAACACTCCATTAAAGAAACAATAACACGGATTGTTACTTTAATAATCATTTAATCTGTCCACGCAGTGATAAACTGGTTTCCGTCCACGAAATTTGAAACTGACAAGCTCGAATATTCCAATATTAATAGCAACAAGGTTCAATCTCCAATTAACAATATCTCCCACTTATATTAACATTTAGGTGGTTGTCCAAAATCACAAACATAACAAAGCCCTAAGAACCCCTTATATTAATATTCAATTTCTTTAGATAAAACTGTAAACTAGTCCTTTTAATGCCGAAATCAATGGAGGCTCGAGACACACTCATGCCGCGATTCAAAATAGAGTCCAACGCCATATAAACGGCCTCGTCTGAATACTTTCGACTGCGGAAGTTCCCTCGTAATTTAGCCAACAATCCGGCAATATCAACACCATCCCCCAGGCGGTAGAAGAAGCCGTCCAAATCTGGGAACAAAACCAAAAAGTTTGGTTTAGTTCAGGCTTCGTTAACGACCGGGTTTGGCTGGGGCTTTACTTCAATTCCACACACCTTTCGACCTCAAATCGCATTAAAGAAATTGACATTTTGAGAGTCAAAGAGGTTCAACAGAAGGACAAAATGCCCATACCACTGAAGTATGGCAAAAGCATGGTTGTCCACAAGATTTGAAATAAATGTCCAGTGGTTTGTTTTGATATACATATTTTAATATATTGGCGAAATTAGGATGGAACTTCCAGGGTTAAATGACTTAAATAAAGTTTATACGTCAGGACGACTTCTTTAACGGTTATAGGAAAAATTTTACCCGAAATAAATCTAAAATCTTCCAAGATAGTTTAAGTGAGGGGAAGACTTAACTAACAGAAGTATAAAAAAGTAACAAACCTATTTTAAATGCTTTTGAAAAAATTATACTTCAATTAAAGATGTGAAACGCATCTAATTATGTATTTTGATAAATATCAAACATGTTGACAAATGTTAAACATTTTTAAACGTCAAACAAAAAAAAATGCATTATAATGAAAGCAAAAACACAAATGTGAAAAAAACTGTTTCACTGGAACTGCAGGGGCATTCAAAACTTACGTTTTGAAAGCACAAAAACTGTCATACTTCAAGCTTTCAGTAATTCAAAAAGAAGGTAGTTGAAAATCTAAAGATGGTTATGTTCAGACATTCTGGAGTAATTCCAAACATCCAGTAAAATATGGGTGTTTACTTAACTTTTAGATAGTTACATCCGTTTGATTGGAAGTATTGTTATTTTTTATTTTTACAGACAAAGAATGGAATTGAGCAGAATAGCCTAAAAACAGAAAATTAAGCAGAAAAATAAGGTTTGGCCTTAAAATGTGACAGTCAATGTATGGAATGCATGAATAAAAAAAAACTTGCTTTGCAGAGGCACTAGTGCACCTGTTTCATCAGTATCCCTTTCTCTAGCATTTACATCATTTATTGAAATTATATCTCATTTACGTTCTTTTTTTCTATTTATTATGTAAAAATATAGTAATGGGTATAATATTGTCCTTCCTTCCTTGTATTTCTTCAATTATTTGCTTTATTTTGTGGTTATTTATGCTCACTGTCATTCTGTACTTATCTGCACTGATCAATTGCAACCAGTGGAAATGCACATTAACTTGGAAATTTGCACTTGCACAACGTACAATCGTAAAAACGATAAAAACTTGCAATTTAAACAATTAGGAAAAGTTTTTAGATTAATGGAGGATGAAAAAGTTAATAACTGAGTATGCCAACTAAAATTTTATGAACAGTAAATGTCAATAACTACCATCAATGAAATTCCTTACACATATCTACCAAAAACAGTTACTATAATGTAATGTAACTCATTTGATACACAACTGTCAATACAAACATTTAGATTTGAGTAACTGTCCATAATCAAACTGTAATATGAAAAAATTTTGCAAAAACTTATTGCAAACAGATTTTTGAAAAACAAACTTTGTTACGTAGATCAGTAATGGTCAATGAAACTTTCTTCTTGCACATGTCACATAAGAATTAATTTGGTTTCTCACCTTGCTGTGATGACCCCTCACCCCCATGACTAGGTCCTGCTCCATCATCCATTTGCTGTTCCATATTGCTCAAGTCATCATCATCCAAAGTCAGGTCCTCGATACTGTCCTCATTCATATCATCAGCGTACTCAGATTTTGGCTCCAACATCAGTTCGGTGTGCGTTTCCAATTTTTCTTTGATCATAGGAACTTGTGATAGCTGAGAGCCAGATTCGTCTTTATGCCTGTAAACAAACAAAATGAATTTTTGCAAACAAATTTTTGGGAAAAGGGAGGGCAAATTACCTTAGGATTTCCTGTTTCGTCTCAATGGTATCAGGCACATCATTGTTCATCTTAATATTAACAGGTAGTTGAGTAGTCGCTGATGGAATGTTTTGAGGAGCGTCGGAGGAGTTGGAGGCATCGTGGTGATTGTCCATCTCCTCGCTCTTACGCCGCATCCTTTTTTTCTTGCGAGGACCCGGTGAAATAGAGCCTTCTCGTTCATCTCGGCTTCTCTGTTCTATTGTCAGACCTTGAACTTTGGGTATTGCGCTTTGCGTTTGGGGGCTCTTGGGGGGAGCAGCCGCCGGTGCTGCCCTTTTAGCCGCCGGCTCTTCTTTTTTATTATCACTCAGTCCTTTTATTTGCAATGATTCGGCGGCCTTTAACAAGGCCCCCAATTGGTCTTGGGATATGTTTACCTCACCCCGGTACATGTAGTCCATCATTGCTTTCAGTTCTTGGAATTTCACGTCTTTTAGGATGAGGATCGGATGTTTGTCATAGTGACGAGACAACAACGACTCGAAATACGGGCTACACGCGGACAGGACGACTTTGTGTGCATTTAGAAATTTACCCTCTGCCGCGAGGGTACAGTCCACCAGTTTCTCGTTTTCCAATAATGTGTCGAAGACCGCTACTAACGTTGACTGGTGGTTATTCCACCTGAGGCAGAACTGTTGATCGTCGTCCATCTTTCTAATAACTGTAACAAACAAATTTCATTTAGACAAGTAGAAATAAAACAAATATATGAAAATTAGTATATTAATTGCAATTACCATAAAAAAATAACGCTTAAATTTAGAATGTCATAACCTACTTAATCAAGCACTACTATTGTGAAATAAGAACGGAGTATTTTCTAGACATTATCCATAACAAAAGTATATTAAGCCTCTTAGGTTAAATGCGACATGTTTTTAACCTTGAGAAACTATTTGAGAGTTGCACACCATATGTAGTTCCAAAAAAAAACAAAATAACATAGATAAAAAGCAATATATTGTAAACCAAAAGTAGAACTTTTTATATTATTTACTCTCATTACTCGATATTGCTAGTATCCAATTTTTATTAGTAATAATGATTACAGGTTTTTCTCTCTGGAAACTTAAGGATTAGAACAGTAGTTAAAACATAACTCAAACCTTGTTGCTTCATTTTTTTGGACACACTACTACTCAATAATCAGGGTGCATTAATTTATTCCTCTCATTGGGACTTACAACCATTTCATTTTGGCACCATAATTCACAAACATCCTGCATACAGTTTTAACATTTTTTTATAACAGCAGATATTGTGATCAAATTTGGAACATAATTTAAACTTATACCGTTAGATAAGCTGACTGAATGCCCAACTACTGTATTTAGTTCTTTTGAGGTCATGCCTCCTTTTACCTCCAAACTTGTAACATCTCAGTAATCGTTACATCTTAAAAATCTTAATATTTTGTTCAATTTAGAAGCTTTTTTGGTTTGTCACGTTTTTGGACTTTTAATGCAAAATTATTCTGAATAGTTTATTTTACATTTAACATCCTGTAGACAGTATCAGATACAATGGAAGCTACTGAAGGGTTTTTAGAGCAAATTTTTTTCCAAATATAACTTTTGAAGTGGATACTTGAGACAACTTTGTGACCTCCTTGGAGCGCAACAAACCATCTAATAATTCTAAAGAATTGATGGAATAAATCTGCCATGTTGTAATTTGTTGTAGTATGGAATTGAACAATGTTAAGAGAAAGCTGTTGCTCGAGATTGTATTGACACATTTAAGTATGAGATTTATTTGTGGATATCATATCTAAGAGTTGTTTGATTAAAATTGGATGATAATTTAAAAAAGATTTTCCTGAAAGTCATTTGAGATAAATATATTACAACTCTTAATACAACTTTTACTTTAGATCTGAAATATATCGAATATAGTAATCTGAGGTTACTAACAGTTATTCAGATAAATAACAAGGGCATATTTGCAAAAATCTTTATGTTTCATATTGTAAACAAATGTGAATTAGTAACTCTTTTGCGTTCATCACGATTTTATTTTCTTACCAAAATCAATATAAACGTGGAAAACATCAGACACAAAATGGCGGACCTCAAGGACGGATGCAAGAAGCTAACGCGTATGTTGGCATGTTGCTTCAATTTGACCAATCGATAAGCGAGGGACAAACCCCTATCCTTTTTCAATTCGAACTCAAAGCGTACATTGCAGCATGAGTGCGAGAGAGGACGCGAGAAGTTGACGCAAGCTCAGGCAACTCCAGCGGAAACACGTCACCAGCGCTTCGCTACGGCTAGAAGGCAAGACCGGAAAGCACTAGCAAAGGACAAAATGGCCGCCATGGAAAATAATTCGGCATGATTAACGTTAAATTCCTACTTAACTCTTAGAAAACATCGTGTTGGCTTCGATTTGTAAACTCCGCCGAAACTTTATGTTTGCGGGTTGGGGAACCAAAAAAAACGAAAACAAAAAACAGAAGTCGCCGCCCATCACCCAAGGAGAAATGATCACGAAAAACAAAAATCCAAATTTCGGAAAACTTATACAATTCAAATTAAAATCAACAGAAACAAAATAATATTTACCTTATTTGGCACCTATACACTAAATATCACAATAAATTCACTTAGGTATCAACTCTCATAGAGATGACTAAATTCTAGCGTTGAGTCTTCTTGAGGCGGCTTCGTACTTCTAACTAAAAGCGACCGAGCCGGTCTCCTTGCTCTAGAGCAGATTGGAGTCGGCGGATGTGTTGCACGATCATCGAGTGACGTAGTGCTGCTGCGTAGTTGGTTGAGGCGCCGCCGCTCGGAACTCTCAGCCAATGAGAATGCGAGCTTTCGACGCTTACCGACTGTTCGCCGAGCTTCAGAAAACTGGCGCGTGAAAGGAACAGCCGTGTGCTCCGCAGGGCGCAAGAAATAGATGAAGAGAGAGGAGCGGTGAAAATCGGAAAAAGAGAGAGCATAGAGTGAGAGAGAGGAGAGGAAGACATGAATTTGATCCTCAACAAAATAGTGAACCTTCACGTTCTAAACGTAAGGTCGGTTTTCCCATGAAAACCTTTTTCATTGCCTGCGTTTTTAGCCTCATGCCATGCGGCAGGTTGGAAGTTCGATCCGGCTGGAACGGGTCGGCTGCGACTCGTCATGAACGTCTCATCTAGGTTTTTAAAAAGTTTTGTTCCTCAAAATTACACCTATCAGGAAGTAAATCAGAATATCATTTAGAGCTTTTAAAGAGGAATCAATCGATAGCTCAGCAGGAGCATCGTTTATTAGCTGCAAAATTTAAATTTTAAACTGATCTGGCGCGACGCGAAGCGGCGCCTGCCTGTTGTAAGTATGTAGTAGAACACCTCGTAAACGATTATGTTCAGTTATCAATGTAAATAAATCTCTGGACAGTTAGAAATAATAAATTTTATCGAATATGGATGGGAATTGCTGCATAATAAAAATTAAAGATTAGACTAAGTACCTACTTTCAACGACCTAGTATAACTACATAGTATCAGCAACTCAGGAATGTCCGCTATTCATTAGGAGTAGGTAAGTCAGCTCGAGGTCTCTGGGAAGAGATGTACATCACATAAGGTTATTCAAAAGCCTAAAAACAGCTTAATTATCTCGTAAAGTTCCATAATGTGCAAGTTCAAAGATTTTAGTACAATGCTGTAATTATACAGGGTGCTTCCAAAGTTGGGGAAATCCTGCTGTCAGCCATTAAGGCTTCGAAAATTACGCATTAACAATTGGCCTTAGCAGTTTTCTGAAATGTCAATACTAACGGGGACACGGGGTGGTGAAATTTTATTTCAAAAATGAAACTGTAAGAATTTCTGCTAAGCTACTTGAGATATTAAACAAACATTTTTTCAGATCCACCAGGGCGGACGAACGAGGAGCTGAAAAAATTGGTACGTCACTGCTTTTTTAGGAAAATGAAAAAGTAATCATGCTTTCTATTCCATTGTGATGAAGAAAGCTCTTTTGAGCTTTTTCGCGTAACGCGCTTTTTTGAATTAAAAAAAAATGGTTTTAATCCAGGGGCGTGCTAACTGAAGTGAAACTAATTGTTATATAAATTTTAAAAAAATTGAATTGATGATTTTATTGAGAAGTCATAATTTTAAGTTTTTCTAAAAAAATAGTCATAAATTATAATTTATTTACCTAAAAGTTTATCCAAAGTACTTAAAAATCTGACTGACTTCTTATTAAAATCGTTAAAAAAATTCAAAGTTTGAATTTCATTAGAAGATCGAATATTCTTCATAAATAATGATTAGAAATTAGAATCAGCAACACGATTAAAAAACGTTCGTAATCTTCTCTCAATACTTATTATATCATAATTATCTCTAAATAGTTCCGACATAATTGCGTGTTTATGTTATCGGGCCTGTGCCACGTATGAACTCAGGCATAATGCTGAAATTATCCCAAATAGGTACCATACGATTATTTCAGCATTATGCCCGAGTTCACGCCCGATAATATTGAGCTGTAGATATCTTGAAAACTGTAAAAGATAACAATTCTAAACTTGTTTGTTTTCTGTGAGACTACTTTTACTGGAAAAAATCGAATTCTGAAACTTTTAATACTTCCTATATGGGATGAAGGAGTGGCCAATAATAACAGACATGGTTGCTGTGGTTCTATAGATGCATAGCGCAACTTGAATTTGGTCAAGTCTATGCCATTTTCTTGCAATTTCTTCATTATATAACAAAATTACAGAAATTCATTTATGAAACTCGTGAGAAAATGCTGTTTCCTATAACTCATGTGATGTTGCCTGACCCATAATTGTTGTAACGAGCATAGGACACTCGCTATCTACAATTGTCCATTTCCTAACTTGTTTCAATAACACATGTTTTATATTTGCCTATAAGCTTTAACACAATCTTACTTTACTGTGCACTCTGCGTGGTTGTCTATATAAACAGTAAAAAATAACAAACTCATCTCTTGATTCCGTGGAAAAACTCGCGATGTTTCAATGCTCAAGTCGTATTTAATGACTTAATTTCTATGAAATTTAGGTTGATTGAATTTAAAATGACACACAGGGAGGGAATTCCAACTGGTTAGTTCTCTCTGTTCATATTGGTATCATGTGAATCCTGCTCCGTGATCATGCACGGTTGGACTTGAATCATAATATGAAATAAACAATTGAATATTTATAAAAATAAACCACTCTGTGAAATGCGAATTTATACATATTCAGTAAGTTCAAGTTTGTTCAACGACCGACGTATAATAGCCATGTTAAGGAATCGCTTTAAAGTAATTTTTTTAATACGTTGTTAACTTTAACATCTAATTCGTTTTCACGGAAATTGTAAAATAATTTAGAACGGTTCCAAATTTGGCATTCTTGGCTCTTCTAAGTAAATTTTCTTTTCAATTCTGGATTCTCAAGTTTAAAAATTTCTTAGCTGAAGAAAGGTTCCAAATATTCCTGAAAATTCCCAAATTCTGGAAGATACCTATTTTTTGGTAATTTTTCAAACTTTGAATATGTTTGAAAACGTTCTCTTATCAGTTCTTAAATTACTGAAGTATCAAGAGGTAGGGCTCAGGAATTTCCAAACTAGCCTTAATTAGTAGAAAATTTAAAAAATGGTGCGATTTTAAAAATGTTTTCATATGCTCATGTGCCGGTTATTCCATACGAAAAGTGGAATTTTAGCGTTCCAAGCATTACGAAAATAGAAACTAAAATTTCCTAAAAACTTATAAATGTAGCTCGTATCTGTTAAGTTCATAATATTGAGTAATATACTGAATACCCAATGGAAGGAAATCGAATTTCCAAGATATTTCCCAAAATAAGCAACTAGCGATTAAGGTGACAATCACAACTCGAATTAAATATGATTTAATAATAGGAAAAATTGTAACGAACTCTATGAACCACCCTATCATTTTCTCACTCCCTTTCCTTGACTGACATATTCTTTTATGTATTGTAAGCATTAGGTATACTATACGACAAAAGTAGGTATCTACCTAATAGACAGTTATAGAAGTTATAATATCTTTACCTGACCCTGGAGTAAAATTGTGCTTCTTCCAGCTTGAGTTTTAAAATTTAATTAGCACATTGTGCCTTTATGTTCGTCTTTTCTATGCAATTAAAGTCCTGCAAGGGAAAAATTAATGTAAGAAGGTAAGAAGCCTTTAATTTTTTTCGTCAGTGATCACCATAAAATGACAAATACTTCTCACTGAATGTTTTTAAAATTAGTGACGAAGGACTTTCTAGTGATCAATTTGTGTGGTTCCAGCAGGCCAATTCCTTGTAGTCGATAAATATTCAAATTTCCAACGTTCTCTTTGCTTTTATTTAAGCTTCGCTCGCATTGAAAAATCGCCTTGAATCACAACGCGATGGAAAAAAGAGTGGGAAACAGCCGAGAAAACGGTCAAAAACCTCGAAAGAATAACGGTGTCCCACATCATGGAAAAGGCACACGAACGACGGATTTCTTTTTCTGCGCCATAACTCGATCTTTTTTGTTGTCTTTTCACAACAGCATACTGGTAATTTCATAGCCGGATCGAGGAGATAAATGTATGGTTTACCTACTTTCTAAATTGCCATAGATTATTTGCTGGTCGTGATGATGGCTACAGTCAACAAAAAGCCAATGCACGAGCGCTAGGAGAAAATTCAGCTAAAATTCAAGCGAACACAAATCTGGAGAACTCGGAGGCTCCATTATTAGGTTGTTCTCAGAGATAAGATAATAGTTTATTTTATTTAGGAACAACATTCTGTGACTGCTACAAACACGCAACTATAGAAGTGTTTCTCGATACGTTGGAGATAAAATAGCAAACAATCAAGAAACCCCCAGGGCATGGCGGGGTAAGAGGGTCTGAGTTCTAGGAAAAACTAATCAATACCCTCACGAGGGGTGGAATTCGTCCCTTGATGTCCGTCAGACGAGACCCAACGGAAGAGGGTCGGCTACAGGCGATATTAGGGGACCGACAGTAATCTAGAAAATAGTTTTGAAGGCACAAGGCACCGGTTTTGTATGATGTTGATGATGATGATGATGATAATATAGACCATGAAACACATAGAGTGTACTATATGTTCACTTCTCGGACGAGCTGAGTCCAGGGTTGAGTAAATAAACAGCGAAAACTGTTCTCTGCGTACGTGTAAAAAGCTCGTCAAAACCTACGTCAAATATGTATAGAAACATGTAAAATACATAGAAAACTTCACGGCTTTACCCTAATATAACTTTTTGAAACACCCAATACAACCTCTGATACGTACACGTACGTATCAGTGGCGTATCTAGATGTAGGTCGACCGCTAGATTAATTAAGCCGAGCATTAAATAACTAATTTGAAATTAATTAGAAAATCTCAAATATGTCTTATAGACTCGGTTTTCAAAGATGTTCAAAGACTTTATTCATCCAAAGAGTGTGGGATGCAGCATCAATGGGTCCTTAAATGTAACCTCAGCACATCACTGTAAATCAGTCGAGAAAAACTATTTTTAAGCAGGTCGTGTATCTGAATTTTCAGGATTCTAATTTCTCTAAAATAGGAGTGATCACGCATATTTAGAGGCGTTTTACCGTTTTAAAAATACTGCAGGAAGGATAAAATAATTCAATTCTAAAATTGGCCCTTAAAAAAATAACTTAGAAGAATCGCTATAAATCAATTAAAAACAATATTTAAAAAAATACGATTATCATGCATTTTCATTAGTTTTACTCCAAAAACACTATCGAAAAGCGCAGAAAACTCGCTAAAACTTATCTCATCATCATAAATCAATTGAAGCGGAGAGAGACTAATGGATTTTCTTAGTTTTTCGTTTCTCTAACAATAAGGCTAAAATGAACACTGATGATATTCTCAAAATGGGCATTAGAAGAGATAATAAGTTTAAAAAAAAAGGAAGAAAGAAGTCAATCGAAATTGTCACTATAAGTCAGCCCAAAAAGTCTCTTGGAGACGTCTTTAAAAATGTTTCTTGTCAAAAACACTGCACAAATGAACATATAATGAGAGTGCGTGAATAACGAATAACAAAATATGAGAGAATTTAAATATAAAAGAATTTGCTGATTTGTAATCTAGAAGGTTCGATACACGCATTCATGGGACTGTTCACGGTAAGCAGCAGGGAAAGGAAAACTTTATCGTCGAACATGGGACATGGGGGCATTGAGGGGCAAAGGCTGCGAAGCAGCTGTGCCTGAATGCATGTACGAGGCCTTGTTTATTTATAGAGCCTCCCGTCTGAAATCAGAAAGGCTCTTGTGATGATTCCACTGTCTGTTTTGTTCAGGATACATGTACGGTTCAGGACGCATAAGCTGAAGCTGCAATGCTTGAAAACATCGTGTTACGTTGTAAACTGGAGTTGCCGGACAATAATTGTGCATTATAGCTAAAATACTTGTTTAGGGGCCAAATTATTAATGGGCTGTTAACTCTAGCACCAAACTGGAGTTCGTGAGAACCATAAGACTGCCCAACACTTAGGCTCAATGTCGACGTTTCTAGATGGAAATCAGCCTACGGTTAAAGTTAACTGCGAATTGATAATTGAGCCCTAAAAGGGACAAGCGACGGTACATTTGCACCCCCTTTTTTCGATTTAAATATTTTTTGTCATCTTCAGTGGTTTCTGATATGAAGTCCAGAGACATAATTTTTGGAGAAATGAACCGAAGTCGCTTCAAAATAAGTCAAACCCTCGACGAATTGTCAAATTGTTTCATCGGGCTGCATTCCTATCGCTTTCGCTGTTTCTATTATGAAATTCAGGGACATTTATGTCACTTTTACAAAAATAAACTGATTTTGATTGAAAATTATTCAGATCCGTGACAAATTGCCACAGGTATGAGTCAGTTTCAAGCTGATTACTCATATTTCGATTCGCAAAGTTCCTTTACTTATGGGAGTTTTTGAGATCCCCACACTCGAGCAGAAGAGGTTAAAAATTTACGGGAAGTCACTTATTCCCTCAGACTTAAATTTGGAATTTTAAGTTAAATTTTGGGCCGTCTGAGTTAAATTATGAGACGTCTGAGTTCAGTTGCGAACAACACAAGTTGACCTGAAACCGGCAGAGGAATTTAGGGAATTGTTTATTACTTCAAAGTTTAATTTAGAGCTATCTGAGTCCAATTTTGAGACCTTTGAGTCCAATTTTGGAATATTCCAATAAGATAAGGGCCAAAACGTTGAAAAACTGAGGTCAGTTTTGGGGCGTTTGGATTTCGATTATGTTTCAGGATTAGGGATTATTCACTTCTCGACGATTACTGACTTCAAAGTTTATATTATTCGATAGTATACAGGGTCTGCCATGAATGAAAATAGAAATTACAGGACTTCATGGAAATCGTGTCGAAAACTCCCTTTAAAGAGCAGTGAAGACGCGCCCTTGTAAATATTCGTCGAAAACTAAGAGATTCTGTGAGCCTATGTGGACGTAATGTGCTTATGGAAATCCATTCAGATTTCTAATCTGAATAGATTTCTATAATCTGATCAAGTAGTTAATAAAAAAACGTATTACGAAGCACGTTACTCGAGAATCGATAAGGGCAGCTATGGCTATAGGAAAGCGCACTCAGGAATTGCCCCTTGTGCTGGCTAAACGCACAACATTCTAAATATACAGGGTGTCCCGTGTGAAAAACTCGTGTTTTCATCCCCTAAGGAGATTCATATCAAGACTCCCCCCAAAACGTGCCAACTCATATCAACCCCTTCAAACATTCGGGCCTGTCTTGTTGCACGAACCCCGGACGTCCGTCCCTTATTAACAGTTATCGTTTCAGGTGATTCAACTTTGCATCCATAAATGTAGTAATAAATGATTTTATCTCTAACTAAACAACATATTATTTTTATGAGGGGTGTTGATGTGGCGCATGGCTCCCAGCCAGAATCGATCGAGCTTTCGGAGGGCAGTACCCTGGACACCCCAATCCGACACCGTCACCATGACTACCGGCTGGATTAATAAACCGAAAGGGCGCTTCCTGTTACAAAAACCCCAACCGTGGAAACCATCTTCGTTTAGACCCTTAAAAGCTCTTTTCGGCAAAAATAAGCTGCAGCCGAGAGAATTTCCGTCTCAACTGTCAGCAGCATGGAATATTCCAGTCCGTTTCATGGTCAACGAAGAAGCTATCTTTCCTTGTTTATCACTTTGAGAAAACTTGGCTTTTATCGCTGTCTGACGTCCTTTGTTTGTCATTCTATACACCAGTCCCATTCCTCGGACCTTCGTAATCGCCAACTGTGACTCTTACATTTGAGTGCCTCATTTTCTTCGAGGCTACGTCCCCGATTTATGTTTTTCTGTGAAACCTTGAGACCGATTTAAAATGCCCTTGTTCGGGAACGAAGAGACTCGGCCGTGCGTTTTCTTTTTGTTTTTGATCCGAGGAATAATGAACGCGGTTTATTTTTTAAATTCCTCACCGTTATACCAATTTCGACAAACTGACTTGTCCGGAAACCAGTAACGCAGCTGGTTCTCAAACCACACAACTGGCATTCTCAAGCACATAACCGGATACGAACGATTTCTAAACGATCGATATTGTGAGCTGCACACAGTATGGAAAATACAAATATAAAATGTCGAACCATTTTAATTCCCATTAAATTTCCTTTGCAGTTGTGCGGTAAAGCTTACTCGGCGAAGTTTCATGACCTCGTTCCCAATCTTCATCAGCTTTACTTTAAATTACCATTTTCCGATCCGTTAAGTCTAAAATAGATAACCGTTAAGCGTAGGCTGGTTTCTTTGCCTAATTTCTGTGAATCCTTTCTCCAAACGACTGTTTAGAATGGTTATGCCTGCTATAAAGCTTGATGGAATTAGGTTTTAGAAAGGTGTGCCGCACTGGTGAATACCTTATGAGCTATCGCTATTTACGCGAAAAAGGGAGTATACATTTGCATGATATTAAGGCAGGCAGTTGGAGACAAAAAGCTACAAGTCGCAGGTTTTCTTTTCAGGTCGCTCAGGTCCTTTCTTTTTCAAAATTCAGTTATTTCAGGTTTTGGAAGAAAATCAGCCAAGGGAACTCAGCTAATTTTTTACCCAAAATTCGGTCAAATAAACACAAGTCACTTCAAGATTATAAAAAAATCACTCGTGGTAACTCGGGTCACCATTTACCCAAAATTAAATCGAAGGAACTGTGACTTCTTTAGATTCGCGCCTCTTCCGGTTTATAGGACTAATGAGCTAACGAAAGCTCAGGTCATGTTAGGCTTATTACAAAATTCAGTCGAAAAAATTCTGGTATTTATGTTTAGCCAAAAATTCAAAAAAAGAAGCCCTACTTTTTAGGATTGGGTCAGTTCTTACCCAAAATTTAACCAAGATAAAGAAAATCAGTACGGGAAATTCGAGTCTCTTCGTACTCAAGATTTGGTGTAGATAACTGCAACTTCTTTAGATTCGTTGCCAAATTCAGATTCAAGATTAAATCAAGGTAACTCCTTTCCTTCAAGGTCGGATTATTTCCCACCCAAAACCCAATCAAGTTAACGCCATTATTTTCAAATTTAGCCCAGTATGTCTTAATAAAGAAAATAAGTGAAGGAAGCACGTTTTTTAAGTAAAATTCAATAGAAGTAACTCTTTTAAATATGGGGTATAAAAGAAATTTAAGCCAGGGATTCTCTCTTAAAAAGTATTGAGAATATTCGTATTAATCTATACAAGGTGTAAATGAAACAGTGGGACATGTTTTAAGGACTGATTTTACATTTGAAAGTATGAAAAAAGTTGGTATAAACATGGATCCGCAAAAGACTTCTAAGGGAGCTACGGCCCTCCGAACGTGACTCCCAAAATATGCAGAACGGCGCGCGGAACTTGGGGAAAGCTATATCTACTTAACACATTCCTGTATCCTTTAACTTTTATGACAATGTGACATCGGAATATCATTTTTTCTCTAAAATTACATAGAAAAGGTACTATTGATAAATTGTCGTAGGATGAACCGTTTAAGAGAGATACCGCTTTAAAGGAAACATTGCAAAGGTTAGAAGCTGAAATTGGGTAGTGAAAGTGGCTAGCAAAACAAAACTTATTTTTTTGATAGAAGGTATGGAACAATAACAAAGCTTAAAAAATCAAGTTCAAAATTAATTAAAAAATTTGTTGACACAAAAATTAAAGAATACAGGAATATGTTAAGTAGATGTAGCTTTCCTCAGGTTCCGCGCGCCATTCTGCACTTCTTGGGAGTCACCTTCGGAGGGCCATAGCTCCCTTAGGAGTCTTTTGCGGACCCATATTTCTACCAACTTTTCTTCATATTTTCCAATAAAAAATCAGCCCTTAAAATATGTCCCCCTATTTCATTTACACCCTATGTATTACCCGAAAACTAAAAGAGAGACGAGTGGGTATATAGGGAATATTATAGGCAACTTAAGCTTAATCAACAGCAAATGAAAAAATCGCTTAATGTACAGGAGTGTTTTACATGAAAAAACACTTTTCAAGTTTTCGCGTCCCAAACGTAGTGCAAATAGCTTTCTGAAAGCTAAAAGTAATCTCCTCATAAGGTCTCAAATAGTTCGAAAACCAATGATTGCTGTAGCAAAATAGATAGGTTCATAGAATTCAACAATATACTACAGAGCGTTCTATGGAAAAAATGTACAGTTATAGAAGCGTATATATTCAAAGAGAATCAAGTAAAAATGCCTTTTAAAAAGGTGAAATGGTAAAGTTTTAGCATTGCAAGTTTAGTTAAAATAGTTTCCAAAATTTTAAAAAGATGGCCTGACGAAAGTTCAAATAAATGGAAAATCAATAAAAATAGCCATAAGATGAGTATAAAATGAAATAATGGTATATTGTATATGCTGCAACGATGGTGAAAACCTACGTAAAATTTAAAAAAAATCGATTTATTAAGATTTTTTTTGGAAGTGAAAGTATATGGAAATTGAAGGAAAATTTACTCTCTTTTGAATAGTTCTACTCTTATTAAAAATACCTAAAATTCAACTTTTAAATGGTGAAAAATAAACAACAAATATCCCTCTATTTTCCGTCCCGATTTCCCGTCTCGTTTCCCAGTTTGATTTTCCTGTCGCATATTAGGTTTAATTATGCATTAATATCTCTGTAACATGTATTGATAACTCGAATTGGAGAATTACGCTATTATTTTTAATTTAAGCCAGACTGGAACACATAAAATATTCAGCGCATTTTTAAACATTGCTCAGAAATTCGTAGTGGTATACTGGATGGGAATTTTCATTGCTGCCTCAAAATTTTGTTTATCTTGAGGCTACACGTCTCATTAAACATACATAACGTCTCATCGGTAATGAACCAGTTCCCATCTCTTATCGTAATGTACGATTCTAAAAATATTAAACATTTTTATCTGTGGCGCCATCTTACGGGAGTGCACATCCATTCAATCACGTTTAACTTTTCTTTCTTGCAGTTTACGGGGAGTTCGGACTAGCGCTACCAGATGTCACATAGAGATAAGCAATTGTCACTGTAAATCCCCGTTGTACTTATTGGAGATTTTCATTAACGGTGAAGGAACAACGAAATGTAAATAAAACTATAAACAATTACCAAGGAATTCCCACTATCCTAGAACCTTAAATAGAACTGGAGTAAAACATTGATTTCCTGTTTCGTAGATATTTGTATAGTCATATTTAGCATCATTTTAAACCAAGTATTTTCAAATGCAATAATTTTTGAAAAATCTACTCAGAAATGGTAAAAAGTCGTAGCTTTTACATTATTTTCCAATTAATACTGTGCGGTGCTGTAAATCATTCTCAAAGTATTGTACTATATTTTCTATATGCTTTAGTCCAAAAGCAGATAAGTTTTCTATCCATTTGTTTCATATTTATTTTTTGTCTACAATGTTTACATAAACGACAAATTAATTTTCCCAAAGAATCTTATAATTTGGTGCTTTGACAACATTGCTAAATTTATTATTCATTAGTTTTTTTCTCATCATTTATTATATCCATCTTTTGCTTAATTTTTTCAATTGGTTGTTTTATTGTGTGGCTAATTGTGATCAATTTCATTGTCTATCTTTGTGCAATAATCAGTTGCAACCAGTGGAATGACCTCAAAGTAGATTTGCTTGCAAATTTACATTTTTTAATTTTACTATTTACTTCAAATTCATGGGGGGTACTTTTGTGTCTTTATGGTCTCTCACTCTGTTTCATTAAAACCCGCAAAGAGAGAACGAATACGATCGTGCACGCTCATTATTTTATTCAACCGTTCAATGACAAATGACAGTGATTAGTGGGTGACAGCTCTGCTTTGTTTATATTTAATTTTTTTTAACTAGGAAAAAAGGTAAATACGTTAATTGTAGGCTAAAGTTACCAAAAAACAAGGCCACAAATTCCTCAAAATTCCCTTAATGCGCATTTAAATCATATGATACACTTTTATGAAGCTCTTCACCTCTAACCTAAAAATAAACTAACTTCAATTCAGGGCAATTATCTCAGTTTTCAGCTCTGGAATTCCTGCAATATGGACGCAGAAGACGAGGCGAATTCATATTTGAAGTACTTAAACGACGCTGAAGCTCCAAATGCTTATTTACTGGAAAATAATGAAGGGGAGCTTTTCTCAGTCGGACCTATCTTCACTGATATTGCTACCACTGATTGGCCACAAGAGGGGTTTCCATTGCTGCTCACTCAATCCCTTATTCCTGAAGGTATGTCCCTTAACACATATTGTACATAAATTCACTAAACTCCTTATAGAGGAGTGCAATAATGCCATAGATATCAGTACACACTTAACCAGCACTGAAATTGAAGATTTACCCTCTTCAGCTGCAGAGTTGCCTGAATTGATTAGAGATAATGATGAGCCAATGCTTGATCAGGCAAACAGTTGTCTGTCATTTGACAGTAATGAGTTAGAAGTGCCCAATTCTGTGATTAATGATATGGGCTCATTACAGCTTCAACAAAAGATTATTCAGTTAGTGGATGCTGATGGCACTCCTATACCCATTAACAACTCAGTATTTACCACAATAAACTCCTCACTTAATCAACAACCATTGGTTGAAGTTCAGAATTCCTCTAAAACAGTGGATGATTTGTTCTCAACAGTTCTTGCCAATAAATGCAAAATTTGCTCGTATTTGTCTGAAGACGTAGAGCAGATTAAAAGCCATATAAGTGTGAAACACTTGAATGTGGAAATGCCTAGTGGCACTTCCTTATTGCTTTCCAATTCAACAAAAGACCTCACTGAAACGAAGAAAGAACTTGTTGTATATGTCTGCAGTGAGTGTCATAAAGTGTGCACCAATAAGAATGATTTGAGGGAGCATATGATTGAGGTATGAACTTGAGTGATAAGTATCCATGAGATGATTTTCATTGCGAATTGACAGTATTTTACAAGGAGAAGATCACTCATGGCAACACCAGTATAAAAAGTAGTTAATGTAATTAAAGCATTGCAGTGTATTTCATTTTATGTATTTCTATTCTATGCTTCAGTATCTGCCATTCTATTTTTGACACTGGCTCATATTCCTTGTTATTGACACCAACTCGTCACCAATTTCTGACTTTTATTCATAGTTGTAATGGCCAAAAGTCTTTAATTGTATATTATTTCTCAATGATCCTCATTAAGTACTCATAATAAGTTTATTGGTTGAACTGGTATATTATGAGGTGTCATACTACTGAACATGTGAAGTTAATTTCCATTATGGAAGCCTATTTAAAGGTTATCAATCAGCCATGAGGTGGTCTCCCTCTTGGAATTATGAGGTATATAAAACAGTGTATTAGTGGAAACAGTCGCTGAGTGAAAACTGTGGCCAGGAAATGGATTATTTGACTTTCAGTGTGTTGTTTTTCAGTCTCATGGTTTGGTAACTGAACCCGAGCCACCTGACCCTTCTTCTGCATTTAAGGAAACAGAGAATAAACCCATCAGAAAAGCTGAAGCTTATTTGGATGATATTAATATTGGCCTTGTTAGGAAACAAGAGAAATTCCTGCAGCGACTGAAGTAAAGCTCATTTTAGATTAGCCCATTTCTTACCCCATTCTTTGTTGAACAAATCATTACTGACAATGAATAATTACTAGTATACCTGACATAGAAAATTTGATATAGTTAATTTAAAAGTTGTTCAAAGTTTTGCACAAGAAATTGGATGATTTGAAAAGAGCTTAAGAGGGTTAAGACCCAACCAACCCAAACAAGTTAATTTAAATTGAAGTTTTTAGATGTACAGTCAAAGGTTGTCTCGCGGGATTTCCCTCACATGAGTTGCGCAACAAGCACGAAAAGCTGCATGTGGGTACTGCAAAGAATATGTTTAATTGTGCAGACTGTAACAACACTTTTAGGCTGTGGAGCATAGCCCGAAGTCATATGTATACTGACCATGGAATCGATTTTGGCATGGTTGTATGTCCCATGTGCAACATTTATAAAAGTTATAAGCCCGGTGAGGTCATGCTGCTGATGAAAAATAAACAAATAAATAAATTTTAAGCGTCTGGATACACTACTGAAATTAGTATGAATGTGTTTTGATTTTTTACTTATTTCAGTCTTGTTTTTACCGGTGTAGAAAATATGAATTTCGTGCTTTATTTTTGAGTATTTTTGTATATATTTTTCATTTTTCACCTTGGAGAATGACAGGTTTTAGGGCTGGTGTTGCACGAGACTGTGATAACTAATCAATCTCTCGCTGTTCCACGGAAAATAAAAATACACAGTGGTCGAACAAGCGATGTTGCTTGTGTGCCAGCCTTACTTGATTTTTTTCAATATCAACATAATATGTTTATGTGTTTGAATGGAGATTGGTTTCAAAAAATTTTTTTTTTGTTGACTTATCTTATCCAAAGGACTTGCAATGTCTTAAATATTCCTATTATTATTCCCTCAAACTCAAAAGACAGATCAATCTAATTTCGTCCTCTTTTAAGAGAATCTGTTATTCTATTTAAGCGTTTTGCAGTTTCTAAGTAGTTAGTAAAATTCGCTTGATATACCTATATATGTTACATTTATACAAAAATGTATGTTACTGCTGCTGTAAATCGATAATTATTCTCATAACCAGACGCTTCCTCGCTTTAAATCATGGGATGAACATAATCATATGATCCTTTCAGTTAGAGTTCTCAAACACATGATGATCCATTCAGAAGACAAGCCGTACCTTTGCGCAGACTGTGGCAAAAATTTCAAACAGTTAGCACAGCTTAAAAATCACGAAGCTCTGCACAAAATTCCTGAAGATGTAATGAGGACTCCTTTACCAGGACATTTGATATAGCATTAATGTTTCAGATGCCCACGTGGTCAACGGTGAAGCAATGTCCCAAATGCTCCGAATTTTTTTCAAATTCAAAGAGCCTCAAATGCCACATTAAAACCATACATGAGCAAATCAAGCCATTTATTTGCAACATTTGTGGGCACAAGAGCTCACGAAAAGCCATGTTGGAGGTGCGTTAGTCTTTGAGCGATTTGATGTGATTTTTAAATGTGAATTTTAGCTTCACATGAGGCAACACACGGCATCAAAGCCTTATAAGTGCGATTATTGTAATTTCCGCACAGGTGATCATAATAGTCTTCGCAAGCACTTGATGAGACATGAGGGGGTACCGTTTTTGTCATATATAAAGTTACAGGATATAAAAAAGTAAATTTTAGATGGTTACCTATCAATGCCCTTATTGTCCATACTCGTGCATTCAGGCCGTTTCAATTAAAACTCATTTACAATCCAAACATAAGAGCAAATCGGGGGTATATAGTTGTAAGCATTGCTCTTATACCACCATTAATGAGTCCTCCTTAAGGATACACGAAAAACGGCATATGGCTAAGATTGCTCAAGGTGATAATGCGGTTAATTGAGTCATCGTTTATGTTTTTTTGTTTTTACTATGTTACAGTTGCTTCCAACGAGATAGAATCTCGAAATGCTGCAGATGTGGATTTGCCAGTAGGTTTTTTGATATTAAAAAATTATTTTTTTAGTGGCAAAAATGAAATTACAGACTGACGAGGAGACGCAAAGCTGTTTTTTGAGCGGCGATCCACAATTGGAGGAAACAGTGGACAAAGGAGGCATTACCATTCCGGCGGGACTAGAAATGCCCCTTGTCTCATAATTTTCAGACTGAGTTTTATTATTGATGAAATGAAGAAATAAATATATAAATTGTTAACAGAAAATAAAAATAATTTTATTACTACCTGATATATTAATATGTGTTTTATATGTTTCGTTTTTTTTCATGTAGTGTTACATTTGTTGTGCTAGTAGGTTAATACCTATAGGTAAGAAAATATATTCGCACAATGTTTTTGTAAGAAATAAGAAGTGCTTCTTCCATAAAAAGGAGCTTAATTTGGTTCTTAATTTTTCAGGACTGACATATTTCCCTCAGTTAACTTAAACAACTCAATTTGCAGTCTGTTATATGTGCACCGAATGCGGCAATGTATACAAAAGCAGTAGCGGCCTCTCAAGACATCAAAGGTTTGAGTGCGGCAAAAATCCTTCCTTTCAATGTGGACAATGTCGACGCCAGTTTAAACTCAAAGCCAATCTGAAGAGACATCTGAAAAATCTTCATTCTACCGTTTAACTTTTTGCAAAAATACATTAAATTTCTATAATTATTTAATACCTCGTTTAATTTCGAGCTTCTTTACATTCCAGGTATTCCAGGTAAAAATACAAAAACTAACCGTCACATCCGAAGAAAAGTTATATTTGCGCTCCGCTCCGAATAACATCTCACGCTTGAGCAGGTATTGCGGAAAAGGTAGAATTGCACAGTATTCTCAGTTAAAAGTAACTGAAAATAACATTCAACCTTTACTAAAGGCTCGGAGGAACAACTTGATAACGTTTCGATGAAAATCTACCACCATCTTCAGACTTACAATTATACTTGAGACCTCTTGTCACAAAAACGTTAAAAAACGTGTGCATTCGAGCCTTTAGAGAAGGGTGAATGTTATTCTCAATTGCTTTTAACTGAGAATAGTGTGAAGTTCCAACGCTCTATTCCGCTATTTGCGATTTCCAAAAATAAAACACAGCATGTTCAATCCGCCAAAATGCACAGAATATATTTAAATGAAACTAAGTGCACTTTTGCTTTCTACATCCTTTCTACTTTTTATAAGTATCAGGTATTACATATGATTATTTTCTCGATAATGAACTTATAAAGCAGTTGTGTCGACTCTAGGAGTGTTTAGCAAGGAGCACCTCTATCTCCTCAAATTCCAAGATTACCCTGGCTACTGGATTAAACCAGTAATTAGCTTTATCTTGGATTTTCAACCACAAAATTCAACAATTCACAGTATTTACATATGTAATATCAATTATCATCATAGGTGTAACCAATTACGTGGGGTCATCTTCAGCAGGTTTACTGAAATTTGCGTAATACTTCTAATAAATTTGAATAGAACATTCTATACATATCACTAATTAACACTGTTTTTGGGTAACATTATTTGTAGTTGATATTCTTATCGCCATTTGCTGTATGATGAAACAATATGATCGATTGTTCTTGCGATATTATAGTTGTATCTTAAATTTTAGTGGTGATGCTTCATATTTTTATCTTATTCGTATTCCTTATATCTGGTATTTGTATTTTCATTCTCAAATTCACTTATTGATCAGATTTGTCATATTTTTTTTACGACAAACCAAATTTAGAGCTACGCGTATCATTGGTATAACAGCCCCTTACTATTGTAGGAATTGGGAGGATCCTACTTGAAAAGTTGGAGAAACTTGATCATAAAATTAACTACCTAACGCTTATTGTCAACTCTACTAATATACAGACTAATGAACTAGAAGATCAAACCGAAGTAATCTCAAATCAGTTTTCGACACGTGAAGAGTTGGAAAAGTTCGAGAGGCAACTCAAGGATGAGGTATTTTTTAAACAAATGGTGAGTTTTTTAGTCCAACGACGTTAGGTGAACCAATTGTATTTTTCATTTCCTGTAGGTCACGTTTCTTTCCACCGTGGGTGGCAAAGACATTTTTGATACAACCAGGAGGTTGATGTCCAGGCTGATAAAACATGAACTGAGCTTAACATTAAACTGGACCGGCCGGCAAGGAAAAATATCTTTCCAAACATACACGGAAATAAATAAACTCATTTTGAGTAAGTAAACTGTTCATTATCTAAAAAGGATCATATAGAAACAACGTCCTTATAAAAATTATCGATATATTTTAGCTGCTGTGCGGAAACACCCGTTGGGTTCCGCAGCTACCGAAAAAGAAGTTGAGTCGGTTATCAAAGCCTGGCTAAGAAATTCGTACGACAGAGAGGGGGGGAGACAAAAACGGAAACAACACACTACATGAAAAAACAGGTTTTCTGTATTTTTAGTTTAATATATAGGTATGATCATAGGCGTAGCCAGCAATATTTTAAGAAAAACACTACAAAAGTAATTTCTTGAAGGTGCGCGTGAGACATTTCAGGGAATTTCCGTATGGGACCTTTAGGCACAGGCCAGGTATTCTTATACATATCGTGACTTTTTTTTTTAAGAAAGAAAGAAGGTTACACTTACTAAGTACCAAGTGGACCCGCCACACAAAGTAGAATTAGGTATATATTTTTCACCACCTCAAATTCGCCACGCTACCTGTACCCTCTCAGTTTCCTGACGTACGTTACTACCGGAGTAATTCAAGTCATTGGCGATCCTGCCAATTTTCGAGGATTAGGGAAATTCCGTATTTCTGCTGTAGCAATAAGTTGCCTCGGATTGCTGCTACAGCTCCTCCCCGTAAAACTGAGGTTGTTGCTGAAGCTCCTCCCGGTAGAAATAAAGTTGCTGGTAAACCCCCTTGTCTTCATCAGTAAAAGATTCTTCTGTTCTGCTCTATTGTGAGCGTAGGACACTCCCTCCCTGTGGCTCCGCCTATGAGTGTAATATGTTTTATATTTTAAAATAAATCATTCTATGAAAATGACACTCGTGTCATTAATGGATGCTATATTTATTATTACATTGTATTGTTGTAGTAATGTTTTTATTAAAGAAAGATTTCTAGTATTCTATTTTCTTGCTGTATGACCTGAATGTTTCTCTTTCAAATTCCATGTCCTCTTCATATCTTTGCAAGGGCAATACAGCAGCTGCACTCGTCGTAGTGTCCGAGCAGGTAGACCATGAGTAGTTCCATTGATGTGCTTCGTTTCGGAGACTTCACCAAATTTTTGAGTCGTGAAGAAAGCGAATATAACTACGGTTTATTAAGTATTTACCCATATCTTGAAAGAAGACGGGTCTGCTCTATTTAATGACACAAATCTGCATTATTTCGAATTTTATGTTCTTTCTTTCTGATCATGGACTAATTTAACTTACTATTGTACCACTTCTGCCAAGTTTCGTTATATCATTTCGTGCTCCTAGATTTCGGTTTCAAAATACCTCTTCAGACATTTATCCGCAGGCGAATGTGCTACACTTCATTGAGATGAATTAGAGTGTGACAAAATGTATCGACTGTAAGTTACCTATTTGTTAAAATTCTCCTAATTTATGCGACTCGAATTAACAAATCCTCATTTTCTAGTGTTCCAGTATCGGTGCTCTCAATGTTCCAGGACTTATCAAAGCTCGAGCACCCTTTCCAGGCATTTGAGGTACGAGTGCGGCAAAAATCCTACGTTTCAGTGTCCGCATTGTCCGCACAAGAGCAAACTCAAGGAGAATCTGAAAAGGCACCTGAAAGCCCGTCATTCCACCCCTTAGCGAATATAACAAATAAATGAAACAAAATCTTCTAAGGTACTCTTAAAATGGACTATGGTGGTTGAACTTGAAAATTCGTACCTACTTCGGTTTAGCTGGTGGTTGTGTTGTTATATACAGCGTGTCAATGTGAAAACGAACCACCCTCGGTACTTCGGTCCTTATAGAAAATATGTAAATATGCAGAAACACGTCGATTTTATTTTCGAGAAGGACTTCCTTTAAGTAGGTTTTCTATTAAACTGCACGCACCCTCTAACAGGGGGGGTATGGATATAATTTTTCGACAACCTCTTAATGAAAAAAAAACAGATACATATGGAAAGGTAATTCAAAGACCTTTCAATTGAGGTATAACTCAACCCCTCTTCTCATTTGAGATTTTAGTGGCTGTTTTCACTCCCGCTAAAGAATGCATGCAATTTAATTAAAATCCTGCTTAAAGAACGCCTCCCTTGAAAATAAAATTTACATATTTTTTATAAGAACCGAAATATCGAGGGTGGTTTGTTTTCGAATCGATACGCTGTATATTGATGTTAAATATACAAAAATATACAGGATGTACTGGTGTTTTACTTTTATGACTTTTAGTGCCTCCCTTGACTAATATGGTCCTTCATACACATGTTAACAGTTACTCATTTTCTCGTAGACGAATTTAAGTGTCCTCAATATGCGAAAGTTTACCAAAGTGTTCGAGCCTGTTTGAGGCATTTGAGATTAGAGTGCGGAAAAATCCCACTTTTGTATGTCCCTTTTGTCCTCATAAGAACGAGTGTAAAGAGAACCAAAAGTGTCACGTAAAAACTCAACATCCCTGTGTTTAATAAAGGTAAAAAAATATAGGAAAATTAGCAATTTCACTGTAGTGGTTTCATTTGAATCACGTTATAAGCAAATATTTCAAATTTGTTGTAATTATCACGAAATTAAAAATTACTAGAGATCCAAGTATCCGCTGTTGATCTTCGAATTGCTCTTTTTCGGAAGCGTGGTCACGTGCACTTCGTCTAACCGGTCTTAAGGAGGCAGAAGTCTCCCGAGTACTCGCGTTTCTTTTACAAACATGAGATGCGCTGCGGATCGCATGGAAGAATCATCTCGAATGGAATTCATGGAAAACTGTATCGATGTATAAAATTTAAAGTATTAGGAGTTCTTTGGAGCAAGCGTATTTTGACAGGATATATCGCATAGCGAATTCTTGGGGTGCTAAACCGAAGGAAAACGTTAAGTTTTTCCCTTGTTTAGTAAATATTATTGAATAACCTAGATTTGCAGTGTATTTACGTAATATATCGTATGCTCCTCCCATATGTGTGCGCACGCATAAGTGCAGTGGTGGGAGCAGTGGATTTATATTGTATAGTATAAATTTCACAGAGAATCCAGTTGCCCCTTCAGTCATAGCTGAGAAGCACGGAAGGTCACTTCGCCTTTGTTAAGGTAGAAGCCTTCACAACCGGGTACATTCTTTCATGCTTTTGAGTTGTGTATCGAACGAATTTTGCCAAAAAATTTGGTCTTTTTGCCCATTTTGTAGCAATGTTCTGGCGCAACATATAGAGCTTTAAATACTCTTATACATACGTGTACAGTGGATGTACAATAATCCAAAAACACACATATTTGAACGTTTCTCAAGTATTCAAATATCTTTCTTATCGCATTCGGGATATTTAACTTCAACTAGGAGCCATAAATATAATTTTCATTGCACCTTTCCGCATCTTGACGGACTAGTTAGAAAAAGACTTTGAAAACGTAACTAAAACTCATAATTCATATTGCAGGTCCCATTCCCGATGACTTAAGGAAGCAACTGTTGAGAATTCGGCACAATATTTCGACAATAAAAGCCGATATCTCACTAATAAAAAGAAATGTAAAAAATATTTCATAATGGATCATGTGAGCTTAATGGGTCAGTCTCATGCAAGTCAACCTCAGAATGCGCCTGCTACTCAACCGAATGCAGTTGAAATGTTTCCATTTAAGGGAAATCTTCTGGAAAAGTTTAAATTCCCACTTTCGGAACAGGAGGAAATTGAGCGGTTAGAAGAGACTCTAAGGCTTGACCCAGAGTTCAGACAACAAATGATAAGCATTGTGATAAAGGCATGACCAGCTTAGTTTTCTTACTTACTTCCAGATCTACTATTTTTCCCAAATAAGCGGCACAAGAGGGGATGAAGATGGCCACAAAGTGGCCTATAAGCTTGCAGACGCGTTATTTAGGTCAAGCCTCTTAATGCAGTTTTCATGGACAGAGGTGTCTCGAGGAAAATTGTTGGAAAAGAAGCCTTTTCAGAACTATGTACGCATATTGAATGTCTTTTTTGAAGTAGTGACTAAAGCAGACAATCGCTTTACTATACAGAAAACGAAAAACGTTTTCAAAGACGGACTATTGAAGCACGCCCGTAAAAAAATTAACGTAAGCGCCAGTAAGTAATGAAAAGTCGCTTTTTTCGCAATAGGTGAAATGGATGAGATATTTTCAGAGGATTGTACGAACGAACTGAGGGTGATAGTTGCGCAGCTGAGGATTCAACGCTGAATAACGGAGAAGAATTATTTTTCGAGAATAGTGAAAAAGGTAATGAACACAAAGTTTCTGAGGACTCGTTCGGAAACTCGTTGAGAAATCGTTCAAACATTTTTTTGCGTAATCCACTAGTGGGATATTTTAATTGGGAATGTTCATTATTATTGCAAGTATTGTAGACGCGCCACATCACTAGTGCCTCATCGGGAAATAGCAGCTTGCAATATTTTAAAGTATAGTATTAAACCTTGTTGGTTTATGGCGTCAATAGTATGAAGAAAGTCAGTTGAATTGTGAGCATAATAGTATGTGTGGAGAAAATAAATTTTAAAATACAATTGTATAACAATAAAGTATATTAGTTAAGGAGAGAAGCGAGGGTGATCACTTTATGCTACACACAAAGTGATACAATGCTATCAATTGGAGCAGAAATTGCCGAAATTATAGAAGTAAAAGCGTGAAGAAAGCCAATAAGTAGACACCTTTTCAGACATTTTTCATATTTTACGTGAAATTACCAGTCGACCTCAGTAAAAACAAACATCATCAATTTAATCGAAAATAAGTTGTCCTTAAGTCCTACTACTAAAGGTGAAGAGCATTTTAGATAACTCTAATAGCGCATTTTGAAGAATAAAGCAAATAGAAAAAATCATAAACCTTGTAGATATTAATATTTTGTCAGGGACGAAGCTAGAAATTAGTTAAAATAGTCCAGGAAACAGAGGCGGGAAATGAGGGTTGGAAGAAGAGGTACGTAACACGTCATTTACCACCCCGCAACGAGGTTAGTAATGTCAATGTTATGGTTGTAAATAAATATTTATTTAAAATACTCTATTTGACTTCACATTTTGGAAATTCCCTTTATCTCTTAAAATACTACACTGATTTCCTTTTAGGGTCCACTTACCATTGTGATAATTGCTCGAAGACTTATAGGACATTAAGTGCCATGAGATCACATCTCAGCAAAGATTGTGGCAAGGAAAAGGTATCGTGCCCATTGTGTTGCAAAAAGTTTACCAGGAAAACTTCCTTAAGAACGCATTGTTCAAATATTCATAACGTTAATATAGGACTTTAATAAAACCCCAAGTTTTTTTTATTGTGGAGTTTTGCCTGGAAATCTATTGTTTCTGTCGTTGTTCGTTTTCCAAAAAAAGTAGCAAACCTTGCAAATACTGCATTCTTATATTTTTATTAAAAATCGAGATATGTATGTATAGGGCAAAAGTAGTGGGTTTGAACGCTCAGGACATTAAATGGTCTCAACTAGAATTAGCTTCAGTGAAAGTCGTCTAAGGAGATTTTATGGTTCTTATGAGGATGAAAATCTTTAAATTTCTCTTTCTTCCTCTGGTATTTTTAAGCCTACCGGTAAAATTCACTGTTTAGCTGAGTTAAATTTCGGTCAAATTTTTTGCTATAACATCAGTTTTACGGAATTATGAAAATCTGCAATTATTATTATTGAGACTTATTGCGTCTACGCTTCTTGCAATACGCATGATCTGAAAAAGAGCTAAGTTTTAAGTCAGCGCAAGGACTTGTACCCCATAATTGCTAAGTTTTATTGCAAATGAATTTGTTTTATACGTTTCACGCAAATTGTTAATTTTCAATTTTTTTTTGAGGGGAGGAGAAGGTGCAAGGCCATAATCAAGTGTTGTTTCAGAATTTCTCCGTTTTTGTGACCCACTGAAGTTGAGAGATGGCCTGGAAAATAAATAACATGTAAAGGGCGAATTAGTTTTATTGAGCTGAAGAATGAAATGAAGCTTCCAGTCTTTTGATGTTACCCTTCATCCCTACTTGCATAACTTTGCAACGCGGAGCGATTCAGAGATGTGACATAAATTCTTCACGTTTTAGCTCAAGCTATAGAAAATCTAAATATTAAACTTACGACAATAGAAGAAAAATTGGATCGTCTGCTTCTTCAGCAACAGCGGTCAATCCCGTCAATTGAGCACAATTCTATCGATGTTGTTTTCCCCCTAAAGAATATTCGAGATCTAGAAGAAGCGGAAGAAAAATTGAAATCTGATCACAATATCAGTGCTCTGGTAAAAATACCTCGCATGACTGCGTTTAATTTTATTAAATATTTTTATGTGCTGTTTAGAGGAATATGTTGAAATTTGTGGGAGGCAGCAATTACGCGAAGTTTATTAGACGAAGCACTGCAAGATGTTTCTCCGACGATCTTCTGAAATTGTGCTCTTTTACGGGAGCCAAAGGGAATTATAAACTAAAGGATCTTACACTCATTCAAGAGATAAAAAGTAAGTAAAAAACTTAGTAAAATACCTAGTATTTCTGTGCAACCACCGTAGCAACAGTCTTCCTCCGCAAGAAATTACTATCAAAATCAAATATCTGCAAATTATTTTTTTTTTGCCAGAAAAAGGCATTTAAAAAAAAACTGTATACCACTGGCACGCTTTGAGCAGACCCAATATCTCGTCCAAATGAAATGTTTTTTTGATTGTTTCAGATGCAACGCAAAAGCTATTTCCTGGTGCCACGGATTATCAAATTAATAAAGTTATAATGGATTTTGTCCGCTACGCCAATTCAAGAATAATTGTAAAACGCAGCAATGAAAAGTAGACGAGAATTTTGCCTTTTATTATCAATTTGAAAAACCTGCTTTAAATCGCATTCTCGTAAAAGAAGCCCCCGAACTCCGGAGGTGTCAAGGCGGTATGAATATAAATTGGAAATCCACATCATGAAAAGTCCTCTTGTCCGGTCCTGGCAAAAACTTTGTTACGAGTTTGAAGTTCGTTCATTTCTCCGTTGATTCGGGTTCGAATAATATGTACTGAAGATTTGTAGCAAAGCATAAAACGTTATGTATAGAGTATAATACTTGAACACGTTAACGCATAAATCTGATGAGAGCCTTTAAAGCTGAAACGTCGCAGACTAAAATTGCCAGTCAAATATGGTGTATTTTAGAATTAATCCTTGTGAATAAGGAATACCAATGGCTATTTTAATCAATTTGAATTGTAACCTTTTTGTTACCTATGGAAATTAGAGGAAATTATTTTTTAGTCGAACCCAAGTTTAAGTGTGAGATTTGTAGTAAAGTCTACCGTTACCAATCAAGCCTGAGGCGTCATCTACACTTCGAGTGCCAGAAAGATAAACAGTTTCGTTGTCCTTATTGCTACAAGAAATACACGCACAAGCATCACGTTACTGAACATCTAGGGAGGTGCACGATGTATATTCGTTGAGAAATAAAGAAAATTTGCGGCTTGTAAGAGTTCATTATATGTGCAGTCTTGTTGTACAAGCACATACCTCCTAAGATATATCAACAAATCTCGTAGTAAACGTGGTTCAGTTTATGTGAGCGACATCTGTCGGATGTTGTCCAAAGTAGAGTTATTCTTACGACTACGAAGATAAAAATATCAATATTCTGGGTAGCTATGTCGATATTGAATACTGAATGTTATTCAATGTGTAAAATACTTGTCGCTGTATTTGGTTTGGAAAGAGAGTAAAACTATGATTTGTGCTGATTATTTTCCCTTTTATTTCGTTGCTTTTTTCCCCTAGGTCAAAAATTAGCGTGTCCCAACTGCCCCAAATCCTACTCGTCGAAATGTTCTCTTGGTTTTCACATGAGGAACGAATGTCAGAAAGAGAAGAGATTTTGTTGCCTTTACTGCGATTATCGAAGCAAAAGGGGTTACGATATTAAAATTCACACAGCGGCCAAACACCCTACAGAATTCGCCATCATTTATGGACAGAAGTGCTATTCTATTGACCAATAAATTCAGTTTAGTCTCAGTGTTTTCCCGATTTTTGGTGAAAATTTCATTCACCACCTTTTTTCGAACATAAATGTTCTATTATGGGGTCAAACGACTGCGGTTTCCCTCTACTGCCCTTCCTGATCCGTTCTATACCCATTTATTTTTTAGGCAAGCGTTTAAAGTGCAACAGTTGCAACAGAAAATATAAGTTGAAATCGTCACTTTACACCCATCAAAAATACGGATGCGGCAAAAAACCAACCTTTACATGCCACTTTTGCTTCAAGGCCTTTCAGCACAAACATACCCTCAAGAATCACCTTCAGACTCACCAACGGCATGACTGAATATCGAAATTTATAATAAGTTATGTAGATTGGACAATAAGAGTGGACAGTTGTATTCTCTAAATAAAGAATTTCGTTAACAATATTGTCAGCGCCTCTTATACTTTTTTTAGTGATATCTGTTGAAGATGGAGAGTTTCTAAGCAGCAAACACGAAATTTAATGCATGTGTGCAGCATTGTGCGCTCATTCTGCACTATGTTTGAACTGTCCAAATTGTTTTGACTACCGAATGAAATTTTTGTCTGACTGATTTATGGTAGAGATTTCAGAATGTGGATAAAATGGTGAATGCACCACCGTAACATTTGTAAGTTGATGGAAGTTTAGTTAGAGCCATACTGACTTAAGTGTCATAAATGCAGAGTAATGAACCCGCAAACTCTGCAAGTACGCATGCGTGACTTACAGGTTACAAAACAGCTTATCTTTTTTTCATATTGAACATAGATTTGTTTTTTTTACACTTTATCCAGTACTCAAGTGTCATTATTATTTTCAGAGTTGAAGTATAAATGCGAATTATGCGAGAAAGCCTACGAGAAGTTTCACTCCTACTACATGCACAAGAAGTACTACTGCGGGGCGCCCAAACTCTCCTGCTCGTTTCCTGGGTGTGCCTACAAGAGCAACTTGAAAACCAACGTCAAACGGCATTATAAATGCACTCATGGCGGTATATGCGAAAACTACTGGCTATAATTCTCTTTATAAATAAATAAAATTCACCAATGTCCAAAATTACTTTTCTTAGCGAAGAATTTCTCAAAACATAACCATAAAGTGGAAAAAAGTTAACTTTGTGAGGGAAAATTCTATGATTGCCTTGAAATAATCGTTTACATAACGAGCGAAGAAAGTGACGCATGAGTATGAAATCTTGCGCACGAGTCGCAGGCAAGGGCGACATTCACGCGAGTGTGGCTTTCTTGCAAGTTATGTTCACTATTTTTCTCTCGACTCTGAACCATATAAAAAAAAATCTTACTCTACCGAGACACTTTCGCAGTGGCCGTTTAGACTATGCTATTGACATCTTATGATATTTTGTCGAATATTGTTATCGAAATTAATATCTTTTAGTTATTTCGAAGATACGTAGGATGTAGCTGAGTAGATTGATGCCGATAATTCTTTTAGCCAGGGTATTTCACTGTGCTGTGTTTAACACTTACTTGTTTGTTCTAATGCACATGTATGTTAGCATTTGTTTTCGCGACTACTATCTGCGTGGGTTATGCTTAGTTTCGTGGGAAGTCGTCGGACAATAACGTTCATTTTCTTACGTTGTTCGCCAATATGTCTCTATCGTATAGCAATTAGATTTACTCCGAGACTTTTGGAATGATGGAACTTTTGGAGAGAAGTCCAAGGCAGTTGTCGCTCATGAGGTCCCCCCAATTACTATAGAGCTTTAACTCTGTCGCACCACAGAAATGTTCCAGCCTAGATATCTTCAGGCACTATACTATCGAAAATCTTTTAAAAAAGTCTTATGTCTCATGTATCTCTGTGCGTTGGGTTTATGTTAATCTACATCAGATCCTTCTCTTTCCAGTCCTCATTACCGACCCACTAATTCGTTTATTCTATTATAGATTCCGACATCTATAAATGCCAGAAATGTGGTAAAATTTACAAATTGAAAAGTTCCCTGAGGAACCATCTGGTGTTTGAGTGTGGCAAAGAAGCTACTCACGTATGCACGCTATGCCCTTATCGGAGCAAGATAAAATGTAACTTCATGAGGCATCTTCGGAGACATAATCTTGGCTTTCAAGAGTAATGCTAAATGCTTAGAAATAAATGTGTTTGAAACAATCTCGTGTCATTAATTTATATTTAATTTGCTAGAGAAGTATACCGAATCCTCAAGATAGAATTTTCCATTGGTCATTGAAAGAATACCCCTGCGGTCTTCAATTATATTAAATTACGAGACCTCAGGGACGACCAGGGCAAATTCAACCCCCTTACAACCTAAAACGTCGATACTGAGACCGGTGAAGTATTCAATATCTTATTTTTATCTAAACGGACCTTATGAAATTGAATTTCTTCATTATGAAGTTAGCGGTCGCATTACCCTAAGGGCCCCTAGATCAAAGTCCTGACACTTTTACCAAAAGAAAGGAATCCATGGAAACGTTGCCATAACGTCAGTTTCATAGAGTCTGTGGAAATTATCTTCCAAGTAGACTTGCCATCATGTTGATCTACTGGCTCTAAATATTCCAGTATTCTTATAAAGATCTGTTAGAATGCATTTTCCATTTGAAAATAGTCTAATCTACAGGGTGTTTTCTAAACATACGGCGCAAATTTAAGGGGCTATTCCTTAGGTGAAAATGAAAAAAAATCCTTTAAACGTGCATACGTTCTGAAGCACTTTGTGTCCGAAATACTGCATGTTTTGCTGCATCTATATTTATAAAACACCCTGTATATTGCGCAGACGTTCAATAATAATTGTGAGAACATTACGTATATTTACACGATATTTGTAAATTTTAGAGCGTCCGTTCGAGTGTCCGAAATGCAGCAAAAAATACGGACACCCAGCATCTTTGTATAATCACCGGAAATACAGCTGTGGTAAAGGTCCTACATTCTTCTGTCCTTATTGCGGTCATTCAGCGAGATACGGCCAGAACCTTCAGATCCACCTCAGGTCCAAACACGAAGTCGCAATGTCAATTAAAGAAATCCACCAATTTAAGAACGATCAATAATTCACTGTTTTGGGAGGCAATCATTGGCGCAAAGGAACAAAGAGGTATTTGACTAGACTGGAAAGTTAAATATTTCACTTCATAATCAGTCATAATATATTAATTAATATACATATGTCTTGTTTTGATTAGGTTTCATTATGTAAAGTATTATAGGCATTGTAATAGTTATTAATGTTACAAAGTCGATAATAAGTAAACGGTCCCAACGGACGCCGTCCGTTAAGATCGTTTATCATAGGCATTTCGCGATATGTTACTATAAGGCACTGAAATTCAAACGAAATTGAAAAGAAAATAGTTAGGTATTTATAATTTAGAACTGAAGAAGGCTAAATATATGGTAGTCACTTTGTCTTTTTGAAATAATTGGGAGTTTCATTGCTTGTCTGGAAGCCGCTAATTGACTTGTTTTGTGTATACCGGACGTCCTTGAAATAACTGTACAACGTTTGACTAAAATTTTCTTAAACAAAAATAAGGCGGTTTATGTAAACTTACCTATATCCAACATTGCTTCGTTTTGCAGTTACAAGGCACCAAAGTTTTCAAATTAATATAGTTTTTTCGAAATAATTGCTAAACGCTTTTATTGACTTTTATTAACTTTGGAACTATAGTTACTACATAAATTAGCATGTTTTGACGAGCGCGGTATCTTTTTTACTGCGTGGAAATATGAATAAAATGGCGCGTGGTTCGTAAATAACCGTTTATATTTTCATTACCCCCTGTATAAGTGACTTTAATTTTTCCTCTGCCACTAGCTAACTCTATTTTGAAAGTTTTTTGTCTCCTGTAAAATTTTCGCCAGATATATAGTTTCTCTACAAAAAATTAGTTACGGTACCTTGCAATTCACAATTGTTGTTTAGTCGAGATGAAAATATGAGACAAAAATTAATGCTAAATAACTACCAACTTAGTGTAATTTCTATAACAAATGTTCAAACTGTTTACCGTTTTCCTGGATATACAAATAAATTCCTTTCAAAAAATTAACCGTCCTAATTGCACGTTGGCGTCCTCGATTAATATTATTTGGATTAAAACTATCCGGTTCCCTAAGATGCCTTTCAATACTTGCAAAAGTTTAATGACACACAAAAAAATGCAATATTACTTAAACCCCGAAAAAATTAATTATTAATTTCTGATAAAAATTCAATATTAATTTTTTCACATATTCAATTTTACTTCCTCAACTAAATGCAATATTCATTCTTGGGAAAAAATCTCAAAACAGAATTTCGAATTAATTTCGACGTGAAACAAAGACGCCCACAGTTGAGATCTAAATCACATAAGAATTAAATGTTAATTCCTGAAGATAATTCAATATTAATTCTTGAAAAAAAAACTATCAATCTTAATATTTTGCTTCGATCTGTTAAAAACTTAACAACTTCTAAGGCTGAATAATATATGTGAGCTTATAAATTTAATTATGTTATAAACGATAGCTATAAACATCGTGTCGCAATCCTGCAGTGATATGACTTCCTTCATCAAATTGTCCAGAATTTGTAATTTTATTAGTATGACCTTTTTAAGAAAGTAATTAAATTGTATAACCAAAAAACGCTTTATAAAACAGTTTGCGTAGAATTATGAAACGCACCGAGAGGACAAATTTGAGATATTTTTCAAAACAATTGCCCCAAACATTTCTGAGATATCGGTGTTCCAAGTTTGAAAAGTAGTAAAAAAGATACAGCTTTCCTCTTGTAAATTAAGTATAATTCCTATTATTAATATATATATATATGTATATATTTTTTTTCAGTTTATTGTTTAATACGAATGTTCGCAAACAAGTTAAATAAAACACCTCCTTTTTTTAACATCTTTTATTTATCATTTATTAGGCTCTCGAGAGTTGCATAATAATTGTGATCTAGTAAGCGTCATGTGGCGATCCTGCAGAGAAAACTTTTCCTTCATCTAAATTATCCAGAATTTATATTTTTTATTAATAGCACGCTTCTTTTTATAGTATGTACTATTTAAAATATTGTAGTATAATTTATTGCAAATAGTCCATAATTAAATACGTATTATATGTATAGGGTAATACGCCGCGATTCTCTCTTCTGTCTGTAGATAATCACAGCCTATCATCTCCTCTCTACAACCCTCAGTTTCCAATTCACAACAATAAATTGTAAAAATACACATGTGGACCTCAGAAACTCTCACCAAAAGAGCTTGAAGATGACTATTTGGTAGGAAGCCCCGCGGTGACGATCACTGCAACTCTAATCTGGAAGATGTATGTATTTGTAGAAGGTATGCTAAAGGCAACGTTACTCCAGAAAAATTGCAAGACTGAATTGTAGAATACTAAATTTCCGAAATTCCACATTAGAAATAGAGTGAGGTACTTATTTTCACTTAACATTTCAGGTGAGGAAAGTTGGAATAAAAAATTGAACAACGTTAACAGAACGACTTAAAGCATCAGATGGACCACTAATGTGATACATCTTAATATCCATAAAATAACTGCCTTGAAGCCAAGCCTGAAGATACCGAAGTCGTATCTGAATGACAATTTTACTCTCTATAGCATGAAATTATCAAGTTCTGGAAGCAGCAAAGTTCTATAATGTGAAGATTCTCGTGCCAATTTTCGGATTGTTCCCTCACATTTACAGCATTCGAACTATCAAGGAAGTTTCCTTTTGTATGAACTTACAGAACCTAGGCCAAATCTGTTTCCCGCTTTCAAATTCGAAAGAAGTACTCTAATTTTAAGAAATTTCTCGTGTATTTAAAGCTTTACTAACACATTATTCACTTTTAACCCTGCAAAGAAAATTGCTTAGAGACAACGATCTAATTTCATTTGTAATCCTCAAACATTGAACGTGGAATTAGTCTTCAAAGATTCGATGTACTATAGATAGAGGTGTAGAACTTAGGGTAAATCAAACATAACTAATTGGTATTTACTTAAGACCGGTTCATCAATGTTCATTTAGGGAGCCACAGCCATCGGTTCACAACTAAATAGCACGTGAGGTGGTTTTATACAATAATTGTAGCGCCCGGTATAGTTTTGCAATTCTCTTACTTATTTCGAATAAAGCAGTTACAAATTCTATCTTTCTGTTCCCAGAGTAAAAAATGCTCCCTTTCATAAAAACTATTTTGCTCAAGTTAACTTCTCTTTACCGATTTTCTCATCTTTCAATAATTTATATACAATAAGAAAATTATTTTGTTAAATTAGTACATAATTCTTAATACCAATCTTCTCTTATATTGGCTTTTTGAAAATATTATGAATGAACTACTCTTTATGTGTAGATTTTCGTTAAGTACTAACCAGGTACGATCCTCATAGCCGGTTAATAAAATACTATTCTTTCACTATGCAATCTAGAAGAATACAAATTTATAACTGGCGTAAAAGCTAAATACTTACATATCGTTTTTCTTTTGAGTATTTAGTTGAGACTTATTGAATTCATCTTTTTATGCAGTGTAGATACGGGTAGGACTTCACACGTCGGCAAGTATCAAAGATTGTTTTAAAGACTGACATTGAAAAATCGGCGTTTAATGTATTTATAGGTATATAAAAACTCTTGTGTAACACAAAATAGATTTTAATAAATACAAAATACACATTAAATATTCGAAAATTTCACGCTTTCAATACAAAACAGGATATTACATTACCCCTTAGGAGCCAAATACATTTTCTCTTACACTCCTATAGTATATTACTCGCCCTTGGAAAAATGTGGTAATTTCTTTATAAAGATTCAGTAAGAGCACAAAAAGTTATAATAAAGTACAAAATTTCATTAATTTGCCTCGAAATGTTTGGAAAATAACAGTAATAAAAAAACCATCCTCGGGAATCCACTTTCCACACCCTGTATATAGAAAACAAAGTCCCTTTTGATATATCTTTATATGAAGTTTTTGTCATATTTTGGGGCCTAGAATACGTGGTTGAATTTATGGTACTATGTTTAGTGACATCTTGTATAATAACATCTCTTTATTGATGAGAGATGTAAAGTGTTATACAGATACTTACTTCAAGAGAAAGTTTTTATTATAAATAAATTACAGTATAAAAACGACTGGTTAACACTTATCAATACTAACTACCAAAGGAATTCTAAGGTATATAACATTTCGTAAACACCAGCTCAGTAACTAAAAAATAAAATAATTCAGGATTATCATAAGGAAACAGTCAAAGGTCTTACTTGTCGCAGAAAATGGACCGAACCCAAAGGAAGCCGACTGAGATTGAGCTTGGGATATTGCACTAGCTCCTCCATGTCCGCCTGCAATCGCTCCCGCTTGAGCTATCAAACGGTTTTATTAATTAAAGAAATTCGTAACATTTTGGGAATTTTGTCATGAAACATAACATTTTCAGCAATAAAAGTGAAATGATATTGATGCTTACCTTGTGCCTGAGCTTGTCCGCTATACCCCCCTGGATGTCCTCCGTATCCGATATTGTATCCTCCTATCGGGTATCCCCCATGACCTCCGTAGTTCCCTTCATACACACCATGACCTCCGTGCCCACCTAGAATTTCGTTAAAAAGTGGGTTTCCCCCGTGTTTCTTGAAATGGTCGGGAGATGCTGAACGAGGTAATCTGTTGAGCTCTGAGAATACGAAGATAGTGGCATGAAGTTGTTTGTTGTCTATGTGAAATATACAATGCGTACATAAAGTATGGAATAACTTCATTTTCTCGGTTTGGAATTAAAATAATAAAGATTGCTTGGGCAGGGCGACTTCAGTTTAAAATTGAACATCTTTTGGTTGGATAACGTTAGCTGTGACGTCATCATCGTTTCAGATGTGACGTCAGTGTTACATTTTTTATGGTTTTTAACAATTTTATGAAAAGAGTGCACTTTTTTCCAATCAGAACATAAATTATTTTATTATGTTCTATAACAGATTTTTTGATAAATTTTCAAATACATATTTTCTAACCGGACATTTGTAGTTAAATAAAACACATCTCCCGTTGTTCGCACTCTATCATCATAGCCGATCATCATAACAATTTCTATTCTTTGTTATGGTAAACGCATTGTAATAAAATTTTTATTTGAAATTAAACCTTCACGAAGTCAGACCAAAATTAACAAATATAAAAATTTAAACATTATTGGAATGTTGTGCATTAAATGAATAAAAATGAATTTTCTATGAAAATAAGTAAACAAGTCTACCAAATAAATCAACAAAAGACTACCCCGATTCGTTTAGTGGATGTCTATCTTTCATAACGATAAACGCAGTTGCAGTACCTAACAAGCTACCGCAAAGAAAAATATGATTTTGAGAATTTTTCAAAAAATCAGTTATGTAACGTAGTAAAAAAGTATATATCTTATGCGTAAAAAAGGACACCATTTCACATAAAATTATCAAAAATCATTAAAAAAATTTAATACTGACGTCATATCTAGAACAATGATGACGTCATAGTTAATGTTATCTAACCAAAACATGTAAAATATTAAGCTGAAGTCGACGCGTCCAAAATTTTTAAAAAATTTTAATTCCAGATTGAGAAAATTAATTTGTTTCATGCTTTATGTATGTACAGGATGTTTCAATTTGAAGTGTTTTGACAAGAAAAACTTATTTCTTGAATAGATAGAAAAAAGTGATTTAGGTGTCATGGATTTGATTTTTGAGAAATATTTAATGTCAAAAACCATTTCCCGATATCGTCACAGCCCACTTAGATATAGAAGGTTTTTCGATTTTTGGCCATTTCGAAAACCGCCAATAACTTTCTTATTTATTAAAGTATTGGAATTGCATAAAAACATTATTATTTTTTGAGAGGAATCTAATGGAGTGCTAAAATTTTTTCTGCTGTTCACCGTTTTTCTACAAATTGCTACAACCTCATTTTTTCAAATATAAATCATATGTGGCCTTGGTACACAACACAACAGCAACAGCAATTTTTATAGACAACTTATGTTTAAATAACTAATACGTTGTATTTTCAAAATAGTCAAAAATTGAAAAACCTTCTATACCTTGGTGAGTTGTGACGATGTCGAGAAACGGTATTTGACATGAAACATTTCTGAAAAATCGAGCCTGTGACATCTAAATTAATTTTTTTCTATCCAATCAGGAAATAGGCTTTTCCTGTTGAAACACCCTTTACACACTAAATGTACGACTACTATGAGGGCTGTTATACCCCACACCCCAAAATACCCTATTTGGCACCTATTCCCAAACCATATTCCCTTTACCCCCAGGTACCTACCTACTCCCAATCACCACCAAAAAATACACTGCACTAATCTTTTTGTCTCGCCCAAACCATTGGAAAAACTTTTAAGCAAAGGCATCAAAAACCTTCTCAAATCCCCAGGTAGGTACCTGGAGAAAATTTAATAAATTTATTCAGAATTTTTTTTTATTTAGAAATTTGAAATTGATTTAGAAAATGAAAATAAAAATAGGTAATTCAAAATAATATTTTATTTTTCTCATACTTCTTCATTTGAACTATTACTGCTATTACCACTACTACTTGGTGGTGTGGGTAAATTTCCAATTTCCTCTTTGAAAAAACATTAAAGAATTAATGTGGACATTTCGTACAAAAAGTCAGAAGAGACTTTTTAAAAGTATTGTATGTATATAAAATGTTACAATCACGTTGCCTTATTACCTTAAAAAATGTTCTAATTCCCTTAAGGCAGCTGTATAATAAACTGGTGTTGAAAACCTAAGTACAGCTTGCATTTGATCTCTACATGATATTTCTATTGTACCCTCCCGTTGGTTGGATGTATACCAATTTATTTGTTCCAATAATATTGTATACTGAAGTGCTTGATCATTGATACAAGAAAACACAATTTTTTGCTCTCCTTGAGTTACAAATTTTAAATTAGCATCAATGGCTAATATGGGATTCGATAATTCTAGTCTGCATGGATGGTTTAGTCTTAGAGGTTTCAGTCTCTTTTTCAGCTTACCCCACTGGAACCTTCTCCACTCTTCTACTAAGATTTCGTCTGAAAATGAAAAGATTATTTTGTGTTCAAAAGGTGTTCGTTATAATTACTTTTTATCATGATGATTATAAAAAATCACTTCAGATAAGTTAAAGGTTAGTGTTATTGTTTAATGTGAAATGTCAAAATAAGCGCGCGCGTAGCGTTGGCCAGAACTTTATTATTAATTGATGCAGGAAACTGTAATGTAGAGAAGTTATTCTTATGTAATATATCTTTTTGCCATAAGATGGCGCGACCATATTGAAAATGTGCGTAAAAGTTGAAAGAACGAATAAAGGAGTATTTATAATGAATTCATTAATGCAATTTACTGTGTAGATTTGTCTCGCCAGCCTGTCAATATCTCTGGCTTCAAAAACAAAATTATTCTTCATGTGGATTTTAGTAAAACTGCCACTACTCCAACGGGCGCCTCAGAAGGAACGAAATAGATAGATACACATAACTATTGTTTCAAATCTAAGTTTTCATCACGATGTACTAATAAATACTCTAAAAGAGGAAATTTCATGTTTTAAAGTGAGTTTAATCTGTTATATTACTGTTACACTTACGTTACACGATTATATTGTTAATGTTTCGGTAATGTTATAAAATTTTTATTTTAATATTAATAAATATTATTAAAATGAATCCTGAACAAAAATTAGAAATTTACGAACTTGTTGAGTACGAAAAGTGTTCTATAACAGAAATAGGACGCAAGTGTAACACTTCTAGATCGAATGTGTTACGAATTTATAATCAAATTAAACCGCTATATGAATACAGGGTGAGTTTTTTAAGCGTGTAACGTAAATATCTCTGAAGTTATGAGTTTTAGAAAAAAACGTTTCAAATAAAAAAGGGATTGTATGAAGGGGGAAAACTTTTGGCATCATCACTGTTTCGATTCAAGGTCATCTTCAGGCTCTAATCAAGGTCAACAAAGAATAATTTTGTTTTTGAAGCCAGAGATATTGACAGGCTGGCGAGACAAATCTACACAGTAAATTGCATTAATGAATTCATTATAAATACTCCTTTATTCGTTCTTTCAACTTTTACGCACATTTTCAATATGGTCGCGCCATCTTATGGCAAAAAGATATATTACATAAGAATAACTTCTCTACATTACAGTTTCCTGCATCAATTAATAATAAAGTTCTGGCCAACGCTACGCGCGCGCTTATTTTGACATTTCACATTAAACAATAACACTAACCTTTAACTTATCTGAAGTGATTTTTTATAATCATCATGATAAAAAGTAATTATAACGAACACCTTTTGAACACAAAATAATCTTTTCATTTTCAGACGAAATCTTAGTAGAAGAGTGGAGAAGGTTCCAGTGGGGTAAGCTGAAAAAGAGACTGAAACCTCTAAGACTAAACCATCCATGCAGACTAGAATTATCGAATCCCATATTAGCCATTGATGCTAATTTAAAATTTGTAACTCAAGGAGAGCAAAAAATTGTGTTTTCTTGTATCAATGATCAAGCACTTCAGTATACAATATTATTGGAACAAATAAATTGGTATACATCCAACCAACGGGAGGGTACAATAGAAATATCATGTAGAGATCAAATGCAAGCTGTACTTAGGTTTTCAACACCAGTTTATTATACAGCTGCCTTAAGGGAATTAGAACATTTTTTAAGGTAATAAGGCAACGTGATTGTAACATTTTATATACATACAATACTTTTAAAAAGTCTCTTCTGACTTTTTGTACGAAATGTCCACATTAATTCTTTAATGTTTTTTCAAAGAGGAAATTGGAAATTTACCCACACCACCAAGTAGTAGTGGTAATAGCAGTAATAGTTCAAATGAAGAAGTATGAGAAAAATAAAATATTATTTTGAATTACCTATTTTTATTTTCATTTTCTAAATCAATTTCAAATTTCTAAATAAAAAAAAATTCTGAATAAATTTATTAAATTTTCTCCAGGTACCTACCTGGGGATTTGAGAAGGTTTTTGATGCCTTTGCTTAAAAGTTTTTCCAATGGTTTGGGCGAGACAAAAAGATTAGTGCAGTGTATTTTTTGGTGGTGATTGGGAGTAGGTAGGTACCTGGGGGTAAAGGGAATATGGTTTGGGAATAGGTGCCAAATAGGGTATTTTGGGGTGTGGGGTATAACAGCCCTCATAGTAGTCGTACATTTAGTGTGTAAAGGGTGTTTCAACAGGAAAAGCCTATTTCCTGATTGGATAGAAAAAAATTAATTTAGATGTCACAGGCTCGATTTTTCAGAAATGTTTCATGTCAAATACCGTTTCTCGACATCGTCACAACTCACCAAGGTATAGAAGGTTTTTCAATTTTTGACTATTTTGAAAATACAACGTATTAGTTATTTAAACATAAGTTGTCTATAAAAATTGCTGTTGCTGTTGTGTTGTGTACCAAGGCCACATATGATTTATATTTGAAAAAATGAGGTTGTAGCAATTTGTAGAAAAACGGTGAACAGCAGAAAAAATTTTAGCACTCCATTAGATTCCTCTCAAAAAATAATAATGTTTTTATGCAATTCCAATACTTTAATAAATAAGAAAGTTATTGGCGGTTTTCGAAATGGCCAAAAATCGAAAAACCTTCTATATCTAAGTGGGCTGTGACGATATCGGGAAATGGTTTTTGACATTAAATATTTCTCAAAAATCAAATCCATGACACCTAAATCACTTTTTTCTATCTATTCAAGAAATAAGTTTTTCTTGTCAAAACACTTCAAATTGAAACATCCTGTACATACATAAAGCATGAAACAAATTAATTTTCTCAATCTGGAATTAAAATTTTTTAAAAATTTTGGACGCGTCGACTTCAGCTTAATATTTTACATGTTTTGGTTAGATAACATTAACTATGACGTCATCATTGTTCTAGATATGACGTCAGTATTAAATTTTTTTAATGATTTTTGATAATTTTATGTGAAATGGTGTCCTTTTTTACGCATAAGATATATACTTTTTTACTACGTTACATAACTGATTTTTTGAAAAATTCTCAAAATCATATTTTTCTTTGCGGTAGCTTGTTAGGTACTGCAACTGCGTTTATCGTTATGAAAGATAGACATCCACTAAACGAATCGGGGTAGTCTTTTGTTGATTTATTTGGTAGACTTGTTTACTTATTTTCATAGAAAATTCATTTTTATTCATTTAATGCACAACATTCCAATAATGTTTAAATTTTTATATTTGTTAATTTTGGTCTGACTTCGTGAAGGTTTAATTTCAAATAAAAATTTTATTACAATGCGTTTACCATAACAAAGAATAGAAATTGTTATGATGATCGGCTATGATGATAGAGTGCGAACAACGGGAGATGTGTTTTATTTAACTACAAATGTCCGGTTAGAAAATATGTATTTGAAAATTTATCAAAAAATCTGTTATAGAACATAATAAAATAATTTATGTTCTGATTGGAAAAAAGTGCACTCTTTTCATAAAATTGTTAAAAACCATAAAAAATGTAACACTGACGTCACATCTGAAACGATGATGACGTCACAGCTAACGTTATCCAACCAAAAGATGTTCAATTTTAAACTGAAGTCGCCCTGCCCAAGCAATCTTTATTATTTTAATTCCAAACCGAGAAAATGAAGTTATTCCATACTTTATGTACGCATTGTATATTTCACATAGACAACAAACAACTTCATGCCACTATCTTCGTATTCTCAGAGCTCAACAGATTACCTCGTTCAGCATCTCCCGACCATTTCAAGAAACACGGGGGAAACCCACTTTTTAACGAAATTCTAGGTGGGCACGGAGGTCATGGTGTGTATGAAGGGAACTACGGAGGTCATGGGGGATACCCGATAGGAGGATACAATATCGGATACGGAGGACATCCAGGGGGGTATAGCGGACAAGCTCAGGCACAAGGTAAGCATCAATATCATTTCACTTTTATTGCTGAAAATGTTATGTTTCATGACAAAATTCCCAAAATGTTACGAATTTCTTTAATTAATAAAACCGTTTGATAGCTCAAGCGGGAGCGATTGCAGGCGGACATGGAGGAGCTAGTGCAATATCCCAAGCTCAATCTCAGTCGGCTTCCTTTGGGTTCGGTCCATTTTCTGCGACAAGTAAGACCTTTGACTGTTTCCTTATGATAATCCTGAATTATTTTATTTTTTAGTTACTGAGCTGGTGTTTACGAAATGTTATATACCTTAGAATTCCTTTGGTAGTTAGTATTGATAAGTGTTAACCAGTCGTTTTTATACTGTAATTTATTTATAATAAAAACTTTCTCTTGAAGTAAGTATCTGTATAACACTTTACATCTCTCATCAATAAAGAGATGTTATTATACAAGATGTCACTAAACATAGTACCATAAATTCAACCACGTATTCTAGGCCCCAAAATATGACAAAAACTTCATATAAAGATATATCAAAAGGGACTTTGTTTTCTATATACAGGGTGTGGAAAGTGGATTCCCGAGGATGGTTTTTTTATTACTGTTATTTTCCAAACATTTCGAGGCAAATTAATGAAATTTTGTACTTTATTATAACTTTTTGTGCTCTTACTGAATCTTTATAAAGAAATTACCACATTTTTCCAAGGGCGAGTAATATACAGGGTTATTCACCCAACACGTTCATTAGAAGTTTACTAGGATCTAAAAGTGAAACGAATTTGAAAATTTTTGAGTTAAGTTCGACATATACAATTTTTTTAAAATATTTTCAACTTGCTGTCACTTCCAGTTTAACCGGAAATAGCTGTAACTTGCTTATTTCAAATGGAACCCCCAGTATATTATTTTATTTTTAGATTCTACATAATATTTTAGGTACATTTTCTGTATAATGTTCTATACTTAGTTTTTACCGTTTTTGAGATATTTGACCTTGAATTAAAAACGTGCCTCTGTAATGACCAATTTTAAAATTGCATATCTCCGCAGTTATTAAAGACATAATCTCCATATTTTGCAGAATGTCAATACATAGTCTTAGATTCACACTTTCACTAGTTATATGGCTTAGTATTATACAGGGTGTCCAAAATTCAGCTCCTAACATTTACATTTTTGAAGTTGCAAAAATCGTTTTTTTTTAATGGGACACCCTGTAACATTAAGCAGTGTCAAGTAGAAAATGTAATTCTCTATCGAACTGTATTAAGGTTACCTATACCTATTCCAAACCATTTTCGAAATAATTAAATTTATGTGAAACTAATTTTAGATATTCATTCTGGTAAATTTTTATTATTCGCGTATTGGCCGTGGAAAAGAAATAATGACAGTTGTTGTACGTTATTGTTTTTCGGTGGCTGTTAGTAGCAAAATTAAAGTGAAACTTTGAATCAAAATGGAAGAATACACAAACGCTAATATTCTCAATTTTGATGCAATGCAAGTAATAACTGTCATTATTTCTTTTCCACGGCCAATACGCGAATAATAAAAATTTACCAGAATGAATATCTAAAATTAGTTTCACATAAATTTAATTATTTCGAAAATGGTTTGGAATAGGTATAGGTAACCTTAATACAGTTCGATAGAGAATTACATTTTCTACTTGACACTGCTTAATGTTACAGGGTGTCCCATTAAAAAAAAACGATTTTTGCAACTTCAAAAATGTAAATGTTAGGAGCTGAATTTTGGACACCCTGTATAATACTAAGCCATATAACTAGTGAAAGTGTGAATCTAAGACTATGTATTGACATTCTGCAAAATATGGAGATTATGTCTTTAATAACTGCGGAGATATGCAATTTTAAAATTGGTCATTACAGAGGCACGTTTTGAATTCAAGGTCAAATATCTCAAAAACGGTAAAAACTAAGTATAGAACATTATACAGAAAATGTACCTAAAATATTATGTAGAATCTAAAAATAAAATAATATACTGGGGGTTCCATTTGAAATAAGCAAGTTACAGCTATTTCCGGTTAAACTGGAAGTGACAGCAAGTTGAAAATATTTTTAAAAAATTGTATATGTCGAACTTAACTCAAAAATTTTCAAATTCGTATCACTTTTAGATCCTAGTAAACTTCTAATGAACGGGTTGGGTGAATAACCCTGTATATGTGAAGGCTCACATAGAGGGGTAATTATTAGGTAAAATAACTTAAAACTAATGAGGTGATTAATTTCTTTAACAATATTATAGGAGTTCTGATTCGATATGTTCTTGCAAATAGATATATTAAACTATGAAAAAAATTATACTTAATAGGGAGACATAATCTCAACTAATAAACACTGTTTTTAGTTTTAAAAATATTAAAAAACAATGGTAAAAAGTAGATGAAAATAGTGTTATTTGGTAACTCAAACATGTTTCCTTCATACAATTTTAAGTCCCACTTTTGTCGCTAGGTCGTCTTTATGATCACCTGAAGTGCAAGCAGGCTGTTAAGTGATAGTTCATGTCCAATTGTATTCAATGAAGAAGTAGAAAAACTTTACAAAATGAATCTAAAAATTTCTAATTTAACAGATGTGCCAAGACAAATATTTACCAAATCGCTCTACATAACTAACTCTGCATTCAAGTTATCGTAAAGATAAAAAAATAAATCCTATATTATAGGGCGAGCCGGCGCCATCATCATTTAAACCTTACCAGTGACTACACAAATTAAATTACTTTTTGAAATATAAAATAATAAAGACCAACGAATTACATTGTAGTTTAACATCTGAAGATATAAAAGCAGATTCCACTTACCAATAATTATTAGCACAATATAGTTTTCTGTAGTAAATAGTTTTAAACTTAATCTCTTTCAAATCCGCTAATGGAACAATAATAATTAATATTTAAAACCATTAGCATAAGTAAAAAATTCGCGTGCTTCAAGCGGCGTATGATGATCGGTAGTCATACGTACAGAGTGCTCCAGTGAAAAAGAATCAGTTCAAAAAATAATGATTCTTTCGACGAAAGTTTGGGGTTATATTGTGAAGCGTTGTATTTTAATACAAGCTACTGAATGATGCTCATCTCTCGCGTGACGAGGTGATCCATCTATGAAACCTGTTAAATTTGATCTTTTTTTATGTTGTTTTCTTCATTAGTCATACACCGCTCTCCGTAATAAAGCCATTCATAGGAACAATATACAATATCCAAGTAGCACACGATATACCAAAGTTTCAAACAATCCACGCTTTATCCAAAAAGTTCAACAGTTTAATTGAAAAACCCCGCACGATTTAGACGAAAATTTAGTTTGCTTCGGGGTCTTCGTCCTCGTCCTCCAGCTCCTCTTTCGGCCTGGTCCACTTGATCATAGTTTCTGGGGAGCGGAAGAGGAAAATAAGCTTGGCGAACAAGTCCTCTTCGAGAGCGAATTCGCGTGCTTCACGAACAAGATACACATCCAGGGTCAATTGAAGAATTCGGTCCACGTTTGGTAGATCTTCGAACATGATCTTTGCCACTTGATCGGCGAAGATGCCGCGTAAAATGCGGGACGCCACGAAGACCAGGGTGGTGTAGAGACCGATGATTCTGGAAATTAGGAATGAAACATTGTTTTTAACAGGTAAAAACAGGAGAAAAAATGGTCATCGCGACGCCGATTCGACGTGTGATTTATTTCTTATTTTTTTGTCCCACATAGAACTTACCCTCCTCCAGTTATGATGCTCAAAGTCTCCGGGAATATTTTGTCGTTGAGGGTATAAATAACCAGTGAATTATCGCAATCCTCGTAGGCTAAATCTTTCAGGTACTTCTTGAACGTATCATCACTGCAGTTTTCTTTGACGCTCCACCATTCAGTGCTGTACTTTGTGTCGTTCGATCTCGACAGTTTCAAAGTAAAATCTCTCAAAGTTGGATCACTGGGATTCACTTCTAAAAAACAAAAGTGTGTTTTCTTGGGTATTACTGGCAATTATGGGAGAACGCTGAATTTTACCTTCGGATTCCGGACCCAAAAGGCCTGTATACGGTTCCGACTGGCCGGTGTTGGTGATTTTCAGGAATTTCGGCAAAATGTGCTTCAAATCTATAGGATTCGCTGTTTTGTCGTCCAAAAGCATTTTCAACAAATTAACACGGTCAGGGTTGGGTTTTTCCGGGCTTTCCCCCGGCGACAGAGTGATCTCCACATTGTTCGAGAGTATTCCAGAGTCGGTGGAGCTGCTGGTTTTGTGGGAAACCTTGTAGTCTAGCCGCACTTTGATAGGCTTTGCTAAAATTAAACTCAATATTCTCATTTGAATCGGCGAGTGGACAGTACAGTAGAGAATTGCGTGGTAAAAAAATTCTTTAAGGTTTCCAACTCTTACTTAGGTCAGTGACATACTTTTCCAATTAAAGGTTCTTAAACCTATAACGTTGGAGCTCTACTATTCTTTCAATCATCGACTCTTTTGCATATCTATAGAAATTGAATCGTGTCATTAGTAACTTACTTGAGTTGACTTCCTCAATCATCTTCTCCCTGTCCGGAGGTGATATACCCCATACTTTGGCCGAGTCCAAACTGAACTTGGCGGCCACGATGTCTCCCGGATCATAATTATTTGCAAATATTTGCTCCGCTCTTTTGTTAGTTTTGAATTGATTGAGAAGGGTCTGATAATCGTTAGGGTTAAACCTAAGGAAGAAAACAAGTAATCCGACTGTTTTGGGGGTTCGTAGAACTTACGCGAATAAGGCATTGCTTTGCGCGGACATTTGATACACTGGATCGTAGGGACCGATTCTTAATTCCAAGGTAACGTCGTATGGGCCGTTGCTTTCGCCCACCGCTTTGCCCAGGGAAAAGAACACCAGTGGGAACCAAATTATGCCGATTATCCCGAAGAGCAGGCCACCGCCCATCAGGTATTTCACCAAGTAGCCTTTTTTCGTGCCTCTGGGCTGCGGGTATTCGTCCTCCATGTTTCTCGAGCACTAAATGTAAATATATGGTCTAATACAATAGAGATAGTAGTTATTTAGTCAGAAAAGTTAGAAGAGAACCACTAAACATGCCCAGCATGGGGATATTGTAAAGAGTAATAGGAACCACGTAATAATTTGTCTTTTTAGATTGAAGAAATAGTAATTCTTGGGAGAACCACTTCTACACCTGAGGAATAGTAGATCAGATACCAAAACACTTGAAAAAACTTAGTATCTAAGATTTCGCTACGCCACTGAAAATCGCAATGAATTTGCGGCTATGCTTATCATATAAACCATATAATAAACCACTTTTTTGGATGGGAAAAATATCAATTCTTGAGAGAATCAGTAAAATCAGAACATACAATTTTTTTGTAATATGTGGAACCTTCTATCTCTTTGTGACTAAAAGAATGCAATGGTGGTCACTTTAAATGAAGTTCACCTTGAGCGAGAATATGTGGGCGAAAATATCTTCCATTTTCAACCAATCGAACACGCCCATGGACGTTTCGGTCCACATCCAATCCATGACAGCTCGCAGCTCGAAGAGAAACGGCACCAGCATGAAACCCTTAAACAGGAACATGTTGACCATGCTGTAGCCTTTACATAAACAATTTCCCAATATCCTCGAAGGGTATCCGCATCGGATTTGGAACGCCGACAGCAGGAAGTAGATGCATTTTACCATGTAGTAGATTTGCGGGGGAATCACAGTTTTGAATTCCCTAAATAAAGAGAAATATACAGGGTGTCTCTAAAAAGTCTGTACAAAATTCCAGCACAGATTTCTAAGGTGAAAACATGACGATTTAATCCAATTCACCTTAATCCAAAATTCTTTTCTTTAATCTTCACTTTGATATCCTGTAATTTGAAAACCGTCCATTTTTGGACTAAGGTAAATTGGGTTAAATCGTCATGTCTTCACGTCAGAAATCGGTGATAGAATTTTGCACAGACCGTTTAGAGACACCCTGTACTAGAGGTTGTCAAAAAGAGTCTGGAAGTTTGAAGGAATATCTGATTTTCTGTGGATTACCTGTACATGGTATTATTTGGGGGACAAACTACTTACTTTTCAGTTATCACAGGAAACAGAATGAATAACCAGATGTGCAGAATAACGATTTGAATGAATTGGAAAATTAGTTTGCCCAATATATTTCGTCTCAAGTAGATAGCGCGATCGATTATAATCAAGGTGAATTGCAAAATCAGCATAAAGAGGAACATGGGTGGCACACGGTTTTCTTGCAAGTAGGACTGGAATCCGCCGTCGCTGGTTTGGGACTAAAAATTGAAAAATGTGGTCAATTTATGTCTTCAGCCCTTTTGAGACTATCCAATTTTTGCACAACATGTGGTACAAATTTTGAAACACGTCAGATTTCCTACATTATTTTAATAGGAAAATTGATATGTTCCAAAAACTAATAAGTTCCGAAATATAACAATTTTACCCCAAACGACGAATATCCTATAAGTAGAACAAAGAAATTGATGAAATCGCAGAGAAACATGTACATGTAAACGTCGGCTGCGACTCGAGCAGTCGGATCTAGGAGTTGTCTGAAGAATAACTGCACTGATTCTGCGTATTTCGCGGCCCTAAAAATATAAAATTTTACAATTTACGTATCACTAATATTTGGAGGGGGAGAACCCTAGTCCTCCAAATTTAACTCTTTAACATCCTCACTGATAAATATTTATATAATATTTATTTAAATATTGCACATTTACCCCAGTTTTAAAGATTGAGGTATGTGGTCGCAATGATTAACCTCGATACTTTCAACGGACAAAACCTGCTCAGATTCTTCCCCCTCTCGCGGCGATGTCGTGCTCTCCGCTCGATTTTCCTCTGAAGTTGTACTTTTCCTGTTACTGGAGGTTTTGGAGTCGTTCTTCCTGCTACAAATAATAATAATGGCAAAAAGAACCAAAGAGGAATTGAGTGTCAACCTGTTGGAGTTATGGGTGGTACTGTTACTGGTCGGCCCGGCTATGCTGCTGCCGTTGGTGGCTACCGCCACTAGCTGACCGTCCACTAGTCTGTACTCACCCTCGTCTATAACAGACATGGCGGCAATCTGGCCAGTGGGTTCGCTAGTGGATTTCCATATTCCCATCGACTTTAGCATCATTCTAAATAGGAAATAAGATAAACACGTATTTCGTTCAAACTGAATGATATTTTACTGCCTGAATTAAATTCAATCACACACGTATATGTAAACAGTAGGAAGTACGTGGTCTCACCTATGGAAAAATACCACCAAAAGTAATACCAAATCCCAGTTGGCATAATTTTTCTGTCTCTGTATCCCGATTATGGTGGGCGGGAAGAACGGATTGTTTCCATAAATATCCTCGTTCCACGGGATTATATCCATTTGGAACAGACATTTTATTAGCACCACCAACTGAAAAACGGTAAAAAATCGGAATTCCTGTCCCATGAGAAATCAAAGACCATATTACCTCGGTATAAGCGATAATGGTAACCCAAAACGTCTTCGATGGTCTAGGGATGGTCATGGAGCCCCAGAAGAATACCATCAGGGGTAGCGGCAACGAAAGAAAAGTGGCGGTCTTAGCTTGATTTAAAAAAATGGCGAAATAGCAGAGCCATTCTGAGCGGCTCATCACCACGTACCAAAGGGCTAGGAGCATTCTGACGACGGGGGGTTGATCATCTGAAGACATTTCCTCTCCAAAGTCCTTTTCGGAACCCGATATTTTCCTACAAAAAGACACGCCACTGTTAAAACTTTTTGTATTAACTATTTTGATACATCAATGCTTGCTGACAACATCAAAATGTGCTGGAAAGTGAGAAAAACATTCAGTTGTTCACATAGATGATATACGGAAGGTGGTTTACTTGAGAAGGGCGGTATCATTGTAAAATCGTACTATACAGGGTGTCCGGGAATAAGGCATTCTGCATCGACCTGTATGAAAAAACAACAGTGGGTTTCTGGACACATATTTACAGGAGTTTTTTTTTGTTTTGACCTAAGGAATTGTCTCCTGAAGTATATAGTCACTTTTCCGGAACATCCTGTATATTACTGGTAAGCGGATTGGCTAGTAAGTAATAACGCATCTTTTTCTCAATTTCGGTCTTGGGGCCTGGAATTTGTTCAAAGAAAGTGGAGAGTTTGTTGAAATGAGTGAGAGAACGAACTAAAGTTAAGGCAGCACAAATTATTAACGAAAAATCGTGAAAGACGCAGAAGATCAAGTCACAAAATCACGGCGAATAAACATTTACAAAATGCTCATATAAAAAAGAAGGGATAATCGGACAAAAATTGGCACATAATGCAATGCGAAAAGCACAATGATACACATTTCGTGGGCATGTGCGATTTTATTTACCTGGAACAGCAAGGTGAATCGAGTCCTCGTTCCAAACTTGGAGCCAGAATACGTATTTCAGGAACGGTGAGCACACTCGCCTTTCGCCTACACAGCCAACATACGCAGGCGTACAGCCACTCTACTTAACTACTGCATTCCAATAGTTAAGACATGCTTATTAAAGTATGTCTTAACTCTGTTAATTTCGTTTAAAGGAAGGAACGATTTTATATTTTATAACTTCAAAGCTGAAGCGTGAATGATAACTTTGGCCTCCGTTATAACTACGCCACCCTGTATGAATTGCTGGCATTGTGATAAAATAAAAATAATAAACTTTGGTCCTGGGTATACGGGGTGTTTAAAAGCTTTACTGACAAACCTCTATGTAGCCGTATGACTCTTTATTTTTTATTTTAGTAAAAATTCACGTACATAAAATAGATGATTAAACTGCCAATTTTTCCATTCTGAACGGTACTAAGTTTTGGGGATCAGAGGCGTAGAAAGCGAGCCGAAAATTGCAAAAAAAACATAAATTTACAGATTTTTAAGTGCCTAACCTAGATATTTTCAGAATAATGGCAAATAAATGAATTAAAATTTTAACTTTCAACACCTTGTATATATAGGAAACTAGCAACTTTCGAGTAAAGCAAATTTTCTCCAATCGTCATCATTTGAGGTGTAATATCTCCAGCTTTTTGTTGTCACATTGTTAACGAATCACTTTGTATATTTCCAATCCATAAAAACATTTATTTCTTATTTAATATTAAAAAGATGAATAACCCTCAGAAATTTACCAATATAGTTTCCGGAAATCATATAGTCTCTATGATGATTTATAAATATTGAAAATCGTTCCTTCGTTTAAAAGAAACTAAGGGGTTTCGTGCTCAAGTAATATATCCATATACAGGGTCAGTTTCGGCAGATAGAATGCTCAAACACTTTGTTTTTTGTTTAACAAAACACAACACAACATACATTAAAAATGAATTCGAGTCTATAAAATTGGAAACCCACCCTGTATATACGACTAATTACAGTCAAAATCAATTAAGAGACCACTGCGACTTCCGCTTAAATAATCCTTCAAAGAATATGCATAAATATACAGGGTGTAACATATCATCACGGAGATATTTCAATGAGCAATAGTACTCTGTAAAATAATTTTAAAAATACTAACAGACTCATGGTCAAAAGCGTACCATTTTCAATATACAGGGTAGCAAGGTTTAATTTTTTTTCATATCTTGCGTTTTTCTCACGTACGTCTTGAATTAAATTTTTGAAATTTCGTACACTTATTCTCTTTAAGATCTGCTACAACAAAATGTTAAAATCGTCGGTGGTCATATACAGGGTGTTATTTTTTTGTTTTATATATTATTTTTATTGGAACACCTTTTATGAATTCCGAAACGAAATTTTGCTTTTTGGTCTATTGCAGTATTTTCCTATTTTTTACCGTTTCTGTACAATTAGCAAAATTATCTATCGATGCAAATTGAGAAAGTCCAGTCGCTTTAATAATGTTGTTTTGACTTTTAACGTTTTGTATTTTCAAAATATGAGAAGAAATGTAAACCTTTACCACCCTGTATATTGAAAATGGCGTTTTTTAACCATGGGTCTATTAACATTTTTTTATTATTTTGCGGGGTACTATCGTTCCCTGAAATATCTCCATGATGATGTGTTACACCCTCTATAAGTAGATAATCGCGGTCCATATCTGTGACGGCGCTTCTGCCACCCTTAGCTGATTCCGACATTACAGGGTCAATCTGAATCAAAAACCCCACGTTTTTTAAGTTTTAGGTAGTTCTAATGCATAGAAAAATGTTTTGCAGGCAAAAAAATATAAGGTAGATGTCTTTGTTAAGTCTAACGTCCTATCACAAGAAAAGATGTTTCTTAAAACTCCTCTAGTGGACATGAGAAGCCTATTTCTTCAAAAACAATGATTCTTCAAAATGGCAAGTATATGTGTGGGCACAAACAACATTATTCCTTTCTTGCCTCGTAGCTCAATCAAATGTACGAAAAGAAACAGACGCATTTTATAAACCAAATAAATTCAACAGCAAAAAAAAAGGATAATGTTGTTCTCTCCTCTTAAGATTAGGAATCAAAACCTACAAGTCTAACCAAGCGGAACGAAGCGTTTTGAAACTGCATCTGCGATTGAGAAAAATGAAAAACGACACAAATAGTGAAGGTGTTCAATACCTCTCCTGTTCGGAAGAGTAATAAACAGGCGAAGCCACAAGTTTAGTGCCGGTCTCTGCACTATAAGAGCATTTATCATCGCACACTCCGTTGCTCAGCACCGAAGTGGTCCTATAAGACATACCGCAAGACCAGCAAGATTATACTATCGAACGATGATGGTAAAGAATGTGATGGCATGAGCATTGAAAAGTGTTCATTAGCCTTGTCCGGTTACATAAGCGAAGCTTAAGACCCTCATAAACTTAAACTTTAGTTTGGGACGGTTTATGCTTCAAATCAGGTTTAAACACTGAGTTGTGTAACTGGACTTTAATTTCATTACTGTGAGAGCAGCGTAGGTCAGTATAAAGAATATTCAAAGTTGATTCTACATGGGATGCAAAGTTGATTAAATGGAGGTCTGAGGGAAGACTGATACGATCACGGGAGACTAATTCATCTCTTACATTTATATGTGCCGGTTATGAACTTATCACAGGCATGATGATTAACAACATGTTGACGCGAAAGTAAAGCTAAAACAGCATTTAACGGACTACAATGGGGAGTTTTCAGTATTTAAGCACGTAGCTTGTAAAATCTAAGCGATTAAATGGGTCGATACAAGTCGTTTTCTATTAAAAATCCCCATCAATCTCAATCTGAGTGTGTCAAAAATTTCCTTGACCCTGCGAAGTTTCATAAAAAACTTTACACACGAAAAATTGACCATGAGCAAACTTCGTTTTAGAGAAAAGCGATGGGAGATAAATCAGTTGTCAAAGATCGTACCCATTCTTCATAATTTACCCCACTCAGTTTCTAGTACGCTATATTCCCATCCCTGTAGTATCAATATGAGACACCCTGTAGTACCAATATGAGACACTCAGGATTGGCTTTATTCAATGGAAATTTGCAGAGAGGGCTGGAAAGAGCTGGGAAAATGAATTATGTACTTGTCTCATGGGCTTTACAAGCTCCCAGCCCTCCCAGAATACTAAACAAAATTTTGCCAAGCTACAACCAACACTTGTGACGTTTTAAGTAAAAGAGTAGTGAAAAATTAGAATTACATTACTAGAAACAGACCTTTCGGCGAGCACATTGTGCCTAAAGGAATCTGAAGAGCTGAACACCCCCATTACTGAAGATGCAGGCGATTCCTCGCTATTCAATTAAAAAATCTACTGTCTACACTATAGGAACAATTAAATGTAGTGCTGTTTTGACGTCACTCCAAAGGCTACTAATTAATCTAAAAAAAAACTTACGTGGAGTGCTTCATGAGGTCGTGGAAAGAACCGGCAGGCTGCCATAACTGGTTTGAACCCATTCGCACACCCACGTCGTACTCGGTGTTTTCCTGAGAAGAAATGTTATATAATTTGTGAGAGTTCCGAAGAGTTTTATACGAACTTTGAGCATCTTTCGTTCTTTCCCTAAGGTTTTGAGGACATAGCGATAGTCCCTGGAGTAGCGATTAAGGAAGTGCGTGAGGCTAATCATGCCACTTTCGATAAACGCCCAAATGAACACGATCCAGTGAACAGCCCTTTGCAACAAGCTGTATTCCCCTGAAATTCGCATAGAATAAAATTAAACTTTATGTTCCTCATAGAGATATATTAACTATTAGGATTGATTATCAAATTATTTCTGAAATTTCTATCTCCAGGAATCAGTTTATAAATCTTAATTAACACCTCCGTCTTGCTTGGGCAAAGCTACTTACTGGGCTGGGTTAACTCACTAATATCATCGTCTTTGCTGGTACTGGGTTGAGGATCTTCCTTGATTGTAACACTTTTCGAAGTCGGTTCTTCTACCTAATCAGAGAACTACATTTAGTGATATGTATAGTTGAATTTTGACACTGTCAGGAAGCAGAAGAAAAAAGAAGAGGTGTAGTATTTATACGTTGAGGAGATATTATGCACAGTGAGAGATAGATTAAATAAATACTGCAATTAAATCATAATGTGGGGACTTAAAGTCCATTGGCAGCTAATTTCCATGGAAAAATATGGCTACTGCTAAGGGCGCTGCCAATAGTCAAGAAACCGAAGGAAGCGAATTACAAATCAATCATAACTTCAAATGGCAGCTTATATCCAATCTAATGACAGAATCACTCGCTTTCTTATGTTTGCATTTTGCCCACCAGGCGTCGCATTCATTTTCGGGATTCCCAATTCATAACCTCTAGTGGCATTACATATCAAATGCTATGACAGAATTAGTTCGCATTTTGCCCACTAGAAGTTACAATATTTTTTTCAGTTTCCAAGTTCCTAGCAGGTAAATTTTCAGTTTTCAAATGAATGATTGTCATTAATATTGATAAAGTTAATAACGATTTTTCACAATCACCATAATATTAAGTGCCCAAACACTACTCAAACTCACTACTGTAGGTAGATATGCACAAAAGCTGAAGGAAGCAGAGAAGCTAAATGAAGCGGTGGTTAATATGCGCAGAACACTTTGTGATTAGTAACTCACTGTCGGTGCTGGTAACGGAGCAGACATAGTGGAGCGCGCCGACTTTTTTCTAGCTAGAGGTACACTAGAACGCCTTTTCATGCTTTTTCTTCGCTCCCGCAACACCGTTGCCACATCGGTTTTTATCGTGGCGTTCAAAAACTACAAACCGAATTTCAATGAATCAATCCTTTCTGTTCACGATAAACCTTAAACAACCTCAACTAATGGTGGATCCTCATGAGCTTGTAAATATTGACAAGCGCAACGCAGCTCCATTGGTGGGGATGTCTATTTGACAATTTGAGCTTGGAGTGATTTGCTAATCAGCTAAAGTGACAGTTACGTTGTCAATGCTACGCCCATGAGGGTGGAAGAAACAATGAATCAAACAAAGCCATTACTCGAGCTCTCAAAATGCTTGCTTCGAAGGGTATGAACGTATGATAATAGGTGCAGATGAAATCGAAATGGTGCTGTAAGTATACTTTTGCAACCCAAGATAAGTTTAATACTAAAAATATTATAAGACCCGGTACTTAACATTTGACAAAGGCGGAAGCAAATACAGGGTGACCCTGTTTCATGCTTTCAAGGCCAAAAAAATAGGGCTTAATTTGAAATATCTCTTGCTATTTACCACATTGCTATCTGGAGACTTTTTTAACATAATTAAGCACACACAGACTGTTAAAGACCTCTAAATGCAACGTGAAGTATTTTGGTTTATAGATACTTTTAATTCTAAAATACAAGGCGGCAATTAAAACAAAGCAAATTTTTCCTGATAGACTTTTCAAAATTCCTGCAGTTTAATTTTTTTAACTTCGGATCGCTGCGAGAGCATGTTCCCGAATTTCGAATCCCATAAATGTTTGTTTTAAAAAGCCCAAAATAATTGGAGACAAACAATGGCAATCCTGATAAAAAAAAACATACACACACTCACACAAAACAAATCATACAATGTACTCGACTAAAATCTCACCTCTCCCATGGTTGGCATATCAGTGCAATCATCATCGTCTCGAGTTTCTTCGGGCAGAAGATCCAATTCGTCGTCATCCAGTTCATCGAACATATAGTAGTCTCCGGAACGTATAGCTGTTTATGTGAAAAACACAAAAATTATGTTTGTACCAGAATGTCTAGGATCTACTTAAGGCTTTAAAAATCAATGTCCTGTTAACTTTACCAAGAAGATAATCTCTGCTCTAAATTCACCGCCTCTATGGAAATTATCTTTTTGGCAAGTTTTCGCCCAGAGGCATACATAGCAATGCCCTGTTTATGTTAAAGAATTATGTCGTGCAGATTTAAATAAACTTGGCATTGGTATAGATTTAGGCCGAAGAAAATATCTGTTTGATTGTTAGAATAAATATCAAAGGAAGTTTTAAAATCCACGTACAGTTAATTGGCAATTTTTTTACGTAATTTAGACATCATTGGAACTTGGAAAAATTTTCCTGAAGTCAGGCAAAAATCTCAAACATTCCTTATGTTCCTTAAGAATTAGGAACTACTTCAGAAAATTGGTGAAGGCTTATGGTTATCTAATAAACTCTATCTTAAAAGTTTGCATCAAGCGATATATTTGCATTGATATTTCCTAAACAGATATTTTCTCGAAAATTTTGGTTTCGTTTAAGCCACAAACTATGAGCAAATTGGTGGTTAAATCAGAAGAACTAACTACATGAGGAAGTACACTTAGAAAGCGAAAATAGCAAATATGACGAAAAACATAATAAATGTTGTTGAAGAGCAACATCTGATGTTGCTGAAAAATACAGGCTTTTTCTTGTGGTCGAAACTTTAGGACTTCATTTTATGACGATGTTAGACAGGCGCAGGTAGCGTTCGGCGGTAATACACCCAATTTCGCCATAAAATAAAAAAGGGTTTGTCATTTCTGCATTTTTAAGACATTTTTGTTTATAATATATTCGACGATTGATCCAAAATACTGAAAGTTCTGTATTTGCGTTTTTTTGATATTTGTTCTGATATTAATCGTGGGTAAAAACATAAACAGAAATTCTATAGTAATATATTTTTTTTAAATTTAACTATTTAATATGTGACCCAAGATAATTTGCTATTATTGCCCATTAAACGTTCCTCCTCAGGAAAACACAAGATATTCTCAAGCAGAACGTGCGATTAAGCTGTTACCTTGTTAGGTGCTTTAAAGTGATACAAAAAGTAGTGAAATCTAAATATTTTCAAGTGACACGAATCTGAACAAATAAAAAATGAAGCAAAATTTAAAAGAAACTACTTTTGAGGCAATATGCGGCTTTTGACTCCCTTTATCCTGTGACTATCTATTGAGATTCGAAAACGTTTGTAAGTAATAAACTACCCTACTTGAAACAGATTTCTTTTAATTGAAAATAAATTCATATAATTTACCCTGTTTAAACGTTTTGGGCTGCAATCTTCTATAGTTAGGCCTACGTTCTAAAACAGAATCTATAATAAAGAAATACCATAAAATAGTATTAATTACGAAAAAACCTGCAAATAAATAATGGCACCGTTGATTATGTATTTACACTATACAGTGCGGAAATGGAGATAAATGTAATACACAAAAGTCTGGTTTGCAAATGAGGAAAATCGGCTATAAAATGTTCAGTGATCAGAATGAGAATGAACAGTAAGGAGATTGGTGAAACCGTCGGTTAACTTAGAGAAAAAACAACAGATTGCCCTATTTTATGCAATTTTTAATAGTATTTCGTTTATCACAAAATGTAAACATTTTCTTTAAGTTAATATATTTTCTATCTCCTAAAATTTCCTGGACTTCCATGCTGTTCATTCTCATCTAGAACGCACTGTATAAAACAAGTCAAAGCAGTTATTTCATTTTAAAGTCGTGGACAAATCTAAATAATATATAAGACGCCCTAAAAAATCAAAAACAAACTGAAACCGTAAATTTTTCAGGTGAAAATAGGCGAACTTGACTCAATTTTCAGGACATTGAAAGTTGATTTACAAAAATATTTTTGTCTTGTAGAGGAGCAGAGCAAAGCACTTTCACATAAATTGAATTCAATCGGTCCATCTTCACCTAAGAAATTTGAGGCATCATTTTGTCCATGTTTTTTGAGACACCCTGTATTTTAAGTTTTTAGAGTTTTTCCTTCCCTACAAATGCACAACTCAGACACTTCTCAAAATCGCTGAAAACTCGTAAAATTTACAGTTCTACGCCAATCAGGCCGATGAAGACGTAAACCGCAAATAAATGGTCGGGCAAAACTGGAAATTTTCGTGATTTCCATTGAACGATTTCGGTGGATTTTGGAAACATAGGGTTTCCTGCCCAATTTACGACTTTCCAGCGATTTATCTTAACAAGCGTATATACGCAGACGTTCCGACTAGAACATCCAAACTTAAAAATTAAAATTACACTCGTGGTGACTGAAATGCGACCGGGTGGAGTACGAAATGACGCTCTGACGAGGAGTGACCAAACTGCCTGCCATCCACGGGGGTCCTAAACTGATTTGCCTTAAAACAGGCCCTCGGGGAGGTTCACTCACCGCCTCGGCATAAGGGGGTGCTTCATCATAAGGTGGAGGTGAAAATACCGGGAAACTGTCATCGGGGGAAGGGGGACGGGGGTTGAGTTCGGAATTCGGAGGTGAGGAAAATGAAATTCTCTGAGGTTCCAAGTAGGCTTCGAGGGAGACTGTCATGACTGCAGAATAAGGGGAAGGAGGGGCTTGTGGTTGGATGGTGGACGAACGCGGAGTGAGAGGGGCGATTTCTTCGTCCTCTTCTTCAATGGGGGTGTGGTACCCAGTCGGATTGGTACCTTGTGACGTCGCAGACGTGCAAGAAGACACCGAGGAGGCTCGAGCCAGGGGAGGTTTAGCTAAATTGGGTTAGAATGGGGTGGTTATTTTGCGAAATGATTTTAAGTGAATCAGATTACTTTTGGTTACACTTTGGAACGGATTGAATTATTTGAAACTGAACTGCCCTTCAAAAAGAAGCACCACATTTTTGCTTAGCTACAGTTTCCCCGACAAAATGTTTACTCTTCCAAAACTAGCCTCCCTCCTAAACTTTCTAGACTCCTGGAAGCGGTTCATCATATATAGAATTTGGGACACCCTGTATAGATTAAAGTTTTCTATTTTTGATGACGCTTCAAATGTGTAGCAGTGGTAACTGTTAAAAATGCTATTTAACTCCTTTGAATGAGAGCAAAACCGGCTTTCAATCACCGAAAGAATGAACGCAATCAGTCTTTGCGGAGAAACCGTGGCTCTGGTATCTTCTTTTTAACAAGTAGTTTTATTCGATTTTTTTAACTGTAAACAAAATATTGAAAGTTGTTAATTTAATTATGAATGAAACGAGTCTGTAACGTTATGGGATGAAGCAGAACGACGATGTCCAAGACAACGGTTTTATTGTCCCTCAACCAATAGGAAACTTGCAGAGAGAAAGTTTAGTAAAACACCGATCACTGACAAGTTGAATATGTAAATGGCTGTAGAAACCTAAGAGTATCTACCGCTATTTCTTCCAAACAACAAAATTAAACATGTATAGAAAGTAACGATTTCGAAGAAATATAAGCGACAGCATCATTCACGCATATTATACCCATTTAGTTTTAATTTGGAGAGTTGTAGGCCATTGAAACTTCATTTTCTGCTTTTTCGCATAAGTCAAGAATCTGTCCATTTGCAAATAATAAAAATGGGTTATATGTGCGTTGAGCTGACCTGTCACTCACCATGTCACTTAGACTGTCAATAATAATATTTGAACTCAATGTCACCTTGAATCTTTTGCTGGTTTGCCTTGATTCTATCCATTTTTACTTTGATCTTCTCCAATATGTGGCGCTCGATTTCCACTTGTTCATCCATTCGCTTCGCTCTCATTTCTTCTATTAATTCAGCACCTAATTTAAACCAACAATTGTAATAGTAAAGAAAAATTGCATTTTGAAATTCACCATCCGATGAAAGATCCGTGCAGGCGAATCTTAACACTACTCATATAAGAAAAACTTGAGAAGAATAATTACCTCTAGAAGCCAATATGGTCGTCGCTTTCGTGTCGTTGATCATATGGAAGAAATTGTAGCTCTTGAACAATCTTTTCTGCATTATCAATAGCCCGAAACAGACACCATCCCAAAACAGGCCCAAATATTCCCGAGGCACCTCGCACTGCCCAGTGTTGGGCAACATGGCAATCTCCTCGATGTTGCCGAATTTCCTGACACAACCGATGCCAAAGAGCATCAACCAATGGCATTCACCCACGTACTGATAAACAAAGACGCACCCAACCAATTGAAGACAAGCTTTGATTAGGATCACGGTCACATTGTAGCCGAGCAGCCAATTCCATCTGAAAGACATTTTATATGAAGCCGTATAATCTTGAGTAAAGGAAAAATTATGAAACTAGTAGAAGTATGAAATGAACTAAACTTATCGTGGAAGTTGACAAAGAAAACTTACTTTTTTATAATCTCCCTAATGGGCCTTAAATACAGATCAGCGCCCTCCCACAGGAACAAAAAGGCACCAATAAGGTAACCCACTGAAAATATGTTGGTACGATTGGTTCCTGCCAGGAACACAACGGCCAAGGTGAGGTAAAACAGACTGCATAGTACGCATCTCTTAACAATATCCAAATAAGACCTGAAAGTTAAAAAGCGGTATTAAAAACAAACAGAATCAAGAACTACAGTACAATATCGAAAACTGCATATTTCAAAAATTATTCAGTATTGCGAATAAGAATTTCAGTGATCTAAAACGAGTTTTACCTGCAATAAGTAATGAAATCTGGCACAGGATTTTCAAAGTTCTTATCCTCGGCTAAATGGATGATGTTCTCGTTGCTACCACCAGCGTAGTTTTGTCCAGCGTATCTTCGCTCTATTCTAAACACGACCCACTGTCTGGACAAAAAGAAGAGGAGCAGAAAATCCCAAATTAGACGTTTGGGGTTGGGAGGATATTTGTCGTTCATCAAGTACGCCCATTCTTGAAGGCGGATGTAGAGGGTGTCACGGTTCCACGGATAATCTTGAATTGAAATAGGTATGAGAAGTTCTGAATTTATGTATAATAGCTCAATATTGTGGTACGTACGATGACAAGTAATAAAGTGACAGTCTACATTAGATTTGGGACACCCGGTATACTTACCTATACACAAAGTGGGTGGAAGTCCAATGGCCATAAAGTACTGTATCGGCAGCAAAATTGCAGTGAAAAACACGTAGAAAATCCACACTTTAGACAGAGTACTACGCTTTAGAGAAAATAGAGCCACCAACCAGAGGGCGTAGAAAATGGCGTAGAGATCCATCCGGATCGCTATGACGGCGACAGTGGCCATAAAACTGATCTAAAAATACACAAAAAAGTCTTGTAAAACAGTGTGCTAGTAGAGGATGTTCTTACCTCTATGCCAAACTTGTAATAGGCATAGTTGGCCAAATACTTCAACATATTCTTTAGATTTTTGTCGGCATCGCCCCTGGTGATTCTCGGGAACATAAAGAAAGCTCTGGTGGTGGGCCGACCTCTGGCTATTCGGTAGTTGTACTGTCTTACTAAAATAACTGAGTAGAGTGTCACAATAAGGATGTATATGATGTTCCATTTGACCAAACTGGGCACCGAGCGGCCTACTTGGTCCGTCTTGTCGAATCCCAACCAGTGCATGTTATTGGCTATTGTCTCTGTGTGGTTTGCGTTATCCTAAAGAGGATACTCAGTGAATCAAGGAGAGAACACGTTCTAGCACACAGAACTGTACACATGATATAGCGTGGGAAAACCATGGTTATACCCTAGAACATTTGGACATAAGAAACAATTTACGGCATTCCCCTAAAACTGGTCCCTTGTGACTCGAATCTGAAGCATACCAAACAAACAACAAGAATTTCCCTGATGATGTGAAATATTCGTAAAATTTTGGAGGAGATTTCAAAAATATAATGTGGTCCCATTGACTTAAACACAACCGGAAATTTTTTCTTAGAGTTTTCCCATACGAAATCGTGTGCATTTCCTGTGGAACACCCTGTATAAAAAATTAAAAGTTGACTATCACTGCATTAAATTCCACTGGAACCAACCAACGACCAGAGAAGAACTTACCATCGCGCACGTCACATTCCACATTCCAGGATTAATGTATTTGATCTGGTACAACATCCTGGCCAGAAGCAATAGCGACACCAACACGGAACTCGAATAAATGGTAAAAATTTGCACCGGTCGTCCCAAAGTGAGCGACGCTGGAATGAGTAAAATCAGAACGAAGTAGAGAGCACATTTGTCATAGACGCAGAGCAGCATGGCGAAAAACAACACCACTCTGGGCATGTGAATCTCCAAAAAGAGGTAGAGCAGGTTTAAGAATTTGTGAAGCCTTGTAGCCCATTTTTCCACCACTTCTTTGAAAGTTATGTCTAAATGGTAATTTTTAATGTAAATTATGAAGGAACATCGGTCAGAAGCTTACTGTCGAAATCGCTCATTTCAAACTTGTAACCTGAGGAGGAAGGATCATCTTTATCACTCCTATCAATAATGGCACCCCCTTGCATGGAACTCTCGTTCAAATCATCATCCTCTTCTTCGGTCTCGTTTATTATACTGGCGTTCTTAGGATCCGACAAAATCATGAAGTCGTTGTGGAAGTAGTGGAGTTGCACGACCGTTATAATCACAAAGAAGGTGGGGGTTACTAAGCGAACAAACAGCTGCTTGGTTTCAAACTTTTCCAGACCGATATCCAGCTGCCTAAAACGCAATATTTGCAGTGATTATATTTGCAGAAGGGTCACTTCGACTCACTGCTCCTCGGCTACATGCAGGTATTTTGTCCAATATTCTGGAAAGTTATCGAATTGGTAGGTGTAGGTTAGTACTAGCACCATCATGGAGAATATGATGACCACCAACCAGAATCCAAACATCATTCTTCTCCAAACGGTAAAAGACAACTGAAATTTTGGTAAAAAATTATGCGTAAAATGCCGGTTAAAGTTTACCTGGAAGGATAAGATAAAAATCAGGAATAAGGCCATGTATACTATACGAAAACCGGTCATTCGCTGACCGGTAATGGCCACGGCGAAAAGGGTAATGGCGACCACCCAAATCCAGAATTTCGTTAAGAATTTCTTTAAGTGATTGCCCACGACATCCATGATTTTTATTTCTTTCTTCTTCGGTTCAGTATTGGCACCTAGAAAACAAATATTTAGTCTTCCTTGATGCGATTTTTTCAATTTTGATTTCAAATTATATTCAATATTAACTACCAAGGACCGCTAATCAAGGAATGATAATATTGATATAATTCACGTTCTTGCGTATGTGATGCACGCAGGAACGTGAATGCCGTGCGATCATGATCTATTGCTGACGTCACGCCCAGATTGTAAAATTACGATTTTACATTAAACATACCGGATGTTGCAGCACCAACGGTCAATTGCAACGGCGCCACCATATCTGCCAAGGCACTCGACTGCCTCTCGATAAGTCTCTCCTGCATGTACTGCCTCAAAGTCACCCAGAACATGCAGGTGTAAAGACACTTGACGAAAAGCGGATTACAGGGCAAAATGGTGACCTTAACGAAACCTATTTGCGCTAAGTTAATGCCGCTTAACGTCGATGGCAACTCGCTCTCTGTCAAGTTCATTGAGTAAATGTAGGCGGATATCAAGAGGAACCATGCGTAGAAGACGAGGAATGGGCTGGAGCGCAGCATGCTCTTGCGCTGGTTAGGCACCAGCCAGATTATATTGGCCCAAATGAGCAACACAAACGTTATCCAGCTGATGTAGGTTATGCTCCAGGCCTGAAAGGGTTCGATCATAGGGAAACAACGAAGGAAAAATTGCGACTTACCATCATGATTATATTTGTGCCCAAATATGAGACCCGGATGATGAGTTGAAGTAGGTTCTCCAAGAAAAACACCAAGTTCTCGATTAAAGTTGGTTCGTATTCCTCTTCTGGATTACCTTGGCAAGGGGCAGGTAATTAAACGTAAAATCATGGATATACAACAGTGGTCAAACGTAGATAACACTTGAGAGATCCAACAAATACATGATAAAAATTGATAGAACAACATTGTGAAAACTTTTAGGGTGTTTTGTCTCATACTTTGACCACTATGCATGGACAATCAACTTAATTTTTGGCCAGCTGCATACTGACTCGAAGTAGGCTTACCTAATTCATCTAAAGGTATCTCCTCTGGATGTTCCCCATCTACGGTGACGCTTCCAGTGGAATCCTGCATTATCGCACTACGTTTGCTTGATCCATACCTCCTGATCGGACTCACGCCTTTTATTAACTAAGAAAAGTACACCTCTTTTACTGTGGAATATTTCAAAATACCTGAAAGAATCCTATTTACAAATGAAATTTATCAAATCTATAGTTCCATTGTAATGTATCATGCCCATATCAACTAGGAAAGTGAGCAAACTCTCATCAAAGACGTGAACACAGAGTTCAAAGAGTTTATTATACAAAGATTATACAGAGTGATTCACTAACAGTGACCAAAGATCAAACCTCGTGTTCTTTATTGAGCTTTAGGTTAATCTCTTATTATAGCAAAATGTAAAAAAGCATTGAATAAAATCGATAATCTTTAATTCCATTTGCAAATACGATTAATGAACTTCTAATCAACATTAATTTTACTCTACTGACTATTGATGCTAGTACCTTGCTATTGTATTCATACAGGGTGGTGAAAAATTAAGGAACAATGGTATGTCAGACTAGGTAATATTCAATTCACTAAGGCAAGTATTTTTGATTATACAAGGAGAGGCAGACAAATTGGCGAGTATCGTAATTTCTTTCAGACAGTGAAAAAATTCTTTTCTGCAGAACAAAACTCTCCCTTTATAGTTCAAAACAGTATGCTTAAATGCCATAAAGCTTTAGGAAATTTTCTTATTCAAAGAAATTGAACGTAGGCCATAATTGATCACAACCCTGTATTAAAGCGACTGTTGCCTCCACGATGGAAAAGCAAGAAATAGATTAATTAATACAGTTAACTCAAATCTGTGTTGCTATACCACCAACACCATGATCCACAAGTAGAATGTAGGCCAAAAAAGCTGAATTAAGCGAAAAAGAATGAACGGAAGTAATACGTACTGGAGTATCCTCTCTCATGTCTTGTTCATCGCTTACTCTTCTATTTGCAGCCTAGAAAAAACCAGCAGCAGCAAGAATTTAAAAGCAACAAAAAACGTGTACAAATTAAAAGAAATGTGTATGCCGCTAGTAAGAGGTGTGTACAAAACTATTAGTTTGGACTTACTGGCAATATTCTATCAAAAAAGTGCTTATTCATAACTCTTAATGGAATAATGGAGCAATGTCATACAAGGTATTAATTTAAAAACTCTTAATTGAGATGTTGTAAAAACGCAATTTGGTAAAAGTGTTATGTCGGTAAAAGAATTAAAACCATCAACCTTTAATCCATATAAAGTCTCCAAATTTCCATATGTAAATCCGTAATGCCAATATGTAAAACCGCATCTTCTATGCCACTGAACAGATTAGAAATAAGTTTCACAGATGTTGTCACTGGAAATCCACTGGGACACATCGTCAATTTCCAAGTTCATGCAGAAAACCGATGTCTTTAGGAATATTTTGGGATCCCCACTTCTTTACTCTTGATTTGTGCTTAATTTGTCTAAATTGGAAAGTTTCACAATTCTTAGATGTTATGTAAGGATCTTGGAAATAAAGGAATATAGATTTTTTAACTTTGCTGACGGAATTAACCAGACTAACCCGTTCTATCCATTTAGAGGAATTAAGAACGGAGGTAACCCGATTTTTTTTTTCACGTGGAAAATCTTCAAAAAGACACCTGACCTGTTGTCCTGGTGGTCGGGTAGTGTGGGATTCACCAAAGCATCTTCCCACTAGTTAACCCGAACTAACCTAAATCGACCCTTTAGGGACATTTTACCGGGGACACACTACCAGATCACTCGATGTGATAGGATGACCACATTATTAAAAGAAAAAACGAATTAACATGCAAAACCTCCAAAAGCGCATTCTCAAACTGAAGGCAAAAACAAGCAAGAGTAACTCGCTTACTCGCACTTTTCTTCCCGCACTTTGCCACCTGCGCTTGGTAATCGTCGCCGATCGCATTAACTGCGACTTGCTGACTTTGTCGGACAACTGCCTGTTCACTTGCCCTTTATAGCTGCCCTCCAAACGTGAGAACGTGCCCTGTTTCTTTTGAGACTGCAATAGTGGTTAGAGGGTTAGTAAAGGGAAACTTGCGGATGCGTCCATACACGAGGAGAAATAATGTTCAATCTAATTAATGTGTTAGATGAGGCCAACGGTTGTTCCGATACTGGTACGCAATTAGTGTAGCGAACCTAATGTAAGGTGTAGTCTAAGTAACCGAACATATGAGTAGGTACTTACGTCTGGTTGCAGTAAAGCTTGAGATTCTAGGACTAAAATGTAGAAGAGCCAATAGAGGGCAAAAGGGTTTACGTATGAAGCCCATTCAGCTTCCTCGAAGTTAAAGGTTCTGGGATCTGTTGTGTTCGTGCTGTTGTCACATGAAGAGACTCGAAGGGGGGTGAGACCGAAGTACCTGGAAATGTTGTTATACAGACAGATGTAGCAAATTCTGTTACAATATTTAACGGTTTTCCATATGTGCGCGTTGGAAAATAGGTTTCCACAAAAACTTTAGATGCCGTGCCTACTGTACACTCTAAATTTGAATTAAATAAATATCTAAAAAATTGGATCTTTATTTAACAATAAAGAGAAAATTCTTACCTCGCCCACGTGCTATTCCTATCCAGCACCTCTTGGGACCACTGGAATTGATAGGTATACAAGACGCACATGTGTCCGAAGACGAACGGCAAGATACAACACATTAAAATGGCGAATCCTCTTCTTAGCTGTTTGTAACAGGCCCACCAAGTGGCCACCGCCAAAAACACCACAAAGTACAATCCTCCGATCACGGAAGGCCGTAGCACCGCCGCCAAACACAAAGTTATCAGTACCCCATAACGACCTGCAAAGTAATCAGAAAATAATACAGAGTGTTTCTAGTTAAACGAAAATTTCGATCAAAATTTATTATGATGAGATTGTGTTAAAGTAAATAGCCCTGAGGAAGAAGGAAATATAGGTTGAAGCGTGGTATTTTACAGACTTCTACTCACCTACTCCTACAATAAACGTTAAATATTTCTTCCTATTTTTAGTCTCTTCGTCCAACCTCTCGTTTTCGGTCCGATTGTCCGATTCGGAAGCTTCAACATTAGGAGCTGTAAGCTTCTTAAAGAGAACAAAAAAAATCACTGAAGTGGCTAACATTATCGGTTCAGGTGAGATCCATGTAAAGGCATCATTTAATGATATGTGGTTCAGTCTTATGAATCCTACATGACGCAGGAGTTTCTCTAAAAATTCACAGTCCTGGAATGCAAAGATTATAGTTAATACGTAATAGTACTGGGCAAAACTTATCTAAGGAATTCTTTAAGAGAGTTTAGTTGGAATTTCTTGGCAAGTGGTTCAGATTTTTCTTACGACTACGTTTAATACACACTGTATACTAGTTAAAGTGGCAAAACCACCACAATACAAAACCTTAAAAGTTACCTTTAAAAAATGTGCATATGGAGGCATGGCAAATAAAACGATTTGGAACGCCAGTTGCCCTAGGGTGGTCAACGTTGACACCACAATCAGAATCTTGAGGAAAACCCCAGAGTGACCCTTCATAGTCCCCTCCGTTGGGACCGGCACAAACGGGGTGTAACATAGCAATAGGAAGTATATAGCGGACACGACTGAAGGTCTGAAGATTATGCCTAAAAAAAATTTTCAAATAATGTTAGAAAATGTGATATACAGGGCGTTGGAGAAAGTTAAACTGTCGCTCGAATAACGTCTCTAGAATTTCTTCAGATATTCTAAACAGCTTAATTGAGACATTGTGTTTTATTACATGATATACAGGGTGTAACATGTCATCATGGATATATTTCAGGAAACGATAGAATGCTGCAAATAATACATTCATTTATCACCTACCTGAAGCAATTCGTAAGATTTAATAAAATTTCTTAAAATAAAAATAAATCAAAATTATGAAAATTGTTGAGAATGTTCTTTAAGAAATGCGAAACTTTGCCAATCTGTATGTCAAAAATGGTGCGTTTTTGACCATGGGTCTATTAGCATTTTTGTATTATTTTGCAAAGTATTATCGCTTCCTGAAATATCTCCATGATAATATGTTACATCCTGCATACAATTTTCCAATAGGGTGACACGCATTAAGGGCACAACGAACATTGCTGAATTTTTTCGTATCATATTCCATTAATGAAAGCAAAAATAATATTAACTGGGGTAGGGTAGGCAATACGAGGTTTCAGGGTGTGGATAGCGTTCTTGTTTATATATTAAATGGGTTACGGAAACGGCGACACTACGTCGAGATAACTTTGATTAGATTTAAGGCGGCACGGGGACGTAGCTATTAGATATTATTTCTATAATACTAATAGAAAACTTTGTTATCTATAGTGCACAATGGAGTCCAACTTGTCTCTATAATACAGGGTGTTCGCAAATAACGTTGAAATATTTTGTGAAGTGATTCTAGGGATTAAAATAATAGAAAAAGTTCTTACAATCATATCCCAAAAATTGCTTCTTAAAGGGATTAGAACCCCTTAAAAGGGGAAATCTGAACATGTTTTTTAGAGTATGTTTATAGGAACCTTTTTCCATTATTTTAATATCTAGATTACCTCTCAAAATATTTCAACGTTATTTCCGGACACCCTGTATAACACGAAGTAACAGCTGAGGACCGCCAATACCAATACCAGATAATCTTTTACGGAAAATTTTATGTCAGTGAGGAACTGTAACTCGTTTAAGCCGACAATCCCAATAATTAATCTTTTTAATTCATTTAATTCGCTTTAATACACTTCGAGCATTTAATTTTGACTTTACTGCTTGGGTATTAGATGGAAATGACTCACGGGAAATCAAATGCTACTTTACTGCACTAAGATCAGTGCATTTCTATTCTTTTGAAATAAGAAATGTAACTCATTAACATTATTTCGCCAATGCTCTGTGGACTAGCACGCCCTGTGTTATCACCATCGATAAAAACCTAAAAACCACAGAGGAATCGAGGGGCGTGCTAGGCAAGATCGATTCAATTGTAGTAAACAGGGAAACGAACTGAAATTCATAACTTTTACGAGTCAAGCGAATCTAGCGCTGATTTTCGAAACCGAAGAGGGAAATCAAATCAATGGAACTATTTTTTCAAAAATTCTCTACTGCTTTCAGAGGTACGTTACACTATTGATTCTTTGGAGTTTTAAAGCCAGAATTTTCCTCTGTAAACAATGTAGTTCGGAAGGATCGACTTTCCAATATTTTACACCTCGAATGGCAGTTTTGCCAATGTGTCCAGTGTTTTTGCATTGTCGATTTGCAAAAGTATTTTTAGCGTACTTCCAAACCATTTGCATGTCTGCACACGAAAACTGTTTTAAGGAGATTAAACCAGTGCCAAATCGCAACTCTTTCCTATTTCGACACCATTACACCAACAGCAAGACATGTCACTTGCAAATGCAGAAAATCGTCTTTGCAATGAAAGCACAATTTTGATACGCATTATTTCAAAAACGTCCTCGTTAATGTCGCCCTGCTACGCCCCTGGTTTTTCACGAATAAAAGTAGATTAAAGCGGCAATTTTCCACGTCTCTGTAAAACTAAAATTCCACCGTAAATTAACCTGACTAATACCCGCAGAATGTCAAGGTTTTAACTGGAAAACGGAATTCTCCCTAAAGTCTAATTTTTCGGGTTCATGACCATTTCACCCCAACGATCGCCCTCGCCTGAAGACTCTCCCTTTTTCCCGAACACGCCGAGGATCGTCAGGGAATACGAAGGAAAATATCACTCCATGATTAAAAAGTAGGTCGCATAAACTGTTTATGAAATAACCATAAAGGAAAGGTTATGAATGGTTTTTTTTTTCGAGAAAACACTTTAGCTGATAGCTGAGATATGTACAGGGTGCCTCAGACTTAGACGTTGCAATACCTATTTTATGGAAACGGAAAGTAATATGGAAAATTTAAACTAGGGGTCTTAATGAGGTTGGATGACCTCCATTTCAACCTGAAGAAGTTCATTTGTAAAATGTCGGAGTAACGAGTTATGAAGTCAACCATAATATTTTCCCCAGAAACATACCCAAATTCTGACAAATTTATATTGATCCTATTTTTCCACACAACTTTTGTTAAATAATTTTTTTTATGTGTTATCGTTTAAAAGCTTCATTCATTAGCTTATTTCTCACTATTTTTTTACCCGTTCAATAATTTCTTCTCTAATTTGTCGTGACGTCTTACGCAGATCACGCAAAAAGTTTATTTTTATTGTTTTATCAATGTTTGGTGTGGTGTTAGAAGGACGCCCTGTTTTACGACGAATTTCCACACCTCCGTTAGTAGGAAATTTATTAATAATTTTTGATATGCCGCCTTGAGATATTCCCAAACTTCGAGAGATCTCACGCCATGTTTTTCCACTCTGCATTATGTCCATAATCTTTTTTTTTAATCCTAAGAGAAATTTTTCGATTTTGGCATTCTGATTTTTAAACTGTATCAACCAATTGAACTATAAACGCAAATTAAGTCCACCTTTCACTCATCAAAAGATTAAAAAAAAAAAATTCCATACTTTTTTTCTACTACCGTATAGGATATTTTAAACTCGATGCCCTTATAGCTATTTTTTGAAAACGGAAAGTAAGATGAAAAATCTAAATTATGGATCTTCAATGAGGTTAGATGACCTCAATTTTAATCTGAAGAAGTTAATTTGCACAATGTTGGAATAACGAGTTATGACGTCATCAATGACATTTTTCCTAGAAACATACTCAAATTCTAACAAAACTATATTGACCCTATTTTTCTACACTACTTTTGTTAACGAAATTTTTTCTTATGTATTATTGTTTTAAAGTTATAAGCAAAAACGTCTCAAGAATTATCGTAAAAATATATCCAGAAATATCAGAATGGCCTTTATTTATTCCTATATCTAGTTTGTGCATCAATACCTAAATAACATATTCGAACAAAATTGGATTGACATTAACGGGCCTGTGTAGTGGACAGGAAACTCTCCTGGTTTAACCTTGTTTGACTTTTTCTTCTAGGAATTTCTTAAAAATAAAGTTTATAAAAGTCCTTCAAGGATTTTGAAACTGTTAAAGGAGAAAATACGAACTGCTTGCAATGAGCTGTCACAAATATTAAAAGCTGCTTAGATGGAAGTTAGGGCAAGATTTCAAATGTGCCTTTCAAAAGAGGGAAGTCATATTAAAAATATGTTAAATTAAATATAATATTTGTTTTGTTTCTTTTTATTATTTGGTTTTATGAAAATTAATTTGTTGTTTGTTCTTGTTGTAGAATTAAATATTTTTGTGATAATTCCTGAGACATTATAAACGAAAACGGAATATTCTTTTTTAAATCTTTTGATGAGTGAAAGGTGGACTTAATTTGCGTTTATAGTTCAATTGGTTGATACAGTTTAAAAATCAGAATGCCAAAATCGAAAAATTTCTCTTAGGATTAAAAAAAAAGATTATGGACATAATGCAGAGTGGAAAAACATGGCGTGAGATCTCTCGAAGTTTGGGAATATCTCAAGGCGGCATATCAAAAATTATTAATAAATTTCCTACTAACGGAGGTGTGGAAATTCGTCGTAAAACAGGGCGTCCTTCTAACACCACACCAAACATTGATAAAACAATAAAAATAAACTTTTTGCGTGATCTGCGTAAGACGTCACGACAAATTAGAGAAGAAATTATTGAACGGGTAAAAGAACAGTGAGAAATAAGCTAATGAATGAAGCTTTAGTTGGAAGTATTGCTGTGAAAAAACGTTTGCTATCCATAAAGAACAGGAAGAATCGCTGGGGATTTGCTCGAAACCATTTGACACGGAGCATTGAAAAATTGATTACTGTTCTCTAGAGAGATGAGAGTAACTTCTTGTTATTTGAGCCGAATAAGAGACAGTATGTATGTCGACCAGTAGGCAAAAGATGTTCTCTAAAATATCAACTTCCTATTGTAAAACATGGAGGTGACAATATCATGCTTTGTGGATGTTTTCCTCGGTCGGACGTCGGGCCAATCCACAGAACTGAAGGAAAAATGGATCGTTTCCAATATCCAGGAATTTTACACAATAGAATATTGCCATTTACTGAAGAATTTATGTCATTAAACCATTTGAAACGCCAATAAAACAACGATCCCAAACACACCTCAAAGGTAGTTAAAGAGTGGATTTCAAGAAATAACGTGAACTTAGTCAAATCGCCTTCACGATTTCCTGATTTTGACCCTATAGAGCACCTCTTGGAAATATTAAATCATGGGATTAGGAAAAGGCGCATTTGAAACAAAGAAGAATTCTGGAAAACGATTCAAGAAGAACGAATTCAGATTCCACTTAAAACACTGCAGTTATTAATATGCCTAAAAGGTGCCAAATAGTACTAGATGCTAATGGTTATGCGATCAAATACGTTTATTTGTATTATAACAATAGAAACATTCCGTACTTTCTTCCACTGCTGGACGTGCGTTTCATGGAGGTAGCAGGTACATCCTGGCTTTTCATTGAATATTATGGTACTAATTGCTTGCATTGGCGACGATAGTAATTACACATTTTTAACTTGGTTGTAAACCTCCAAATGAGCAGTGATAGCAACCTACAGTCGGCAACCTGAATTTGCATAAAATGCATTAAGTAGCGAAATAATTACTCCAATGCTTTTACACGCGTATTGCAATAATTTCAACCGAGTACACAATAGTTAAAATTAGTAATGATCACAGAAACGTTGAGCAATTCCCACTATCATAATATCGTACAAAAAAAGTCACAAATCACCGCATTCAAATCTCAAGAAGGATAATTAGGTTGTAAAATATGCGACCTTTAACATTCGTTTTCGTGGAGGCTTTAATGACTGATTTAGTCCGTTAGGAAGATAAGGAGCAGACTTTTAGATGTAATTATTAATTTATGCGAGAATTCGTAAATAATGGGCCTTGGATGAGGTTGATTCAGGGCCTAGGATCATAAAAATTTTACGGGGAATAAACTGGGAGTTGACTGGACGAGGTGCCTAGTTTGGTGTGTAAGGTATATTATTAGTGATGACCTAACACCACTTATCACCGTTGGCAATACATTATAAAAATATCAGCTTAACATACATATATTATCTTATAAAAACTTGTGAGGATTTACTGCGGGCCGAAATCGCCTAGTGAAAGCGACGAGTTGGCCTATTTAGAGATTCAGTGTTGTCTTAAAAACCAAAAATCTGTGCACTTGTATCTATCTTTTCGGTATTTTTTCAATTATTTTGTAATTTTTCAAAAAACCTACAAAATACGAAAATCATGCTCTTTCTAGACCATTCCATAATTACCATGGTACTTAACTGATCAACTAAATAATTATTATTCAGATATTTCTTTAATTCTGAAAATCTGTGGAGACAAATTCACTTTATTGACACTTCTCAACAATTTTCTAGCAATTTCTATCGTCCTAGTCCTGGGGATACCCCTCGAAAAACGTATAAAAAATGAAATAACTAATTGGGTGCCCTATATTCCGTAAATACCAAGGGCATGAGTTAATCACTCATTTCTTTTATGAAAAAAATAGAGAAAAGCTTCCATTAACCAGTCAATAATCGTTGAAATACGTTTAAATGAAAACGTAGCAGGGAGTAAATACTTACATGATCCAATTAAAACTGGCAAAAGGCACCTGAAAAGAGCTGCACACACCCAGTAGTTCCCCATACTGTCGATTCAGGTTCCAATCCTGCAAGTTCGTTCATTAGTTGATAAAATGTAAAGAAAACTGAGCGAGAGAATACACAGTTCTTTCGTTTCAAAAGTAGGCCCCACTTTTATTATGGAAAAAAGATTTTAGAAAACCGAAACCTCGTCAATCTTAAGGGGGTACGTTTCAAATCAGAAGGTTCTCTACGTGTTTTTCTAATGAAAGTTTTTCCACAATCAAACGAAAAGTAATTCGTGTCAGGTAATTCTTGGAAAAAGTCGTGAAGTGTCCTCAGATTCCTTCAAAATTTTCAAAAAATTGTCGAGCCCCTCTAAAACCGCTGAAAAATCTCAAAATCTAAGAGAACTGTTTGACACGTCGAAAAAGCAATTAATGTCTCGGAAATTACTTAGATCTCAAATAAAATCTTCCAAATTACGCAGCTCAAAAACAGTGGCTTCTCTTTCAAAAAACATCCCTACCATTACCCGATACCATTTCCCATGATCCCAAAATGTCTCTGGGAGGTTTAAGGAAACCTCAGGGAAAGCCAAAATCGTTGAAAGTCTTAGGGAATCTTGGAAATGATCACACATTTTGAATAGAATAGATTTATTTACTACAGATTTATTACAGAGGTAGGTACTATGAATATGAAGTAAGTAATAAAACCAGAAAATCAAAGAAGTAAAGCAAAAAATTTAATAATGATAATAAAAATAAGAACAATAATAATAATAATAATAATAATAATAATAATAATAATAAAAACAATAATACTAATAAGAATAATAAAAATAAGAATAATAATAGTAATAATAAGAATAAAATAATATTAATTTTATAGACATTTATTTCTTCAAGTATATAATTACTTCCGGCTTAAATTGGACCAGACCATTAAATTTCCTCAAATAAAGTGGCACTCATTGATAGCTTTAATTGGACAATAATAGCAACCCCTTAAAAAAAAAATGGACCTTTATCTAGGGATAGCAAAGCCAGCCGCACTCCTAGTGGACAATCAGATCTTTGTATTATAGCCAACTAAGAATAAACGAGAAGGAAAAACACACAGGAAAATAAAATTAAATAAAAAATGTGATATTCTACAAGTGGAAATTTATCCTTGAGGAATCTCATATCTGGAATTTTATTCTCGAAGAACTTTCTCTCTAAACCTCACCTCTGAGTAATTTTAAAATAGAGCTTAAAGTGTCAAATAGTTGAGTGTAAAAAAGTGTTAGTTTGACCATTTTTTTCAACGGCCTCCAGTCAAGGCTCTAGTTATATACTGAAGCAAGTTGGGTGGAAATGTCTCCTTTAGTTTCCATGATACTGGATAACTTTGAACCTTTTAGACCCAATTTCCTGATTATAAAAATGCTTGAAAATGAAGATGTGTAAAAAAATTAATGTGCTGTTGTCTTGGAACTTGGTGTTGTGGAAGCAAGCTAGTTTCCACAGAAACCAAAAATCTGACCACAATAATGTCTCGCTAGTTCAACTAAGATTTCAACATTTTCATGAAAATCAGCTTGCAGCAAAGCAGCAAGCCTTGCAGTTAATCTTAACAACACATTAGTAATTTGACCCTTAGGCACAATTTTATAGTAATAATGCCGAGTTGTACACCTCAATTTTAAACTTGACCTGCAGCTAAAATGGACAGTTTAACATATAAACAATGAAATATGTCAAATCTGACGTTTAGTTAAATGAGTCAGGTAGATTGGGGGCTTCTGTTATCAAGATATAAAATCGAACTTCAGTTGAGTTGAACACGACAAACAAAATATGGTGCAAAGTGTGCACCCAGGTACCTACCTGGTCCAATTAAAGTCCAATTAGCATAAAATTGAATTAGTTATCCTATCCTACTGTTTATTTGAAAGAGGTAAGCAGGTAGTAGGTAGGTATCAATTTTCAACTCATCTAATGTTCTTTTTATTACATCTCCATTCCACATCACAAAAAAGCACGCACTATTCGTGGGTTAAATGCTCTAGGATATCCATTTTTGGACCCTTCCAAAAATATCAGAGAGTTGCCTGCACTCACAATAAGAACACAGACATAGTTTATGCAGGAAAAATATTTCTAATTTCGGTAATTTGAGTAAGTTTAATTTAACCATAAAGCGCGTCTCGCGATGTGGACACACATCTCACCGTCACTGATCGTGTGTGTTGTGTATTGTGTGATGTTTGGTGTGCATGTTTACCACGTAAAATAAAAACTAAACCAATGACTGAGGGCATCCAGAGCCCATCCCATAAATTAGAGCAATAAGATTCTCTATAGTCTAGAATGACATTAGCCGTGCTACGACTGACGACTGATACTCTATCTCTGTCGGTATCACATGAGCAACTATGTTTCCACAACGTACCTTTACGTTCTTTGGTTCGTTCCGCGCCGTTGTTGCCACATGTCCAGAACAGCGGCGTGGGAAATAAACCGTATGATTGCCCAAGGTCAATCATGTCAGAGTCAGCATCTTCATGTGTCAGAATCAGCTGAGAACGAGAACTTTATGGAATGTGTCTCTATTGATTCTCCCTTTCCCTGTTTTCATTTAATCCCTGATTTTTAATTCATAAGCTTATGAATGTAAATGGAAACTTATCGAGTACGCTACAGAAAATGTGCTGTTCAAGGTTGTTCAGACATATTCTCAAAAAAACATAGATTTCCAAATCCCAACAGAGATAGTGAACTTTTTAAAATATGGCTAAAACAAGTTGGAAACCCTTTACTTGCATCGAAAACCAGTCAGCAAGTATTAGGCTCATACCTTGTGTGTGATTTGCACTTTTCTGAAGTAGACCGCACTCCGGGAACGAAAAGGGGCTTGAGACGAGGAGCTTTTCCTACTCAGTTACTGCCCCAATTTGATGGTCAAAGTAAGTGGTCCCACCATTATTCAAACTATAAATTGGAAAATTTACATATGCCACACTTATCTTAAGAGGCAATAAGGTCTCTAATTAAAATTATTACAAATAAATGTACAGGGTGTCCAAAATGAGCAGTTACTGCATGGACATCTCTGAAACTGTTATCTGTAGTTGATGGGTTATCTATCTTTGGGACCCCTTGTATGCTCATTTTATACAAAATAATATATGCATACATTTACTGAAGAAAATGGTGTAATATCTATCTTACTTCTCAAAAATATATTGTATTAATTTCACTCTAACTCGATTCACTTAAATTGAGTCAAACAATTTATGCATGCGTTCTTCCTGCTTGTTTTACTCTTGATTTAACTTTAATCTAACAAATATTTTAATACACTATTTTTGGAACAAACTTTAGGTAAATCCCTAATTGCTATATTTAACCCTTTAGGATCAAACCCTGAGATAAGCACCCTTCTGAAATCTGAATTGTGCACAGTATCATCAGTGGATAAGGTAAAACACATCATGCATGCCTGCACAAAAATGAGGGAAAACATTTCTCTTAACATACAGTTTGTATCATTTAACAGTGATAGTTGGCCATGATATCTTGCTTAGATTGGCTTCAGTCATTAAAAAAAACCTTGAGCAGGCCTTGCAATGGCAGGGGTGTGTCTGGGAACAGTTCAGATGTATGATGGTAATTAATGGATTGCTTAATCAATGCCCTACATTAAGGGTTTGTAACCTGCTGAAAGAATTTTTTTAATGACCATTTGTTACTTTGAGCATTTTCACCAAAATAACTCAGCCATCCCTCCTGCTATGAGTAAGCTATTGAGTATATCAAATGATTTTTTTGGCTCAAAATCGATTTTAAATGATTATGGTGGAACCATTTCCACTTGAAGATGCTTGAGGTTTAATAAAGCAAAAATAACCAAGAGGTAAAAGAAATAAATAACTTTATTATGTATATAAATGATTTATATAAATATAAAACATGAATGGAATAAATCCTTACTTTGACAGTCTGGTGTAGAAAATTGATTCAATTTGCTTACGTCCTATTCAGGTTTTAAATTCTTTGGATATATATGTGATATTTATATCCAAAGAATTTGAGAGCTGTTAGAGTAAAACATAAGAATTTCTAAGTACCTACTAAAGGGTTTTTTTGTTATACATATTATTAGCATATGGTAATCTATAAAGTGCAAGTAAGTACTGACAACGTTGGCAGCATCCTAATGATAAATGAGAAACATGCAAATGAGTTGCAGATGCCTTTATGCCATGTTTTATGTTTGATTTGATTGTAAAGTGCTCTTTATGATACGGTTTTGCTACAAAGTGATTCATTACAATACTAGTACAATAAAGTGAATTTATAATCGTAGTAGAATAAAGCAGGTAAGGTATGTGTTTTACTTGGAACTAACAAGGACTGAATCTTAACTGAGGGACGTAAAAAACAGGGTGGTTAAAGTATTTTAATTTTGAACTTAAAATTTAAATTATTACAAAATAACCATGAAATCAGACATAAAACATTATACATAATGCTTAATGAGGTTTTATTCGATTCATCCATAAGTACTTAAGGTATTTATAATCTGTCTACCCTCTAAATTGAGGACCGAGTTGAAAACATTTAAAGATACATTCTAAATTATAAGTAAAGAGTGATCATCAGAAAAACCTCAAGTAGGCGTGGAAATGCCAGAGGCGTGTCTTGGATAAATTCACCTGTCAGCTATTGGAGAAAGAATTGCTTAACACCCTAGATTTTCGGTTTTCCTCCTATGCGAGTTTTTTTATGATCACTCGTTTAGTGCCCAATTTCGAGACAACTTGTACAAAATTTCTATCATTCCAAACATTTGAAATTGATGCTTCTTCAAACCCTCAAATAAAAAATTATACAATTTGCTTATTTTGTCTAAAATATTAAAATATCACAAATATTCCTGTTGGTACGTAAGTTAATATGGTTAGTTTGGCAATATTTCTTAGATAGTTCCTTGGAAGTAAACTGGTGGTCAATTTGCACGCCACTACAGCGTTTTCCCAGTACTTATGTTACTATGTGGAAACCACAAGTTTTGCTAAATGATTTTGTTCACTATACACGTAATTAATAGTTTTTCCAAACCAAAGTGTTTGCTGTCATGGACTTTTTAGAGTCCCAGTAGAAAATCTGTCAAAACTAGACAACTTGTTACTAAAGATTTAAAAGGTTCAATTATAGGGCTTTTGTTGCACCAGTATCTCACCTGAAAAAAATTCGAATGAAAAGTTATCCCTTAGCTGCATGGACATTAAATTTCACCACCAGTTTATTTAAACGTTTGTTAACCCCGTATACTCTCAGATATTTACACGCGATATCTCCAAATTACAAACTAGTATCGGGAATATTGTCAGCGCTTAGAAAAAGTATTACCTAGATTTAACTGGGCTCACTAGCAAAAAATACACAAAGTTACGTGGTTTTGCCAATTTCCTGTATAATTTTAGAAAATAAAAGGCACGACGTGATCAGAGTTGAATATTTTTCTGGTCAGTCGAAACGGGGCCTCTAAGATAACTTAGCAAGAATTTGGCAACAACGCAAAATGTGTGAATCACAGAATGTTATCCAAACGATTTCAGTTGGCGTTTGATAGCTGTCATTGCTCGTGCTTCATATTGGCAATTTAACTACAGACGAGGGCGCTGCGAAACGCAAGTGAACCAAAGATGGCGAGTAACAAGTCACAACCTCAATTCCTTTATATCACATCGAATGTCATAATTATTCGCTTTATTATGTTTACGTTTTGCGCACCAGACGTCGCATGCATTTGTGGGCGGTCCCATTAGAAATCAGAACAAGACATCAAAGTATCTGTAAACAACTGAATTGCGAAAGTCTATTTTTCTGCCATGATCTCAAGAATTTCACTAAGTTGTGCTCTAAAAATCGCTGGGCACATAACACCCTCGAGCCGACTAATACGCTCATGTTGGCAAAACCTATTTTTAGGAGTTAAAATTAAAAAGCCCAAGGCATATGTCTGTATTAAAACGCTTCTTGAAAAAGTCTTATATTTATTAATATCTTTTAAACTTTGGAATTGTTATAGCGGTACATGCTTCACGTAAGCCGGGTTGCATAGCTTTAGCTTAAACTTCACGTCCGGTTGAACTGAAGATTTTGACAAATAAACTGTGGAATATATGCCAAATTTGAAATGAACTCAAGTTCAAATTTATACATACCTCGACTATATAACTGGGCCAATTGGCCAATTTAGAGGTCAAGCTTAAACTGCCGAAATATTTGGCAGTGGTTGGACAAATTCAAGAAGCTCCATTCTTATTGGACGATCCGACAATTTAATCCTATGACTTGTTTTACCTATTCCGAAATTGGCCATAAATAGCTCTCACAGCCTCCCTGGTAAGATGAGATAATTTAACTTTTCGATACTTTCAGAATATTCTATATAGATGAGAATATCTAGTTAAGCTAACCTTGCATTCCCGAGAAAGGGATACTCTTAAAATTAATAATAGTCGCGTCGGGAAAAGCCTTATCGTCCTTTCTCTTAGCTTTGAGTTTCTTGCCTCTATGAGCGACGCCATCCTCGTCGTCCATCATGCGAATGATTTGAGTTTGGTCTGAAGAGTCGATCGGCGCCACTGATATGTCCCTCACTGCCCTGAACTTACCACAGTTGTTCAGGTGTTCGTTCTCCAGGCGAAAGAAGTTCCAGACAAATCTGATTAAGTGTTTTATTTGTTAATTTTTCACGTACTTTGGGCGTATTTTACCTTCTAAACACTTCCAAGGGAGATGTTATTGAGGTCATCATATCGGAGCTTACGTACTTGAACTCCGTTAGATATATTGAGATGGTCCAGGTGAAGCGTAGAACTAAGTCCTCTATTATTGCGAAATAGTAGAAAAACTGAAATCGTAAAACGGCCTAGTAATTGTATTAGTCGACGATGAGTTTTTTCTGTGAGGAAAAAAGTGCTTTTCTTCGAATGGAAACGGAGCGTTGACCTCACATGCGCTAAATATGAAGTTCTTTAAACTTTGTTAAAGAAGACCGACAGAGATACATGAATTTTTTGTTGAAGAATTGGACAAAAAGCTATACACTCACCGTCGAAGAATACACGATTTCCTCCCTCAAAAAAGTATTTTCCCCTGCATTTTTATCCAAGAGACCCCAATCCATTTTAATATCCCAAATGTAGGCGTATGTGGAGGCCACCAACTGGGCCAAAATCCACATTATGTAATAGGGATTGTCCAATACCGACGTGTAACTTCCTGGAACAAGACATGTGTAGATAGAAAAACCGTTGCTGTAACTCTTCATTTCAACATTGTTTTGAGGTCAAATTGTGCGGTTCAGAAAGAACCTGTGATTCTTAAACAAACTTGATCATTCCAGAAGAACCATTACACTTAACCGTTAAAACTTCTTCAACCAACCTTTATAATAACCCTTCAACGTTCCGAAAATCACAACAAAGAACGTGGTTGAGTATTTTCCGGCGTTCACTAAATGCGGGAATGCTTCTCTTGAGTCGTAATATCGCCTGAGGCATTGAGCGAATCGAATCCATGCCGGAATGGCATTCACTATCGGTCTTATGATGAAGTTGTGTTCCATGCAAGTAGACGTGTCTGAAAATTAAACAATAAAAAATTTAATTCCAAAATCAACCATCTGACGATTTCATTTAAAATTCTAGAAAAAATAAAAACTAATATTACTCTTATTTATACAGGATGTCCCTAAATGGTCTGATAAAACGTATGGCAGATTTCTGAAATTAAAATACGATAAAATTTACCCTACTTGGGCTAGTTCAAAAAGGCACGTTTTTAGTGTATGTAGATACAGTGTGTTTTTGCTTCGATATCCGTCATGTGTTGGACCATCACAACTTGGATTGAATAACCATTTCAACGAAACTGGAGTAATCTTAGGAACAATTTCCTGTTTAAGTTCAAGAACGTCAGTTGCCCAAAAGAAACTCAAAAGTTTCCCAAAATTCAAAACTACCCAAAAGAAACTTTAGAGTTTCTTTTGGGTAATTTTTGACACATTTGGCAACAGAATCAATGATTTTACTGCACCCTGCGTAACGTAACCGCCTAACTGAAAGATTAACAAAAAACTAAAGCGAGGTTGCCATTTTCGCTTGTTTGTTTGATTTAGGGAATTCGGAATATCTATTATATTTTGACTATAGCAAGTTAATCGCACCGAAATCTTGAGCTGAATGAAACCAAATTTTCGATATATCATTTATGGACAATCCCGTGCAGAAAAAGTTTATTCTTGTAAACAAATTGAAAATTCTACAACCATTCCTATTAAAAAAAAATATCGTATTACTAGGTCTTTAGTTTTTACCATACCTCCAGCTTCCAGCCAATTTCCATTTGTGAAATAAAAACAAATTAAAAACTGTATATCCAAGAGGCCATTAACAAGACTGTTAAGTTGGTCGGCGAGCCAGAAATCGGCGAATCCAACATGGAAAAACGGGGCGGAAATCATTCTTCCCTGGAACAATATTTCTTTTTTATGATTGGATAGATACACTGATCGTTAATCCGACAAGGGCTTACGCTTAAAAGCCACTAGGTCAATGTACTGGCACCTTTAATCAGTGCTACAGAGAAATGCAATCGCTGCAAGAAAGCGCTGCAGCCTGGTTCTTTTCTGAACGCGCCCAAGACTTGTACAAGGAAAAAAGTAGAGTTCGCTTCCATGGCGAACCCAGGTTTTTTTTTTATAATTTGGAATAGCATCATATGACCCAATATTAAATCTAAAATACTTACACATAACCGTAGAAACCAAAACCGTGCTTCATGCCTGAATACTTTGAGAGGATTCACCAGAAACGCCACCATAATCAACACCAATCCCAATGGATTTACGTAAGCTGGAATGCTAAGGGCCGAGCTGTAGAGGAAACTGAGCAAACTGAGTGCCCAAACCACTCCAAAAATAGCGGCCAGCTCCATTAAGTGTTGTTCTGAGAGATGGTTGCGAGGGTCCAGTTCGAAGATGAGCACGTGATTCACCCCTGATGACCTCCAACCGTAAATGTTGACTCCGATCAGGAAAATGAACTCGATGAGCATGAGCGGACCTCGGTACATACGGAATGCGATTTTTAGGTTGTCACCACTACTTTCGTGGAATATCGCTGAAAATGCGGTCATGAGAAGAATTTTTTCAATGCATCAAGTTTCATCATCTGAGATCAAAAACTAGCTTTGTACAGTGTCCACAAAGTGTGGAAGCGCTTAGTGACCTCATGATGAGATCAACGTTTTTGCCGCAATTATTGAGAAAGTGACGTATTCGGTAATATTGTGTGATAAAGAATATTAATTTATTCTTGCATACCAAATTTCACTCAGCTCACTATGTTGAACAGAGATGATTGGGCGTTTCTACACTTTTTGGAATAGCTGCATGTCTTCCTCCAATTAATTAAAAATCTCGGTTCGCCATGGAAAGTAGATGTTATTCCCTGTATTAATAATTAAAAATAACAGTGGCCAAATTTGCCAAATAAATAAGATTGTAAAAATCCATCAAATGTCAAACTTAATTAGAATTTTTTATTTTAATGTTGCAAATGTTTGACTGGAAAAGTAAGGTTAGAAAGCTAACATTCCCGAATTTCTAACCTCACTCACTTGTCAATTCTGTCCATTATTTATATACTTAGGGGAAAAACATCTCCATTCATTTCTTCATTATGACAAACTCGTCCCTCTTACCTGAAAGCACTACAGCTATCAAAAGCACTATAAAACCGCCAGAAAATAGACCCACCTTAAAGGTGGTCCAAGGAGATTGCTGCTCACCTAAAGGAGGAACTCTGAGCCTTTTCATAGCCTGTAATAAAAATAAATAAATAAAATTCTGTTTTTACGTAATTTCAAATTTTTCTTTATATAATTATGTAATAAAAAATCGCTAATATTAAATTGCATATAAAACTCTTACCCTCTGCCGATCCCCCGCTTCCAGTTCATTCGTAACCAGATTTTCTGTTTCGTTGATAATATTGTCGATATCTTTGTTAGTATTAAAATGTGAAGTTTCCACATGCTCCTCGCGCCATTTGGCTCCGAGATCAGTGTTAAGTAACTAAAATATCATTGTATCTGCTAAATTCTTCAATTTCAACAATGTTAAAGTTACCTTATCATGCTTTTTCAGTATCTTTCTGAAACCCGTATTATTGAGAGTCTGATAGTTTTGCAGCAAAATCAAGCTCAGGTAAAACTCGCTGAAAGCCAACTTCAAATCTTGCAACTTTCTTGCTGGGACTTTTCTCTTGTCTCTTTTGTTCGGACCTGCAGAAGAAGAAATACATTTAAATTAAGCATCTTCCTGGGAACAATGTCTGTTGAACAAAAGCTTAGTATTTGATTCCCCCAAACATATGAAATTTCGACCCTCTCGACAATGAACCTGCCTGCATTAAGTTCACATTGATATTTTATTAGTTAAATTAATTACATGCATAACAGGGACGCCCTGTATAGCAAGTTTTGTAGTTCAAATTTTCAAAATCGGCCAACATTTTTCAAAAATGTCGAAATCGATTTCGTTTGTATTAAAAGTCCTGAAAATGATCTGTCCATCTATCGTAATTATATGAAAAAATTCCAAAAACAGATTTTTTTCCTATTTAGCCATCGAAAATTTCATATTTCGAACAGACACCTGAGGAGGTAATTCGAAGCAGAAACATTGGGTTACAAGACGATATGGAATAACGTGGCAAAAATCGGACACAGTGGGCCAGATGGTGTCGCCAACTGAGTTGAGGCAAACATTTCTGAAATTTAGACTTCCCCTTCTTTAGTAGCAATCTGGCAAGATGATATAGAATGAAATTCTACTACAACAATATAAAATCCGTAAAAGAAACAGAGTTGATCAACGCATCGGCTAGTGAAGGATCAAGTCCTGCCACCATCATATGAAAAATATCGTGAATTGCCATCGCGCATATCAACAATTCTAATAATAAAATGCACGTGTTCTGTAGTATCAAATTCATACATATATTATCACATTCGTTTATTCATTAGTTAAACACTTTTGCAGTTCCACAATATGGATGAAGTACAATCCAAGACGAAAACGTGCAAAACATGTGCAGTTCCCTACTGCAGAAGTACATCTGTCCTGAATCCGGACAAATTGTTTGTTACAGTTCCACATCATGATGTGAAGAAGAGAGAAGCATGGTTCGCTGCAATGGGCAGACCCACGTACAAAAACAGAGACAAGGAGCACTTGGGATCCAAATATTGCTGTGAGGACCATTTTAATGTACGTACTGGGTGTAAAAATTAATTAATTTGAAAGGTTTTAACATTTTTGTAAAACGTTGGATTAAACCGAAGATTGCCAAACGATTCTTCTTTGTCTCTTCAGGTTAAAGAAGATATCGAAAACTACCTGTACGTGAAGAGGACGTCTGGTAAAGTAAGATTCCGGCCAGGAGTAATTCCGCACATTTTCGACTGCCAACCTGAAGATTTCCGAAGAGGAAAAGTACCGCGAACGCACGATGCATCAGGCGGGACTGAAGACTACACTGAAAACGATAGTGAAGGAAAAAAGCCCGAGATCATCATGGATAAACACGCATCACAAACAGAAGCGAACAAAGGAGAAGAACTTCAATTGGAGAGCGAACAATTTACGTCTGACACAGATAGTAATATGAAATGCGAATTTGAACTTGAAGACTTTCACTCGACCAAACGCTTTGCCACAATTTATATAAAAGAAGAACTTGGACCAGAAGTTGAAGACTCACATGCAAGTGTAGACTTATTTACAGTGAAGCAAGAATTTCCTCAATCCAATAAGCAAACTTCAGAAAGAAATGTGACTCTTGAAGAGGAATCTGCAGACCTTTTAGTGAAGGTAAAAGAAGAACCTTATTGTTATTTAACTGATACTTCGTCGCAATCTAAAAATTCGTCATCAGCAAGCGAGTTAAACACAAAATTCAAGCAAGAACTGGGAACGGAAGAATTAAAGATTAATGATATTCCAAAACCGGAAGCTGTAGAAGTTGTAGTGAAAGTAAAAGAAGAATCTTTACCTACTTCGTTACAGACTAAAGACTCAACTTCAACAAACTGCTTAAACATAAAGAAAATCTTCAAACAAAAAGAGAAACCTGACGAATTAGAGCTGAACAATGCGCCATCGCAGCTAATAAAACATGAGGAGCTGGACATTGTGGACGAAAAAACGGAATTGGAGGAAGTGATCTCAAGTGACGTGGGCAAGCCGAGAATAGTTAACGTGGGAACTCAAATGCCTTTTACGAGGCCTGATCGAAGAACTCTTGGAATTCAGTGCGATCTTTCAGATGAAGAGCCACTGCAACAACCCAAAAAGAAGAAAAGGAAACTTTCTACGCGGAATGGGAAAGTAGCTCGTAGGAAACTGGAAAGGAAAAAGAGATGTTGATCAACGTGTTTAATTTTCTGATTAGCTTTGCGGGTGCGGTTGCTGAGTAGTCAGAAAGCGTAAATATTTCTTGTTATTTAAAATGTGTCTGTGTGATTTTTTTAATTTTAAATATATATTATTAGTGATTATAGAGTCGAGGAAGTCAATCTTTTTGAAATTCTTTCTCCTTCGAAATCAGATATTGTGTTGTATTGAATTGGGTCGATGGTTCGTCACTACCACAACTGAAATGTATTGTGACATAGTCAATGTAAAGCGCCGGTTGTACCTATTGGTCATCTCCTAGTACGTTTAGGTTCCTCGTGAACCTGACAGAATGACATTCTGTTTAGGTATTTTCGCTATCCAGCGCCTAAATGGTGCTGGAGGTGCAACTGCCTGGTTTTTATGAGTATTGCTATGTTGTCTGCAGAAACTTCGCAGAAAACTAGAGTGGTCAACGAGCAGTGACCATAGGAGAGGGGCACAACCTCCCCTAAGGAAAAACTCTCGCAACCCTAAATTTGTATTCATGTAAAGTAACTATAAACATTCTGGTTTCCAATCGTATGGTATATGTAGTTAATTATTGTCATTTAGTAGAGTGTGCCTACTTATGCCATGTTACGACATTCGTCACTGAGTTTTTCACTATTTCAATAAGGGCGTTCACGACCCCATAACTGAAAATCACAGACGTGTGGAACGTTTTTTCCCAAAGTTTAGATAAGGAACGAAATTTCCAAGCGTTTAATAACCCTTTAGTTTTCAAACGTTATTTCGACTCGTTGAGAATATGCCATGCTACGCCTCTGGTCTCTCCACGTCCCAGCAACTGATTTATCATATTTATACCTAATAACTTCCGAGAAAAATGAAAATTTCCCGAAATTGTTAGAACGTTATCATCATAATTCAAGGTACTTATGAGTATTTCAAAAACATTACGATTGAATTTCCATGAAAACAATTTACCCAATCTGATGTTATCCAGGGAATCCTTGAGTTCGCTCGTTAAAGTTGCAAATTTCCTGGTGGCTTCGGCCAATTTTTCCGCATAGAACGTGTTAATCTTCTTGAGCTCTTTATCGCAGTAATGGAAGAATTGTTCATCAAAGTTGGCGAAGTGTTTACGCAAGTCTTCGGCGTCCACGCTTTCTGCTGAAGGAGCCTCTTCTACGGTCATGTAGAGCATGGCCTTCATTTCCTGGAACCAATTCCGATTAGGCAAGGAAATAATCTGGAGTTTGGCTCATTGTGGCATAAAAGAGATACAGAAAGTGCTATATTTTGTGAAAATCTCCGCCTCCCATCTTAGATTGCTGTAGGCAAAATATATGGGAACCTAATGGGAAAGTATTAAATGGACACCCTGTATAGTACCTATGTTCAAATGTTGTGATTTGAGCAAACAAAATTATATTTTGTTTATATGTGGTATATGTGGGTCACAGATTTATAGAGGATATAAAGTGAAATTATATTTGAGTGTATGCAAAACGTATTTGCATTGTTGATTACTACGAGTAGGTCGTTATTTATCCTGGATTATAGATTAATTAAAATTGTTCCTCCCAACACATTTGCACTATTTATATTTTGTTTTGTTACGGATTGTTTTAGAATGAGGACTTCAGGGAGTGTTAGAAAAATATATTGAAAATAAAAAATTGTACAATTTAATTTCAGATTCTTTTTTTTTTCGTTATTTTTTTCTTATATATACAGGGTGTCCTGAAAATCGATGTCAAAAATGGTATTACGAGATTATTTGGGTCAAAACATTAAGATTTAGGTCAAAAGTTATTTGAAGAAAGTTTCTCGTTTAGATGCTATTGGCGGTCAAAGTTCTTGGAAAAAAACATACTTTTTGCTATATCTCGAGAGTACTTCAATGGATTCTAATGAATCCCATTGTGCATTTATTCATTAGTACAGGGATTATTTTCATGTAACATTCATGTCTTTTCGTAATGTGAAAGTGGTAAATTCTTAGCCATCTTCGTACAAAAATTATCAGAACTTTTCATTGGGCAGCTGCATCTTGTCGTTTTTTTTTCTGATGATACATTAGCCCTTTCTCTAACTTTTCTATCTCTTGGAAATTTCTCGTACGGTTAATATTTCACGTCGAAAAAAATTATTTTATTTTCTTATACAGAACAACTTGCCATTCCTTCGATAATTATCGACGTTTGTCGATGTGAACGCTGACGTCACTTATCGAAAATGTCATAAAAATTAATCAACATTTTTTGACGTTTCTTTTGGGTCACTATGAAAATCTGCTATGATTTTTTTAATTATTGAATTTTTCATATTTATCGTTTTTTATAGTTCATTTAAATTGTTTTTTTATTTAAAATTTTTTTTATGAATTCAGTCTTTTGATTAATTTTTATGACATTTTCCATAAGTGACGTCAGCATTCACATTGACAAGTGTCGATAATTATCGAAGGAATGACAAGTTGGTGGTCTGCATCAGAAGAGAAAATAATTTTTTTCGACGTGAAATGTTAACCGTACGAGAAATTTCCAAGAAATAGAAAAGTTAGAGAAAGGGCTAATGTATCATCAGAAAAAAAACTGATACGATGCAGCTACCCAACAAAAAGTTCTGATAATTTTTGTACGAAGATGGCTAAGAGTTTACCATTTTCACATTGCGAAAAGACATGAATGTTACATGAAAATAATCCCTGTACTAATGAATAAATGCACAATGGGATTCATTAGAATCCATTGAAGTACTCTCGAGATATAGCAAAAAGTATGTTTTTTTCCAAGAACTTTGACCGCCAATAGCATCTAAACGAGAAACTTTCTTCAAATAACTTTTTACTTAAATCTTAATGTTTTGACCCAAATAATCTCGTGATACCATTTTTGGCATTGATTTTCAGGACACCCTGTATATTTTTACGTATGCCTGGAACGCATTTCTATAATACAAAATGCCAAAGTTTAGAATTAAAACAATTTGTTTTCATTAATTTGCCAAAAACTAGAGTTAACTAAAATTTGGTACGCGATACTTAGTACTTATTTAGCAACTACTAACGCTGTCTTCCATACTCGGAACATTTATTGAGTTACTTTTAATTTTATTTTTAAATTGATAAAATGCAAAATAAATCGAATGCGATTGCCCAGATTGACTTCTACAAGGTGTACTTTTTTATATCAAAATATCTTGAAAAAACATTATTTACAGGAAAAATCCAAAATTAAGCCACAAAAAATTGTGATCGTTTCAACATATCAAAGCATTGAATGCACCTCAAATGAGTTCTCTTCGTATAGCGATCGTGAACATGGCTGCCTTTGAGTGAGACTTTATACTTTAAAATATATATGTTAGCATGCTTAATATTACTAATTCACGCTATTTAATGCAGTATACTGATGAAGGCGCAAATCGTCGAAACGTCATTGCAAAGTTTTCGGAAATAACATTGAAATACTATGAGAGGTGATTCTAGAGGTTAAAATATGAAAAAAAGTTCTTATGAACGTATCCCAAAAATGGCTCCTTAAAGGAGCTGGAACCCCTTAAAGGGGGAATTTTAAAGATGTTTTTTTCGCAATATTTTCGAAACGGTTTGCGTTAACATTATGAAATTCGGCGTACTGTAATAAGTTTGAATGGGAAAACTTTTTTGTGTTGATAATTGCAGATTTTAATCAGGGGCGTGGCATGCAGGGGATCTCCTACGTAAATGTTGCCCTAACTTTTTTGTTCGTAACCCTTCTTAATGTTTGAAATAAAATTCGGGAATCTCAAATATTTTTAAGTAAAAAAGTCCTCTTATTTCATCTTGTTAGGATAAACCGTTTTCCAGAAAAACGAGTTTCATCATATTCTTCACGTCATACATAGAAATCATGCTGAGAAGACTATTTCATCTGTGTACATATACCAAACGAATTCGGTCAAGCTCAATTAGGCGGTTCAACGTTCGAACGATCCAGCAGAGCTTTTAACGCATGTCAAATTAAGCTGGCAGTTAAGCAACGCGCTTAACTCTGTCAAACAATATGACGCTAACACAGAGTTCTGAGCAAAAACTTTTAAAGTGGCGCGGGGTAAGAGATCACCGCACACCAGATTAACGCAAGACAATAGCGCACTGAGCGCAAAACGTTATCTTCAGGTGCGCACACTGACTAGTGACTAGTGACTGACACACGTCATAATAAACGCCAAAAAAATCCAACCTCAATTATCGAGTCAAGGCTCGAGATAAATCGTAGTAGGTAAATCTAAATTTCATATTAATTGAAAAAGACCAATAACGCTAGCAATCGAATCATTGAATTAATAAATGATAAATTAATCAGCTTACTTCGTAATTTATATACTGCTTCCTCCATTCTGGCGTGATATGGGCCGATAAGTGTTCAGCAAACTTCATACTTTCTCATCCGATCAGGCACTGTTGCTCGTCCTAAGATAACAAAATTAATAACAACGTGCGTTCTGGTATGAAGTCAATGTGTGGAATAATTAAAACGATCACAGCCTCAGTACTCAGTAGTAGTACCACAATATTAACCGCACATGTACACACGCACAAAGAAATTAATTCATTTTATTGTTTGCTCGTCCGTCGTAAAGTGTATGTTCGCTGGTACTACATAATAAATAGAGCAAACAGTAGGTACTGAGTGGCGAGTTTATCATTACCTTGATAAATAAATCAGTTCGTTCTTTTTTGCGAACCCCAGAACTAATCGTTATCGTCCTTATCGATTTATTTTTAACAATGGTTTTTCCATGGTTGCTTAGGTTGTTATATCTGGTCCATCTTATCAGCTTTATTTTACTACTTCTTGTGCGCTTGTGCAACCGTTATAAAGCAGAGGGCGAGTTCTATTGTTGCTCTATAGCTGCTTCCCCAGGCAATTGTGTGAAACTGATTTAAAACACTTTAAAGGTCTTTTAATTTTTTTCCCTTTATCTCCTTATACCACTGGTAACTTAATTCATGTATTAAATGGAATATTATTCAAATGATGACGGAATATTTAGCTAAAACTTATAGAAAGCAACGAATTAATTACTAATAAAGTTGATAATCGTTATAGATAGGTACTTATACGTACTTACAGTACCTCCTAAGTACCCTCCACTTACTAAAACGGTACTACCTACATCAAATAACGTAGGCAACCCAGATTGCTCCTCTAAGTCGATGCAGTACAATGACAGTACTCAGTTTATGTTCGGAGATCCCTATAACGATAATTAAAGGCTTTGATTCAGTCTCCACTATTATTGTCAACTCACTATAGGTGGCACCAGCAACACCATTTCATGAAGGTTAAAAAATGACTGGAGCATTTTTAATGCACAGCAATAGTTGCTTTTTTTACTCAACAAGAGCGAAAAGTGATACTTTACCGTACAAACACCCACATGACAAATGGAGTTGGATCAACAGTCGAGTTTCGGACATGTCAGGCATGATATTTTTCCCATGAGAGCCTGAGTGTTATTAACTTTGTTATCTTATTAAGTTTAATTAAATATTAGCATGGGGCAAAATCTTTACCGTCCTATGTGTAGTAAAAAAGTTTACCGCACGCATGATCACGTGTTAATGGCGAAAATTTGAACGCTGTCGCGTTATTTATGGAGTAGTAATAGTTATTTTCCTAACAAGTGTGGAAAGTGATACTTTCTCGCACGCGACTACCTTTACATGAACGATGCGAAGTGATGTTTGGGCAAACAATTAAGAGCAAGAATTATTTTTTGCCTTTCCGAAAAAAAAAATGCCAAGGGGTCGATCATGACGACATATGTATCAATGATGGCCTACATGAGGAAATTTCTGGAACAATTTACAGCCCAAGAAAAAACCGACCACTCATCAAATTTTTGAACCGTCTTATGTAAACATGTGGTTCTGGGACACTCTGTATAGTCTGTAATCTAAAAATGTATATTTAGATCATGCCTGTTATAAATGACCATGTTCGCTAATAATAACGCATATGCATATTAATTATTTAAATTATTTCATAACATTGATTATTTGAGAATACCGGGTAACCAGGGCCAACGCTACCCAAGATGTAAAATGTGTATTTACGCTGGGGAGGAAATAGCCATAAGCGGACAAAAAAATAGTTTATAGTATTAGGAATAAGAAAATTGCCCAGTGCCGGTTCTGCAGATAACACAGAAATTAAAGAATACCTTGCATTCCATTTAGCATGATTATTATTGTTTGAATTTTGATTTTGCAAAAAGTGCAAAATTTCCTCTCCACTGAGCCATCGCAATCAGAACACGGGATTCAAAATGGCGGAGCAGATGTCATTTGTCAAAAAAAGCGAAATGACGGGGTAGCTTAAAAACAATTACAGCAAAGTCGAAATAACAACTACACATTGTTTTTAAAATATGACGCCATTTTGATTTTTCGAAAAACACCTGCTGGGCCGGCATTCTGGCTCCGAACATCGAGTTGCGACATCTCATTGAAAAGCAAAATTTACGCTTTTGCTAAAAATCCAAAAATACCCCCCTGATATTTAAATATAAAATCTGAAAGTTGGGATCAATATTTATTGTAAAAACGTAATCAAAATAATGCGTCTGTTTTTACTTAAAACCTTCAAAATTCAAAGAATTTTCGTGTGCCACTCGGTAGATTAATGGATAATTGAAACTACAAAAACAATAAAATCAGTAGCGCTGCGTAGTTTTGGCATCATAATAGATGGGCATTGCCAAAATCATGACCTAGACCCCTAACTGTTCAAAACGTGTTGACCCAGTTTAATGGAACACCGTGACGTCTGTTTGGTAATCTAAAGTCCAAAGTGGGAACCAGAAGCCGCAACGCGTATACAAATGGTCGCGAATTCGAATTTTCTCACACGTGGTAAAGTCGTTCCATCTATGTAGCATTAATTTATTGGGCCTTGATAACCTCGATAAAATTAGTATTTGCTACCTACCAGTGTGGTATGTGTATAGAAAAATTTTTATGCGCTTAAAATGGACTTGAAGGGGAACAGCAAAAGCTACGAGGAAAATGACTGCAACAACGCATTAGTCGACAAAGGCAAACAATCGAAATTAGAATTACACTGGCGTCATTCGGTAAAGCAAGTAAGTGGTACCAGACGATAATCACCGGTGAGAGAATTTAATGGAGTTGTTATATCATAGAGTAATTAATAATTCGTTTATGGGATAGTACGAGTCAAGGACAAGGCTATTGTGTTATATAGTGTCGTGTATGGCTGCCAATACTAAATTAGCTGTTCAAGCAACAGTTCCGTTATCTTTACAATTTTGCACCATAAAAGACAAAACGAAAATTCAATGCACTTTGAAAGGGGCGTCTCCCTCCTCAAATTAATTTAAAATGTAGGCTACGCCCCTGGTGTTCTTACGCTAAAGTCCCACTTTTTTACATCACCCTGAAGTCTCTCGGGCAAATTTAAAATCAACAATTTTGAGCTTAAAAGCGTAAAATAAACAGAGTGTAAAAGGACAACTAAGATGGTTTGCCGATTGTTCGTTGTTCGGGGCTCACCGAACGCAGCATGTGTACGTTTACCTTAAGGTTCGGCCTTTTCTGGCTCCCATAACCCGTGGGAATGTGACCAATTAATATTATAAGGAACAAGAAATATGCAATAAAACAGTAAAAAACAAATTAAACTTACTGTGGTACCGTTCTGTACCAGAAGCGGGGATTATGGGGTCTCTCACATCAGGTATCCCAGCATCCCCTCAGCATCATCATCGTCCGTTAAAATTCTCATAAACTCTTAATAAGGAGCATGAAATGTAAATCTATGAAAATAATGAAGTGAACCAGTAAATAGGGAAATGAGGCTCCTCGGTGTGCCTAACTACCGCCCAAATAGGCGACTCTCCACCACTTAGGGCAATGGTTTGGAGGGACGGAGCTCCTCTAAATCAGTGGCCAAATGATACGCATAAAACAGAATTTCTACACTCATAAGGCAAAAGTCACACGACAAGCTTTTGACCAACAGACGGTAAAGGGGAGGGGGCATTTAACCCCTAAGCCGTCGTGTCAATTGATCATATGCTGCGCAAAAGAGATCTTCTTAACTCTTAATGCACATATGATCGAAAAGCGTTGCATCTTCAGGAATCTCGAGGTTTTTGCTTTAACGAAAAACGTACTACCGAACAATCAAAGAAACTCTTCATTTTCGCAAAGATTACATTAAATTAAATAAAAACTCAATAATACAACGTCAGAACCGATTATTCCCCATGTAGTAAAGTAGTGTGTAGGACCCCATAGTAGTACGGATGAATCTAATCTACCGGGTGTATTTTTAAGAACTTGCCACCCCTATGATTTCAAGAAGTGCAAATTAAAGTTAAAAATTTTTAGACGCATCGACTTTAAAATGAAGGGAAAGATGAATAATAATAAAGTTCTCAATCCCGATTGGCAATATTCCAGGGATGACAACCGCTTCTTTTTTTTTAAATAGAGAACATGGATCAAATAATACATCACTTTAAAGATCCTCAAATTCTCTAAACAACCGTGCCAAAATTTTGATTGTTTAATTCAAATTTATATGAAAAAATAGGTCATTCCGTGAAATTATCAAAAAAAGAACGAACATGAATGAATGCCCAGTGTTGGATGGAGATTTATTATATTTTCAACAGGATGGTAGCTACCTATAATTATGTTTTACCAGTTCGACAGTTTTTCGACAATAATTATCCTGATAGATGGATTGACAAAAAAGGAACCACCGAGTAGCCAGCTAGATCGCCTGATCTTACACCTCTCGACTATTTCCTTTGAGGATCCCTTGAAAACGTAATTTACATGATTCATGTACGACGTCGAAAAATTGTAGACGTTTATCGTAACATTCCACAACAGATATTTGAAGAAGTTCGATAAGAGTTTGAAGAACGTTTATATTATTGCATGGAGAATAATAGAATACATTTCAAACATAACTTGAAAAATTAAGAATTATGAACAAATTGTAATTAAAAAAATAAAATTTTGTGTGTAAACAGTGGTTTAGAAAATTTGAGTTTAAAATGAGGTGTCACTTAAATTCGTGTTAAAAAAAAACCGAAGGTGTTGTCACCCTTGCCATGTTACCAATAGGTGTGGGAGAGGGGGCTTTTTCATTTTGTCTTCCTCCTCCATTCCAAGGTCAATGCGTTTCAGCATTTTTATCTTTTGCTTACACTTCTAGGAATTTGAGAGGTGGCAAGTTTTTAAAAATGCACCCGGTATATTTCATCGGATCCTCTCTTCCCAGATTCGTCGTTCGCGTCCTTTGACACCCAGATCCATAACCGTCTCCTTCGTCAATCGGACAATCATTAAGGACATCTTTTATCCGGAATACATTTTTGTTAATATCTCTTTGTATTGTTTTTCCACAGATTTTAGCGGCATGTATAGCTCACTCCCTAGTCATCCAAGTCGGGATAAACATGACATTCAGTGCTGTTTTGTTACCGCAACTTAGAGATGAAAACAGCGAAATCAAAATCAACATCTATCAAGCCTCGTGGATTGGTAAGGAAATGGTATTCTCCCAAAGATACACCTAACGAGCTCTTTGTCACAGTGTGAAATCAACACAAAATTCATTGTTTTTTTATTCTTTATCCCATTTTTCAAACTATAATAAAATTTCAAACTGAAACAACAAAAACCCAGGAATATCTTTATTGCAGCTAGCATCGTAACAGCTTCTCTTCCCCTCGGAGCACTGACCATTGGCGTCCTAATGGACAAATTCGGAAGAAAAAAGATGTGCATGCTAACTGCGGTACCTTTCCTAGCATCGTGGATGCTCCACTACTTTGCTACCAATGTGTGGTACATTTACGTCGGAAGAATGATCGCTGGATTCGGAGGAGGTATACAAAAATTATGCAACACAGTGGTAATATAGAAAAATCAATTGGTTTTCATCAAAATTATTTCGCAATACATAGAAATTCTTTAGCTCCGGCCTAAAAAAGTTTTCAAATTAATCTCAGTACGAAATCAAACTAAATTATGAGGGCTAAACTAAAGGAACACTCATAACTGCTTTGATTCGTGAATAATTCCCAAATTTCTCGAGCGGTTTGTTTACTCGGACATAAATTATGAGAGGCGCCCTGTCGCTGTTCGATCGCGTTGACTCGAGCCTCGTTAACGCAGCGTTGTTCCGCAGAGGAATTGCACTCTCACCGAGAAAATGCGTTGCACACAAGTTTTGAAGTTTGTTTCCATGTTTCAGGACTCAGTACAGTGGCTATTGTGTACGTCAGCGAAATTTCCCACCTTAAGTACAGACCTATGCTGCTTACATTTAACAGCGTTTTCGTCACATTTGGAATTCTTTTGACATATGTTCTAGGTAAGAACCAAAATAGACCTTGTTGGATTAAAAAACGATGCTACTATCAATGCGAATCGGGACTGAAACGAGGGTGCCAACCGGAATTAGAACTGACTGATAACTTGCCGATCAAATGTTGGTGAAGTGGCTAGAGCATCCACAATTTTTGTAGACCGATTATGAATGTGCTGTGAACTTTGACATTAAGCTACTTTCCATTGAAACCAAAAATCTGACTAGTGCCTGGGCTATAGCTCAAAGGTCTCTATGAAAATTAGTCTGCAGTTAAAGTTGCTAGCATATTAATGTATAGAGTTATTGAATGAAACCTTGACCCCTCTTAATCTTGAAAAATAAGGTATTTTCGGAAAATTCCCAAAATGCGTCAAAACAGTTTTTGAGAGGATCGAATTCTTATATAAAATCCAATACTCAAACTTTACCCTTATGCGCGTCACAGCAATCCTCTCAAAAATTTTAAATGGCATGGGGGGCCGCGTGGCACCTCAAATTAAAGGTTTTTCAAAACTACATTCAATGGTGTAATGGCATTCAAAATCTATTGATTTATTTTTGGGAACAACAGCTATGAATGTCGTAAAAAATGGAATATAAATTCAGTTAAATAGTACGTAAACAATAAAAAAAATTTGCTTGTTAACAGGAAATTGATTTCAATTTTATCCTCACAAACAGTCTTTGGTTATGATAATTTATTAATTTTTTTCTCTTATTATTATTGTTTTTTCAACAAAAGACTGCCCGTGACCATAAAATCGTCAACAAATAAATTTCATATCAACAAATAAGTTTTTTTATTGTTTACGTGCTATTTAACTGAATTTGTATTGCATTTTTACGAAATTTATGGCTGTTTTTCTCTAAAACTAATCAATAGAACTAAAATTGCATTACACCATTGAATTAGTTTTAGAAGACCTTGAATCTGTTATATTTAAGAATTTAAATGGCGTGAGGTACCTTATGACCCCTCATGCCATTTAAAATTTTTGAAATTGAGGGTTGCTGTGACGCGCACAAAGGTAAAGTTTTTTGTCCCTAAACCAAAGTGCCTTGCCAACCAAATATTTTGTCCAGAGTAAGTGCGAACATGTCAAAATACCTCAAGGTAAGTTATTTCAAGACATTGTCACTATGACGGTTCTTATTACTTCATAATTTTTATGCCTTTACTCCACCTAGCCCTAATTCTAGCTTTTTTACTTGAAGGGGTTGGACTACATTGGACTACCATGGTGATGGTATTCTTCGTTTTAGCTGCACTATCTACGGTTGGTTTGTGCTTCATACCTGAAAGTCCCTACTGGTTGATGGTATTCAAGAACGATAAACTGGCTTGTGCCAAATCGGTGGAGTGGCTTTATAAGGACGCAACGGTAAACATACACACATATAGGGTGTCAATTTAGTTAGTTTCAAATTAAAATATCTCTTTGGCAATCTGTACTAAAATTTCAATTTTCTATGTAATTTTTTTTCTTATTTCACCTTCTGAATTTCTTCCAGAAATGAGGAATATTTTATTGACGTTATGAGGCTTGACGCTTCGTTCTGCATAGTCTTTGGTTTTTACATGACCTCTCATTGCAGGTCGCCGAACAACAATACGAAGCGATAACCCGTATCGCCCATCACACTGACGCCGACAGACCCAACACGGATCAATCGCAGTTTTTGGGACTCAAAGACCAGCTGTCCTTCAAAAATCCCATCGTGCGAACACCCATGATCATCCTGCTGATATTATTCGTGTTCCAACAACTCTCTTCAGCCTACGTCATTTTATTTTACGCCGTGGACATCTTCAGGAAAATAGGTGGCAGCTTCATGTATATCGGCCTAATCGACGAGTTCTCAGCTTTAATCCTATTGGGCAGCATTCGTTTCTTCATGGCCATAATTCTGGCCATCATCTCCAATAAAATGGGAAGGCGAGTTTTGATGTTTTGCTCTGCTGTTGGGATGATCGCAACCAGCTTCGCTCTTGGAATGTATATGCACTTAACTCGAAGCACCCATGTAGATTCCATAAACTACAATACTACCCATCAAAATTTTGACGCCACCAATGAGTCCAACGGTACCATTGCCGTCGTTTTGGTTCTGTGCTACATCTGCTTCAGTTCCTGTGGGTGGCTGATCATTCCATGGACGCTCATTGGCGAACTGCTGCCCGTCAAAGTCAGAGGCGTACTCGGAGGAGTGATGGTTTCAATAGCGTACATATTAATGTCGATAATAGTAAAAAAGGCACCATTTGTCATGCAGGCGGTGCCGCTGGAGTTTATATTTTTGGGCTTGAGCGTGGTGAATGTGTGCGGTTTGATATTCATCTACTTTTTCTTGCCGGAAACGTTGGGGAAGAGTTTCAATGATATTGCTAATCATTTTAGTAAGCGTAGAAATGGAGTCACTGATGAGTAGTTTTTTTTATTACGATGGTAGATAATAGGAATAATGAACAACTGTTTTGTTCATAAATACAAATCTTTCAGCATTCATTGACAGTTACGCATATATGTGTTATGTGGATAAGTATTAGTACTTTTTCAATAAATCGTTGAAAAGTGTTTAGGTCTCATATACAATGCTTCTGGTGAATTAATTTTGGTTAAGTCACTTGCTGTATAAATAAACAGTAAACAAATTGTAAAAATGGGGTTTTTCAAAGGTTTTGAACCGAGTTGCGTGGTTTTTACGTACTCAGTATTTTGCATGTTAATCACCTCTACATGCCCACGAATGAAGAAATAATAAAAATATCTCAGTAACTGCACATGGAGCGTTTTTGGTGTAATACCACAGTGTAAAGGATATGAATATATCAGTTGCTCGCCTTGGGGAAAGATAAAAAATCAAAGAAAATTCGAGTTTTAAGACGAGTCGCCACCATATATGTTGGACTGTAAAATAGGCATAAAATACGGAACTAGTCGTCCCGAAACATGGTGCCAAACGTGCTTTAACTGCTAAACTATTTTACAGAATTAAAACCGATTAACCGGCCATTGAAAATATGAAAAAAGCAAATGTTTGAATGCATATTAGCACACATGTAAAATATATTTGAAGAATAACGGCCCTAAGATTGAAATTGCTAATGTTCAGAGCAGTTATAAAATATAGCCAAGTACTGGTCATGATACCAAGCCCAAAAAATGAAATAACATTGTGGTACTACCTAAAATCGGTCTTGTCCATAACTTTTCGTATGCTTTTCTTAGTAATTTCAATGCATCATCGCCAGATTTGTTTATGTTTAATAGATGAAATACCAATCAATTTAATTCGGCTACAAAAAGAATTATTATTGATCTTACCTGGTTGAACTCACCAAATACTTCAGAGCATTCTTCTGTAATTTTTCTTCAAAGAAACGATCCATTTGAGGAGGGTTAATAAAGCTACACTCTTGTATAAATAAACTTTAATTCAGGTCCCTATCTTCTAAATACTTATATTCGAACGTGAAGCCCTCCTTCTTACGCTGGCCCCACTTCTCATAATCGAAGTAGATGTACGTTCCCTGCTCGTATTCTTCATTGATGATTTTGGGCTCTTCATGCCGCTGGAACCACATCATGTACTTGGTGTGGAAGCGCCAACTTTGCTTTTTTAACGCTTTGGCCGCGAGGTACTGCGCCTTGGTGCCCTCCATGTAGTAAAACACAAAGAACAGCGTTTCCGTGCCGAGTCTTTGGTAGAATTCGGGCGTGTCCGAGTTGAACAAAGGGGTCTTGAAGAAATTAAATTGTAATTACTTGTCTGTATAATATGAAAAGTAGGTACAAGGAAAAACCAAATAAATCTTACCTGGATGTAATAGGGCGGAGTATTGCACGGGTTCCTCGGCAGGTAAGTACGTATCCTCTCCGTATCGGACGGGTGTGGCATGTGATAGAAGGCGGCTTCCATCAATTGGAACTGGTGCTGGTGCTCCTTTTGCAGCGGCACGGCCCCCAGGGGAGCCACGCCCAACAGGGGCGGGATGTGCGCTTCCGTTTTTGCTTGGTTCTGATTCCGCGGCGGGTCCAGAATGACCTGCACTTGAGGGGGCGTCGGCGCAGGATCTAGGCCGGCCCTGTCTATCACCTGTTGGGCCATCGTTTTAAGGGTGGACATGCCATCCGAAATCTGCGAATACAGGTGTTTTAAAAATAAATGCATAACCCTACCACCTAAATTACAACTCCTCCAAATGATACAGTGTCCTCTAATTTGAAATGCTATAATTTAACCATAAAACTTCGTTTTAAAACGAGAAATGAAACATAGTCATACAAAAGTGAAATGGTTGGTTGCATCTGTTGAATATAAGCTATATGCCACCAATTTTTAAAATTGAAGATATTAAAAATTGTGACTGTGGAAAGAGGAAAAATGTCGAATATGTTACGTAAACATCAATAAAATTACTTGAACGATAATTTTCACAATCGTTATGAAAAATATCCGTTCCACCTTCGGAATTCTGTAAAATGTCCAATATTAGAAATATTTACTCACCTTTTCGTCAACAGTCCCATTGGGAATTACTTGCGCAACCTCAGAGTTGACCAGGGGCATCGGCGACGTTGCCGTATTGTTCGGTTCCGCGGTGATCACTTGACTGACGACGTCAGTCAATGATTTGGGTGCGGCATTGGCTTGACTGGGGGCCGAGGGCGGCTGCACAGTGGGCGTCGTCGTCGCGCCCTCTAACGGGTTTAATGTCTTGTTGGCCGCGACGGCGGCGAAATTACTTATCGTCGTCAAGTTGGGCAACATCACAGGCGAGAGCTCTCGTGTCGAGATTAAAGGTTTGCTAGGGGTGCTCGTTAAAGCTGTCGTTTTGCCTTTAATGAACGATGAAACATATTTTGCGCTTTACTTACGGGATTAATTTAAAAATGCGGGATAAAAAGAAATATAAAAAAGGACAAAAAGTGCTTATAGTTGAATTTCTTTCTTTCGTTCGGGTAAAAAAGTTTACTTACCGGAAGGTGTTGAACCAAAGCTGGCACTGCTATAGTTGAGTATCGAATTTGTGCTACTATTCAATGACAGTGTGGTGGCTCGCACAGGTGTTGGTTTGATGGGCTAAATAGATTTTTATAGTTTTTTCTCTCAGAATTTTCTCATTTTATATGCGATTCCCTTACCTTCGGCGGCGGTTGCACCTCCTTCTGAACGATCTTCTTCTCTTCAGGCAAAGCGGGTTCAGTGGAATGATTCAGGGCGGACGAAGAAGAGATTGGGGCGTTGGGCGCGGGAGATGCGATCGGCGACGACCCAGATATCATGGACGTGGGCGTACCTCCTGTATCATTACTGTCAGTTATAATTAAACGTTTAAACATTCAACCAAATAAAAAGCAGCTCCAGGATTTCTGCATACCCGGAACCAAAACAAATGAAGGGAAACACACCGGGGAACAGACGCTGTAGTTGGAGCATTTTATTTCATTTTTTAGGAGATATTTTTTTTCTTCAACAATATATTTATTTAACAAGTGCTGATTACCAACGTATAAACCTCTCTAATATTTTCTTTCAAATACTTTTTTTCCGATATTTCTGCTATATTACATTCCAACATTCTATCATTTAATTAATTACCTGACGAAGGTAAACCAACTCCAGATAACTCGACCTCGTCCAAGCCTATGATGTCGTCATAGATAAACTCGTTATCCTCAAAGTCTGGATCTTTCCACGACTCGATGTAATAATCGACATTGTCCTTTATGGGTTTAATCTAGAGTGAAAGGGTTATTGGTGCGCTTTTACCATCAATTTCAGTAAATAAAATTATGAACCCTCTTATTTTTAAAAAGCAAAATTGTTCGGAAATCAGACATATAGTACTCTAATAAATGAAAAGGAATTCTTTCCCACGCCTAAGTTCTCCAGTCAAGAATGTTTTACACTTCGTAGTCTATAACAGTAACAAGTTCTCCCTCATTTACCTGCTTAACTTCCACTGATTCATTAACCAACATCCTTAACAAAGCCTCCAATTTCTGGATGTGAAACCGGTGCCTCTCGAGCCTGGATTTTAGTTCATCCATCCTCTCCTGCTTGTCTTTGTCGAGTTTCTTTTTGCCTTTCGAGAGAAGCTGCTCAATTTCGCTTTCAAATGAATCGGTCTGAAATCAACGATGATCGTAATTGTAGGTTCAAAGGGATGATTTTCAAGTTTATAAAAAAGATGATAGAATATGCATTCTATTAAATGAAATCATTAATTGTAATAATTAGCTATATAAAATTATAGTTCTTATCAGTTGTTTACAAACAGATGTAGACTTACAATATTCTTATACATACCTGAATTGACAGTTCATCTATAGATGTGCTTAACCAATGTTGCATTTCTTCTTTTTCTTTCTGCGCTGGATCTAACTTCTGGGCAGCTCCTAAACCTTCTTTTGAGTATGCTTTCGTCTTTGTTTCTCTCTCAACAACTTTGAAACGTTCCATTTGCTAAATATCGCACATTTTTTTAGTAACCAAAAAAAAACAAAACCACTAATCAGAAATATACAAAAGTTTTAGATGCATACTCCTGTTATAATACTGAAAATATTGTTATTTAAAAGATCATGCAAGACCCCTATAGTTGAGGAAGAGTCGATAAAGAAACAACAATGGTACATAAATATGTTATTAAACTGTTAATAATGACATTTACAGCAAAACAACTGGGAAAATCCAAAACTATTAGTCATTGAACTCCTTACCGTCTCAATAAGTTTCCTATTCTCCATCAAAATACTCTTATCCTTAATTTCAGCTGAAGCTATCCAACTCTTGATCTGGTCTCGAAGTCTCTGCAACTTCTTGATCTCTTTCTTGAGATCGGCTTCATATTTCTCTTTTTGATTGCTATTGGTGGCATTGTGAACTTTCTGCCAAATATCCTCAAAAGTCTCCACCCCTTCGGTCACTTTTTTTAAACACCTTTCTATTTCTCCTATAGCAAATCAATATACTTCAGAAAAATACATTTTGACGTTATTTGTTTTTAACAGGCAATTAACTAATGATTGAGGCTCACAGGTGATTCATCTGGTAGTTGTAAGTAATAGCAATAGTAATATTCTGCAACTCTCTATATCTAATGTTAGCAATGTGTAACTCTAATTTTCAAATGAAGGCATAATTTTTTAACATTTGATGTATCTTCAGTGTTGTTTTATTATAACTTTTTTTGCTTTATGTCTAAGTTATGGCTATACATTGTAAACATTGGATGTATGTTATTGCTGAATCCATGAATAATTAATAAAAGTTGTGGCTCTAAACCATCAGACGTTGGGTATTGCAAGATCATACTTTAAGTCTTTTATGCTCAAACAAACCAAATAACAGAAACATTGGAGAGAATGATTGTACTGGAATAGCATCATAAGATACAAAATTTGAATTTCTTGTGGAGCACGACAAATATTTAAGCTTGAAGTCAATTAAGAATGTATTTTTTTAGACAATGAATGCCAAATATTGGATGCATAAGAACTCCTGCTTATCTCATAGGTCTAGTAGCCTAAAAATTTTATTTCAGTTTTTTCAATTTCGATATCAAGCTTTATATACAGCACAACATGGTAGTGATTTTCCAAGTGTAAACAAAGTTTTTGTACGTTTCATTCAGACTATTTGTTACCTGAGAATTAGAGGAACAGTTTCAATATAGGATGGCAGGATTGAGGTATCTACAGGGAAATTTTGAAAACATCTCTTACCCTGTAGTTTTCTAGTAGCGGCCATGATTCAAGACATCAAAACATACTAAGGGCTAACTTTAGCTCTTAAGTCAAGTGAAAGGGATGCAATAAAAAAAGAGTTGAAGCAGACTAAGCAGAAATCTGAAGAGTTTAAACAGCAACTAGAAACTAGTGGAAACTTCTGGAAAACTAAAAACTGAATTGTTTTCTTTTCAACTTGACAGTTTTTAAGGGAAATGGCAATGACACCAGTGACAAATGACATAAAAATTGATTTACCTCCAATTACGTTAAATGTTATATAATTAAGGCGCCAAATTCAAACCGGCATCACTGTATTTAAATTTGATCCTGGTCTAGTGTTTATCCTCAACGTGCTGATGGGATTTTAATCTAGCCTAACTTTACAAATAGGTAATGGCTCTTATAAAATAAAAATCTTTACCCTTAGCAAACAACATACAGATAATTTAAACAATGTTTGAAAAACTTGAAACCCGTACAAAAAGTCTCAGCCAACTTTGTTGTCATCTTTAACAATATAATTAATTAAATGAATGAAGATGTTCTTGACGTTTGGAGCAACTCTTATCGAACATGTATTACTAGTTCACACTGAGTGTACTATTTCTGAACTCGACTTGACAACTACTTGACAATTGGTACAGAGATTGCTAAAAGTCTCTTTGACAGTTACAAACTTAATGTCAATAAACTTTAACAAGAAACAAATAAAACCTAGGAAGAAATTTTTTAAAATAATCATTCCTCAATCCTGGAGCAAGAATGCTCCCAGAAATGTGCATTACTTTCACTAGTATTCTAGGAAAACTACACAATTGTTAATAGTATTAAATAGTACATTCAATGGAGCTGAAAACTTTCAGTTAAGTAGGCACACTAAGAGAATGTTTCCTTGACCTAAGTATCAAAATCTTCTAATGTATTTTAATGGGGAGGATATGGACTGCCAGGAATCCGCCGAGGGCGAACGATCCGAGACCTTAGAAGTAGAAAAGAAGAGGATCCGCCTTCTTAGGCCTCAGACTGTTCAACCTAAAGAAGTGTGTGCAAAAGAAAAAAAACATGCCAATTTTAGAAAGGTAAGTGGCAAATTCCTTTTGATTTTTATTATAACCCTATTCAGTCAAAAAGCCATGCAACCTGCAGAAGTCATTGATTACATCACACTGTTATAGAATAACATGCTTTTTACCTTAAACACATTTTTGAAAAGATTTGGGACATATCTAAATAAGAATGTCTCAGAATTTATTGTGACTGATCATGTTAAGCTACTTAACTTTATGGAAAATCACATATTATATAATATTATCAGACAGGATTTTTTTTTGTACTCAGATTTCATTGATTCTTCAAAAACCAGAAGAAGATCGAACACCTGAGGACTTAAAATTGCTGAATGATTGTTCAGATATTGTGGAGGAAGTCCAGCAAAGGTCAAAACGCAGAGAAGCAATTAAGAAAAGATTGGAGGAGTTTGAGGATCCAGAAGATATTTTGATACAAAAGTGCCAAATCTTAGCGCAAGCCATTGCCCAATCTCAGCATTTGGTGGTCTACACTGGAGCTGGAATAAGCACTGCAGCAAAAATTCCTGATTATAGAGGACCAGATGGCATATGGACTAGACTTAAAGAGGGCAGAGATATTGGGTAACTATATTGATTTTTATTTGGAAAGTGAAGGAATGATTTTTATAACTCTATGTGGTATTACAACTAAAAGAAAATAAATAAACCTTTATCCCTTACAAACAAAAAAGGCATTGAAAGGATCACTCTGGACCCTTTTTAATGTGATTATGATAGCATAACTGTTACTTTTATAAGAAATTAGCCATTTCATTGGTTTTAAAAATGTCTCAACTGCTAAATAAAGCATTTTTTACATAGATAATTGCATTTTAGCTGTTTTTTATTGCTCATAAAGATCCGCCATTAAATATCCTTATAGCTCTCATCATCCAACTTCATACTATAACAGAAAAATTAATGTAATGGTAAAATTTTCACAAAGGATATTGTTGAGGCACAATTTTTCTCAGGTAAACCTATGAATCTTAGCTTTCTAACCATAGGAATCTATGAGGTCAATTAACATCTGTGTCTGAGCATCAAAAATAGTTGATGTGGCTTGTGCTGTTTTAAAAGAATAACTACAGAATAATTAAGTTTTTGCCACCTTTAAACAACCGTAATTCATAAAAAGGATATAATTCAACCAAAGATTATTGGAACTTTTTTATGTTTTTGAGTGAAGGAATTGAACCTTAAAGACTTTAATTATTTACTTATACCCTGCATAACTATCAGTGGCATAGGTATTTCACTATATAAGTTTTAAATAATAGTTGTACAATATTTCAATTTGTCATTTTTGACACTTTCCCCTTAAGAATGTACCTGAAAATTGGAAGAAATCTTGCACTTTCGAATTTGATCACCCTGCATGCCGTTTTGTTGCTTTTTCAGCGACCACGATCTCTCTCTGGCCGAACCGACGTACACGCACATGGCCCTCTACGAGTTGTATCGGCAAAAAATCCTAAAATATGTAGTATCACAGAACTGCGACGGTCTCCATTTGCGTTCTGGGCTTCCCCGCACGGCCCTCTCCGAGCTACATGGAAACATGTCCATTGAAGTTTGCAAGAGTTGCAAGCCGCCGCGGGAGTACTGGAGACCCTTTGATGTCACTGAGAGTACCGGCAGATATGCCCATAAAACGTATCGGTATGTGCGGTTGACCCGATCATTCTTTCTTTTTTGATTGGATTTGTTATAAAATATTAAGGAGGTGCTATGTGTGTAACGGGTCTCTGGTGGATACAATTGTGCATTTCGGGGAAAGGGGCAGCTTGCAGTGGCCGCTGAATTGGAAGGGGGCCTGTAAGAACGCCAAGGAGGCCACCACTATTATTTGTATAGGTGAGTAAGTAGTCATGGGTAACAGATGTTTTTCCAGTATATAAATAATAATCAGTAACACTGGCTAAATTTATCTATTAGTTATATTATTTTCTTAGCCGATTTACCTAACCGACCTTGGTGGGATACCCTACATAAATGTTAGGTTGATGCAAAAGAAATTGCGGTTTTTATGTTGTACATTTAATTTGTCGAAATTCTTAGTAAAATCTTAAATAAATATTTACATATTGCATACCATTTTAAAGGTTAGGTTCTATTCTTTACTTTGGTTAAAATAATTTTGTGCTTGTGTTTAATTGAAATTGTATTTTCTTTAATTTCAACATGTTAGAAAAAAAGCAATTTCGAGCTATTTTTTTGTATGAGTTTAAGCTTGGTTGAAAAGCGACTGAAGCGGCCCGCAATATTAACACAGCATTTGGACAGAATACTACTAGTGAACGTACGGTACAATGGTGGTTTGCTCGATTCCGTAGTGGCAATGAAAGCCTCCAAGATGAAGAGCACGGCAGTCGACCATCAGAACTTGATGACGACCAATTAAAGACTTTAATTGAAGCTGACTCGAGCAAAACCACACGAGAAGTTGCAGAAGAACTCCATGTAGACCAGTCAACTGTCGTTCGCCATCTAAAACAAATTGGAAAGGTAAAGAAGCTCGATAAATGGATACCGCACGAACTGAATGAAACTCAAGAAAATCGTCGTTTCGACGTATCGTCGGGGCTGCTTCTACGCAACAAGAACGACCCATTTCTCAATCATATTGTGACGTGTGATGAAAAATGGATCCTATACGATAACCGGAGACGTTCGGCTCAGTGGTTGGATCAAGATGAGGCTCCAAAGCACTTTCCTAAGCGAAACATGCATGTGAAGAAGGTCATGGTTACTGTTTGGTGGTCTATGGAGGGTTTGATCCACCATAGCTTCTTGGATCCGGGAGAAACCATTACAGCTCAGAAATATTGCCAATAAATCGACGAGATGCACCAGAAACTTCGACAAAAACAACCGGCATTGGTCAATCGAAAAGGTCCAATTTTGCTACACGACAATGCTCGACCACATGTATCTTTGATCACGCGACAAAAGCTTCATGAATTGGGTTACGAGACTCTTGACCACCCACCTTATTCTCCCGACCTTACCACTTTTTTAAACATCTGGACAATTTCTTGCGGGAGAGATGCTTTAGAAATCAAGGGGATGCAGAAACGGTCTTCAATGAGTTTGTCGATTCCAGAACCACAGACTTCTATGCTAGAGGCATAAATAAACTTTCATCTCGTTGGCAGAGTTGTATTGATGCTAATGGTGCTTATTTTGATTAATAAAATATTTCATAAGAAAAATTATGATCATTTAAAATTAACGGTCAGAAACCGCAATTTCTTTTGCATCAACCTAATATAATTAGTTTAAAGCGTTCATATTCTTTGACTTTCAGGTTCCAGCTTGAAAGTGCTAAAAAAGTATCCATGGCTGTGGCAAATGGACAAACCAGTAAAGAAACGTCCCAATCTGTATATCGTGAACTTGCAATGGACGCCGAAAGACGACTGCGCCAACGTGAAAATCAACGGCAAGTGCGACATCGTGTTCAAGAAGATCATGAACATGCTTGGCATCAAAGTGCCGCGCTACCGTAAGTCCCGCGACCCAATTTTCCATCACGCCACGCAACTGAGCGAGTGCGAGGCGCACACTAACTCGCAGCCAAGTCTGATGCAAGGTGAGGACAAAGATGGGGAAAAGGAGGACAAGTATTATAATGACGTAGACGTGAAGGTACAAATCGAATTAGACGATAAGTCCCAAATCGAAGACTGTAGTAATAATGGTTCCGATCTCAACTTCAACTGTGATAATTTAGGTTTTAGCAATAGTAACTGCTTTCCGGAGGGCGAGCGCGGCGGGATCGTGTTCTTGAGCGATGTCCACGCGTACCGAAGTCTTCTACAGCCCTCCTTTACCTTTTTTAGCTACAATTTATTTAAATCGAACAAGCCCTTTGGCCCTTATGCCGATCTCTTTCTTTACCCGTATCAGACTAGTTTTCTCTATCCCGGTTTACACAGTATAATAAATCCGATGCCCTTGATCAAAGAAGAAACGTTTCTGCCGAAAATCGAGCCAGATGAACCCGCGGATCCAGCGTGCGTCTTTTGCCACCAACATTATAAGTCGATTTCATGTCTTTTTTATCCGAAATCCGAGCCAGTTTTTCGGAATCAGCTATTCCGGTATAGTAAATTGGAGAAGCGAGATAAAGCAAATGTGTGCGAGTGTTGCAACTACACAACAGAAGAAGAGGATGCGGAGTTGAGCAGTAGTGATAAAGAGGCGAATGGGGAGAAGGATCAGAAAAATAAACTTCAGGCGGGTTGGTTTGGGAAGGGGTATAAAAAAGGTCGTAGGTTCAAGCGAAAAGCTTTGTAAAGTGGGTTTTAGTGAAGGTAGTTTTGGTTTCAATTGTTATCAATTGTGAATTTGGACCATATTCCTTCTGTCGTTGGCTTCTATCAAAATACTGAATTGTAAAAAAGGTTTTATTTTGAAAAAGATCTTAAACGACTTGGATGCGTGCTTATTAAATCTTAATCGAATGTTATTACTGTTTATTTATACCATTCAAACGTTTATAAAACATCGAATGTTACTTAAAATTTATTTACGAAGCCAATGACTGTGTTGAAACCAAAAATACATTATACATAAGTGTTTGACTTCTTTGAAACCGCCATACGGTGGATAGTCGTTTTATGCATGAATTGGATGGTTGTACAATGTTGTGTGTAGACGTAAGACGTTATAAGGAGTTTCTGTAACGGTTCCTTTTTTGATCGTTCTTGTGGAATTGCCATATTGTGCGATTAGAATTCTTAGAGAACAACATTTACCTCGAAGACATAATCGTAGCACCCGTCAAAGCAGGACGATATTACATTTTAAAGATGAAAAATCAACGTTTGACATGTTGGAATAATTTATGTTTGGCTTAGTTATATTCGATATGACCTCTTGGTTAATTTTGTTTAATAAATCGCTAAGTGTAAAAGTATTAACAAAAATTGTTATAAAAACCAGAGAAAAATGTTCTGTCCCCTAGGGTCGATTATTAGAGGTGTTTACATCAAAACGTTACAATTTTTCCATACTACTGTTGATGAGAGGAATGAACTAAATTTGTGATTTTATTGGCTTTTTTTCGGAGGTAGCGCTCAGTGTGGACATAATCCGATGAAAGTGCGCTATTACTTATCACAACCGTCATGGTAATAGAACAAAAAAAAATTCAAGACATGTAGGTGTACTGGGTTTGGGTTAAGTAGTAACTCGGAATAAGTTAAAGGTTATTATTTATTTTATTTTTCTCAGTCCACATAAGAAACTTTTTTCTTATGTTGGTTTCAGAGTGAATTCTTTGCCAACCATATCAAAATTCATAAAATTTGAGTAAGGAGTATTAATAGTTACTATTTAAGTTTTAATCAATTTCCATCTGATTGTTTACAGAACTTGGAAACCTTTGAGCTTTATCTGGATATCGATAGTACTCGATACGATTTTCCACTTGCCACACGAGATTAACCGATATTCGGAAAGCCTATTTTAATACTAATAACTAATAAACGTCCTTATTTTAGTTTATATCCTCGATAATCGAAGCCTGTAATTATAATTGATGTATTGAGTTTAGAGTAATTGCTTTATTTATTATTTAGCCTTAAGTACCTAATTATGACTGTTCGTGTTTTTCACGTTTTGTACGGTGTTCATTATTTACATTATAAAATATATTATTTAATTTTTTTAAATCGATGTTTTAGGAAAGGAGTATTTTACTCTTTTGTATATCCAAAAAAAAAAACGGTTGCCTACTTCGCGATATATCCGAAAGAAAGTTTCTTTTAGTTCTTTTCCCCGATTAAATTCCCACGAAGTGCAAAAGTTGGGTTCTTAGACATTATCAGAAACACGTTGTTCTAGATTAATTCTTAGATATGAAAAACTCTAAAATAAAAAATAAGTCAACAATATTTTTAATATAAATCTGTTCATACAAATTTAAAGCACAACGTTAAAGACTTTCGGCACATGCACTGTCGTTAAACGTCTTGGGACCAAAACGCGATCCCAAACAATTTATCTTCCGGATTCTAAGGAATCCAGCTTGATGGCCGGTAGCGTAAAACATGCAGGCCTCTCGATTCGGATTTGTAGCAATTTTCCTTATCGCTAACAATGGATACTGGTCGCTGCTGTATTGTTGGGTGCTATTTATTGGCCCTACATAGTTAGCCGAGTCATCATTTTTAGCCAAATTATCCTGAAAACACTTGAAACTTGAATTTATTATAGTATAAATATACATCGACTAGCAATGATGGTATTTAAAGGTCAAACATTATTAAAATTTGACTTGGTTGCATTGCCTGCTGCAGTGATTAATCTACTGCCTAACTTCATCAATACTTACAAAAGAATAGTCCATAAAAACAATGTTATAACTATCGTGCTGATCGTTAATCGGATCAGTGGCCCCATCAGCAAAACGACCTTTTCGCACCATTTTTGTCCCAGTGAAAACCTGTGAAATAAGAGATATTACAATTTTCAAAGGATTTATATCGAGCGTAATAAGTGCCAAATTAAATTCAAATTAATTGAGTGTCAACCTTTTTGAATATATTGTATAGATATTATTATAGAAATGTCCAGAGGATATTGGAAAATACTGTTATGGCAAGGCACTGGCGCAGGTAAAAACAGAAAACGGGTCTATTGTCCCCCTAATTCTGAATGTAATTTATGATGTCTGTGGAAAAAATTGTGAATTTAACAACATAGTATCCCCAGGTAGTATACTTCTTTAATTTGTATGCTATTTTTGTTTTTTTTTCTTATATAAAGGTTACATTGAAAACCGCTTACCGATTTCCGTCTACTGGTTCTGTATTTTCCTTTCTTTCTTTTGTCCGTGCCGCTGAACATCTTATGCGCAAACATTCCCATTACCTCTCCAGCATTACCTCCCTGTACAATCAAATTCAACCAATCATTAAAGCAAAGCGTGTTGATGCCTGAACCCGAATAGGAAAACACTGACGACCCTGTATTTATAACATCTCTTAACGGATTTGAATATGTATTGGCGTAACCTAGAAGAGAAACGAAAGAAATAGCTTTAAAATAACCGAAGTAATAGATACGTTATCTATATACGACGTTATATACGATAAACTGTGCTGAAAACCCTATAATTTCTGTATTTAACATTTTTCCTTCTCGAAAAATGCATAGATAAGATCTATAATACTCTGATTTTTAGCTTTTAAAGACATTCAAACAAGATCAATTTTATTAAAGTATAATATTCGCTAATTCTCTCGGCGACAAGAACCAAAATATTCAATAACATACCTGCGAAAAAGTGAGTCTCGTCTTCTGGTTGCAACGCCACCGGCCAATTGGTCAGCCACATGCCCTCGGTGGCATGTTTTCGCTGACTGAATATTTTGGTCTGTTTGAATAAGTCCCAGTAGATAGATTGTTTATCGAGTGAGGTGGAGAAGCAGTAACGATTCCCATCGCCATAGTGTAGCAAAGACAGACCTATGTGAAAAACGTTAGTGCGAAAGTTAAACCTTTGTTTAATAAAAAAAAGTATGTCTAAGCAGTTACTGATTCAAATGTCATTTACTCATTATAGTTTACAATTAAGATTTATTTAATGTGCCTAATACATAAGATGTTTCATAATATAGTATGTCACTGTACAAGGAGATCAAAACAAAAAGAAATAATACCCATATTTATACCCACGATCTACGTTATAATGCCATTTCCTAACCATTCCTGAAGACCTAATCATAAAACCTGAGACACTATAAGTATCTAAGCGTAACAGACTAATATACCTACCTACCTGTTATACAGGAGTAGTGTGCTTGGAATGTCAAGTAAGGAAAAACCGTTTGTACACTAGTATATATCTCAGAATGAGCTCCATGATCAAACAAATTAGCTGATGAAAGATTATAAATGGCCAATAATCCCGAAGAATATCCTACGGCCACATATTTATGGCCTGTAACCTGAAACAAAATTATATCTAAGGAGGGAACAGACTGCAGTACATTCGAGACTCGACAATGTCGACAATACCGGTTTTTTAGATTATTATTCTCATTGTTATTTATTAACAGGTTCTTTCCTTCCTACCACCTACTGACCTTCGTCCAAGATATTCGAGTTGCATAATGCTCGTGATCAAGTGAACTGGTTCCATCTTCGAGGCGGAGTTTGAGAACAGGATCTCCTTTATAAATCAATCCCCTGAAAGTGAAAAGAATCATTTGTCACCGAAGAATTATGATAACAAGGTTTTTATAAGTTAAAAAAATACACTACGTACGTTTCGTCTTCTTCTGCCACGTTATCTATACTATAAACGTAGACAAAAGAGTCAGATGTAGCCACGGCTAACAAACCCAATCGACGGGTGTTCTCTGTGTCAACATTATCGAAACAACCAGAAGGGCACCACTCCAAATGCCATACGGGACCTGTGTTTAACGCCAGTCCATACAAGAGAAATGGTGTAACAATCTCCTATAAATAACAATCAGAAAAAAATATTTCCTCTACAAGAAAGTGAAAGAGAAAAATGAATAATTAATTCACATAAAATATTAACTGACTAAAAACCACACTTATTTCAAGTATACTTAATGGTCAAACCAATGCCAGAATGACCAAATGACGTATACAGATCTCCTATCTTTTTCTATATATAGTAAGGATGATACAATAATGTTCTCCTTCACAAAATAACATATAAAAGCAACAAAGACTTATCTGGACTTACCTGTTCATAGTTCAAAATCCCGAAATTCCAAAACTGCACAACACATGGTTCTCGGTAGATCTGACCTACGAGATACTCCTTTCTGGAATCGTTAAGCACCGAAACAGCCAGTATTTGGTCCCTATCGATTTGATTATGAGATGTGGGAAGCCATGCCAGGCTAGTGATAGGTCCGCCACAAAAAATAGTGGCTTCATCTAAAAGCACAGCGCATCAAATCCAATGTTGAAATCTCAGGAAAGGAAAATCAAAAAAGTAATAGTTGGCAGCAAGTGAGAATAACGATTCAAAATCATGTTTCTATGAGAGCGATAGTCTGAAATTTGTCCATCGTACTGAAAGGTGGTTTCTGTAAAATGTTTTCACAATTGTAAAAACGAAAATTTAATTTTTATTTTTAAGGTTTAACAAACGTTTTAGATTTTCATCGACAATCTGAAAATAGCGCTAATTTGCCTATCTGAGAAGCAACGGATTTAATTTTCTTTGTATGTAAACTATATCTACCTCGATGAAATAGGCGAGCTTCAAATAAATCCAGTTTGGTGAACTCTAAATCGTCACTGATACTATCAGTGCTGGCCGAGTCACATGTCACAACGGCAACATCATACGACTCGTAGTTTTTGGGCAGGTACTCGTTTAAAATATCGCCATCCAGAATTTCCCATGGAGATTTGTTTCTCTGTGAATCGAATATGGGAAAGTCGGTGTAATATTTGTCACAACTGCAAAAAATAATTATTTATCTTTAATAATATTGAACTAAGTTATCCCGTTTGAAATCAAAAGACCCAGTACAAAAGAGAAAGTATTTCATGACTAACCATATTTTTTACGAGAGACGGCTATTAGTTACTTATACAGGGTGTATATATATTATATATATATATATTATATATATATATATATATATATGTGTCCTTGTGTGGTTAAAAGATGTTGATGATCGCGAATGTTGTAAGGAACTCTTTTATTTTAATCTTGACAACTACTTAAATAAACTAATTTGACAAAAAGTAACTATTCACAAAATACTCTAAAAAATAATAATAATTGGTGGTTTGCCAGACCTACCTATGACAACAACCAGATTATAATACACCTATAATGAACTAATTATTAATAACGTAAAACAGGTACTAACAATTAGCACCTGAACTAAATTACGTGCACCACATATGTATATATATATATTGTTTTTATTATATGCCGCTCACTTTCTTCAACTTGTTTACGTTTCACAGTTCTCTCATCGGTAACTAAATTTACCAATTGCTTGTCATGTGTTCGAAAGAATAAGAATGTTGTGTGACTTTTGAGCGATTTATCTTTTCTACAATAATAACTAAAAAAGTTAATTATTACTTACAAATTGAAAGTCCAATTGTAGGCCTGAGGGTACTGCGGTAAAGGATAATCCCACTTTAAGGTATTCGCCAGGAATAAGGGAGGTATCACTATAAGATCAAGTACCAAATTTAGAAAAAAACACATACTTTTATTTTACGCGCAGAAAGGAAGGAAAGCCAGATTTTTAAGGCGTGTCACAAAGCATAATTGAGTTGTACTTACCCCTATGATCATTGTCAAACACACAGCTCTTGGCCTTCAGTCTAAGCAGTCTTCTTTTCCTTTCAAATTCGTCATAAAGCCGTTCACTTTCTCCGTCTTTTTCATCGGTATCATCTTCTTCATCTTGAAGTGCGTTTTCACCATCGAAAGAAAACTCGTCATCTGCTTCCTTTACTTTGTTATGAGTTTTGTTTATGTGCTCAACAATTACGTTTTCCGTTAAGGTCCATGTTAAACACAGTTTGCATAAATAGTACTAGAAATATGTGAAACGCGAAAAGTTGGATGCATTTCGCATACTGGTTGGAAAATATCCGGAAATGTACCAGGAACTCATAAATATGCTACTTTTAAAAGTAGCATATTTATGAATGAATAACCTACCAGATCGGGTTTTTTGTCGCATTTTTCCAAATGTTGTATCGTGTCATCTATGGAGGATGTCGTAAACGGGCAGCCGGTGAATACACATGAAAAGTTTTGACTAGAGGATGCATTCTTTTTTAGCTGGCGTACGATGGAAGAATCGTTGAAATTGGGTTCGCTGGTATATAACTGAAAAACCAATAACATATTGTCTAAAAACTAAAAAAAAACATTTTAGATAAAACATATAAAGCAGCTATCGGTCTCACTATGTAGGCTGCCAACAAGCCAACTATCAAACTTATTGACCTTTACATAATCAGTCAAATGTGACTTACCTTCGAAGTTGTGCCTTCATCCTTCATGGTCTCAATTACTTGAAGGGCCCTAAAATGCATCTCATGTAAATGATAACAGAGAACTTATGAAAGTTGTTAGTATCTCACTGCAAGGCTGCTCTCCTTGGCCCAAGTTCCTCGGCTTCCATGCGTTCAAGCTCGTCATTATAAGCTTTACGCGCAGCTTCAGCTTTGTTGTGCACTTTCATGTGAGAGTCCATGCTCACGGGCAGCATCTTTCTCCCACATAATTCACAAGTGACCTTTGCCTGCTCCGCATTCAATCCGGACCACTGGCAGACACCTTTATGTGACAAATAGCCCACAACGGACTTCTTCTGTTCGCCGCATACTTCACAAAAAAATGGCTTCTTGGATTTGTACAGAGAAGTCAAAATTTTCATGACCAAATCGCGGTCTTCTAGGTTCTGAATAAAAATTTATCTAGTGTCAAAATATTGACAGTAAAATTCTCACTTACCAACGGAGTGTCCCCCACTCTCCAAGCTAAATTGTTGTGTTTTTTATATCGATGCAAGACCCATTTACCCTTTTCCAATTCCTCATTGCAGATGGCACATCGGACACGCCCTTCCGAATTAACCACGCCCCAACACAATTCCAAGTGAGCAATAAATGATTTCACTGTGTTATGAGTCTTTTCGCACTTTTTGCATTTCAAATATTGTTGTTCCTCAAGCAGTTGTTTCAAAGAATTTTGAATTACACTCGGATCTAAGATATCCTGAAAATATCTCTAGTCAAAATTTGGTATGACGATTTAAATTGACAGATTAAGAATTTTAACAATGACAAGTTGAACAACAAAATGCAGAATAGAATATAATGAAACTATATAGCTCGGGTTAACCATTCCGTAATTCGTCTTCGGTTTAGTATATTAGCTTAATCTTGTATAGATCAGATATACATACCATAGCAGGATTCCCTTTCCTCCAAGTCAAATTATAATGTTCCTCTCTTTTATGGCTAATCCATTGCAGATTTGGAATAGTTGCATTACAAACCATGCAAACTGACTCACCAGATTCATCAAGTAAGGAATCGACACTGATACAAATAAAACATTTTAGATTTTCGTCATTATTTTCATTAATTTGACGAAAAGTGTAGAATTAATTAAACAATTCAACAAAATATGAGGAATTCTATAATTTTTTTTACATTTTATATATTTCTTTATTAAACTATAGTTTATATAATATATATAAACATGATCAAAAATGCAACAAAAGGCAATTTTTAATGAAAATAGCAAATATAATAAAGCATGGATAATGCTCTCCAGTTTTAGTTAAAGATTCGACAACAACAAAGAAATGTTAAAATTACACATTTAACTAATTCTAAACAAGTTTTTAGCTGTCCCACTTCATCTGGCACTTAGTTTATATGCAGTGGCCAGTGACTATAAAAAGTTTATTTTTTCCTTCAATTTTCAAGATTTTATCTGAAATTTCTCCATATTTTGGCAAAAAAAAGATGTTACACATTATAAGAACTGTTTTATTTAAAATTGTACTTCTCCATAATTTCTTAAGATTTTCAAAGAATTTTTTCAAATTTACTATGAGAGATCCTCAGAATTTTAGTTGTATTTTACATAGCTACCACATATTTTAATTCTTCCTCAAGGACACATATATATGAATTATTCAAATTAAAATTTAAATACATTTTTTAAATTAAAGTGAATTTTCAGTATTAATGGTAGCTAAATGATAATTAAATGTTTAAATAACTTACTTCAATGGTAGTCGCCCTTTTCTCCTCACTACTTCATTTTCTGATCCTTCACTGTGTTTAAATATGCAATAAAAAAAAAAACAAAAAGTTAATAGTGCTTTTAATTTGTAAAAAAAGAAATCTCACAAAATAAACAAGTATTAGAAAAAAATCTAGTACTACCAAGAAAGCAAAATTTTCACTTACCTATTTCCATCAGCCCTCTTCCCTAGAAAGCCTTTGAAAACCTGATTTAACATTGTTAAAGTAGCTGAGTTCTTCGGAACAGTAACAGATTCTAACAATTTTCCATCATTAGAGGCATTATTCATGTTAGAGCTTGTCCCTGCTTTACAAGAAGATGGGTCAATATGAATGGGAACTTGTTTTAATACCTCCTTTTTCTGAGATCCTCCTGCTTGCTTCTTTATGGCAGAAGTTTTATCTAGCTCTAAACTTTCACTCATAGAATTATGAATAACTGCAACAGACTCATCTATCCCTGAACCACCTGATGGCAAGAAGATTGTCGTATCCTGGTTTTTACGGGGCCTTCCTCTTTTTCTCTTCATTGCAGGGCTTCCACATTCTCCTCTCTGCTCAGAACTATGTGACTCCTTTATGGAATTCTGAATACTTGCAAGAGAATCTTCCATCTCAGAACTATCAGATTCTGAGAGGATTTTAATCTTTTTACAAGTTCTTTTTCCCAAAATGACTGAGGTTGGTGGTTCATGAGGTAATTCCAAAGGTACTTTTTTGGAAGAATTTATATTTTTTTTAGGTCTACCTCTTTTACGTTTTAATTGAGTAGTCTGAGGTACGCTCTTACTTTCAAATTCTTCTATAATTTGGTCATTTGTAGATGGTGAAATGCTGTTGGCAGTAGGGCCCATAATGATGCCAATCACGTGGTTGCAGTATAAAGAATAGAAAGGAAGTTTAAATAACTATTTAGGCGTTTTTCAAAAACGATTTCCTAGTTCAACTGCTTTTTTCACTTAACCATCAAAGACCATCTGAGACACACTGAGTTATAATTACTGCTTTAAGTGGTGTACAGAATTTTCCCTATTCTGTGTTCGACTTAATTATCCTTATCTATCAATGATTTTTAATAGAATTTATTCATTCAATTATTAAAAATGTTATACTTTTCACTTCAGCAAAAATAAAAATGAAACTAACACAAACAATAAGGTTAAGTTTGATAAACAGTAAGTCTAGGCAGTATTAAGCATGTGTAAAAACCTTGTTATTGCTGTCAACGTCAATGACGTTTTTCTCTGTATAAACTTTGAGGAGTTTTAAGAAAAAGACCATACATTTTTTTTTCTTATTATGAATTAATTAATGTAACGGATGTTTCTCTTATAAGGCTATTTCTATGTTTCTTTAGTGCTCAATAAAGCTTTCAGTGTTTTTTTCGGGTAGCAACTGGTTAAAAATTAAATTCAATAACTCAAAAATACATTATATTATTCACATAATATAATTACCTAATCTTATTAAACAACATGCACGAGAATTAGCTAATAGAACATGATAGGCTTGTTCCAACCCATGAGGGAGCCGTTCTAGGTTCGAAAATCTTCTGTGCAAGTCACATTTTACTTTAAAGATTTTTGGTCGAAACGTGTAAAGTCTTGCCCAGAAGGAACCTCCTTAAATCGTTTCAAGATTGTTTCTTTGAGAGTTCAAACAAGCCTTATATCACAGTAGGCTATGCCGGGTGCTTCTGAAAGGAGATCGGTCATTCCAAATTTCCATTATTTTCAAAATGATATTTTTTTCCAAAACGGCAAATTTTGAACAGATTATTGGGTCACATAAATATTTCACTTTCAAAATTGTGGAAAAATTTGGCAGGGAAGTACAAACCATTCTTCAGAAACACTTGCGGAATGCTGCTATATTACATCTTAAGGAATGGAGTAAATTTCGTATAAAATATATTTATAGTTATGACTTCTGTAAGTAGATAGAACTAAACATCCAAACCTTTCCCCATGCCGGCATAGTGGTCGGGAACCTCCAGAAAGTACCTGTGCATTGCTTCGATGAATCGCTTCTGGTATTCCTCCGGTGATATTATCGTGGGCAACTTGCCTTGCCCTCCCAAAATGCCCGTTCGCTTGACCATAGTTTCTAGCTTTTTATCCCAAGTGAACGTCCTGATGTAGTCTGCAAGCAATAAAGGTAAAATATAATCCACTACAGGGTGTTACAAAAAAGTAGACTAATCCGCTAACCACAAAACAAAAATAATACGACCTTTATAAAAGTTTGGTACACCCTGTGTCCTCTAACCTCCTTTATTTAGTTTAATTGAGTTTGATTTAAGACGCTATAAATATGGCTAACGCTTTGGCCTACTTTAATGTACATTCTGTATAACCCACGTTAGAGGCGTTATTTACCAATTATTCCCAATACGAGTTCCCTGTTCGTCGAATCCAAACCCACTAACAGCGAATAATCCATAACGGATTGGGTAGATAAAAATTCGGTATCATTATGAATAGCTGCTAATAATACTTCTTTGGAATGAGGTAGGACGTATAATGGATTGTCGCATGTCACTGAAAGAAAAGAACGTTCCAAGCTGTGGTTCCTACAATCCGATATGATAATGCGGCCTATGCCCAAATACATCCTTCCCTCTTTATAGTTTTTCCTTTTATCTGCCTTTCGGGTTCCCATCTCCCTTTTACACCTCTAAAACATTCAAAAACCTAACCAAAATCTTACTTTTTAAAAGATTTTCGTCGTGCCACACAATTTCTCCTTCGCGATTGTCAGGTACTACAAATCGATTGCGCACCGATCCCTTCAAATCGAACTTCTGCGACACGTCCCTTTTGTAAAATAAATTATCCATGACAAGGAGATAGCAATGATGCGGAGCATTCGTCGAATTCTTGTAAATTGTCTGGTACATTCCCACGATTTTACCCAAGAGAGTAGGTTGCCGCGTGTGAAAACACTTCTGCATGTATGTGAAATAATTTGAGGAAGATTCAAGGAACATGTGGACCTCCGCCCGCGGCATTTCCTTCAAAATAAATCTATCGTCTGTAAAACTATCTATTTTAGTCAAAAATTCAAACAATGACCGAAAATGGGTACCGAGAGTCTTGGCAAAGCTGGAACCAGACTTTCCCCCTACAGCATTCCACTGCACCGATCTGCTTAGAGATCGGATGTACGACTCTTCCCCACCCGGAATCACGGAAAAGCGCAGTTGCGCGAACTTATCGGCCAAATATATGCGACAGAAGAAATTGCAAGTGTTGTCCTGAAACTGGATTTCGACGTGAGAATTCTTAATTCTCTTTTGGTCCTCCAGTTTATCCGGCGTTGCTGCTTGCTCCGTCTCACTAAATAGCCCCTCATCAATGAAAGTCTCAGAAACTATATGAACGACAATGACAGTTCACAGTTTTTTCCTTAACATAACGTCTATATAGAATTATACTGTCGTAAGTGTCAAAATTTTGAAAACTGATATTTCTTTTTTTCTTAAAGAGTTTAACACTAAAGCTTCATAAAAAATATCGTATGTAATAAGTTTTTTCTTTGTTAATGTAAAAAATTTGGAATTACGTAGTCGTTAAATAATAATAATAATCGTAATAGTACAGTTAAATATTTGGACCTCATTGTTTCTGATACAGGTTAAATGTACATACGACAGTATAATTCTATATAGACGATAAGTAAACAATTGCCAACTGTCATTGTCTTTACTATATGTTACTCATTTTGTTATTATTGATGTGTCGGAACAAATATAATCTCACTTCAATTCCATAGTCATTATTCTACACACCCCTTCTTATTTTCCCTAAGTTACCTGGAGTCGCTACCACTGACTGATATCGCAGGATAAGTCAAGTCCGTCTTAGAATCTTTGGTCCGCAAAAATCCCAACAACCCGCTTTTCTCGTCCTCGATTCGTTCGGCGTTGTTTTTGCGCCGTGTGAGGGGACTAGGAGTCTGATCCAAATTTTGAGTTTTCTTAGCTAAAGAGTCCTTATATTCATGCGAATTGAGGGCGTATGCTATGATGGAGCTGAGTTCGGTTTCGAACACTGGGAGAGGGCCATAAACGCCCGCAGGAAGGTTGTAGTGTTCTTCCGAAGCAAAGGGGCTCTGGAAGTAGTGAAATGGTATTTATTTTTTAATATTGATAAAGACTGAATTACTTGGATAGGGTTTAATTGGCCTGAGGAAGGAAGCAGTTTGTCCAGAATATGTTTAACGGACTTCTCCTTCTTGATTTCCTTTTTACTATCGGTGAGTTCCTCAATATGCAACATTGCAACTGGCCCGTCACTTTGGCTTTTACCTGAAGATTCATCCAAAGAATCCCCTGAAAAAGAAACCTTTAACTCGTTGTAATTCAAATAACTCTACTGATTATTAGAGTTCAAAATTACGTTAAAGAGGGATTTCGTAACATCCAATGTACCTTTTCAAAAGTGTGTCGCTATAACTTTTATTGTTTTACATCAAAGTTATAGGTATATATAATTCACATAGGATGTAAATAGTTGCAAAATACAGGCATAAGTCTAATATAGTGTAGTATATATAAATAAGAAATGCACAAAGTACCTTTTTCAACATCTACCGTATCTCTCTGTGAATCGATGATGCCCTTCTCCGTAACTTCACTAACGGGACTCTCTAATTCGGGCAAAGATGACTTATCTTTCTTATTTTTATCTGATTTCCGAATAGCTTCTATTAAATGTGCGTTCCATGTATCTACCAATTCCGATAAAGACATTTTAATTCTGACAACGTTGTCCTGAAAATATACACGTTCTATACATGAAATTTATTGATAATCACCGATGTAGTGGAAAAAATGAACGTAGCAAACAACTCCCCACTAAAATTGGTTCTATTTTTTTCATAGAAGGACGCCATGTATTAGTGCCTCTATGACGCCGTTTTATATATCAAATTTGATGTCAAGAGGATTTTATCAAATTTGACGTATGATCATATGAATATTGTTAGATATAGATTGGTTTGCGATACGCAGCGTTCTTAGTGGTAACGAAATATGTCTTGAATAAGAGAAAAAAGTGTTGTCAAATTTGATTCTAACCTTAATCTTCCAATAGGCCTGGACAATGTTAGCTTCGCAAAATTCCTTATTCTCCACACTTGGGGAAGTTAATTTAAGCTGTACCTCCTCTACCTAAAACGCCCATTTTTACCAAGAAATCAACAGGAAAAACATCACAAACTACCTTTTGTTTAAACAAGGCCTGTTCTTTCGTTAAAATCTGTCTTACATTCCCTACTCCCTCTAATTCTTCACTGGGAATAATCGATACTTTGTCCAGAATTATCGAAAACAGGTCGTGCCCTTTTAAGGCTAATGATTTTCCTTCTTCTATCAAAGCTTCATGCTCCGTTCTGACGTCATATACGATTTCGATAGAGAGAGGGGGAAGCGATATTTCCCAAATGCGAATCGGGGAATATCTTTAAAAGGAAAAGTGAGTCATTTAAACTACATAACTACAAGATGTAATGAACAGATTGCACGTAAGATACATGAGGAAAATCATTGGTCAAGAAACCACTTAACTACGCTTGTAAATTATTTTATACAATAAGGTGCGCATTTGTGTTCAATATGTATTTAAAATGCAAGGACTCTCACTTGAAAGAAGCAACATAGTTCTTATAGCCGAAATAATGGAAGTGATCGTGATGCAAGCTGTGGTTGCACGGAGTTTGGCCCCTCCGGTTGAAAACCTCTCCGTGGAACCTGACAATGGGATTTATTGTTTTAATACTACAGTCTCGGGCATTAATAATTACCTACCTCAGTTCTAAATATTTGGCGAACGAATATGACCAGGAGTCGGCTGATAAAGGAACCACCGGAGATACGCTGGTACATTTAGTGCACCAACTCCACATAACTATATCTTCTTCGGTGTGCTCATTTTCAAATTTATTTAGGGAAACAGTCACGCTACCTAAACGCAATGACGTATCTGACAGTTACTTGATACTTGCCAATGAATCGAACCAATGGAAATATCAAATGTCAGTTTGTTTACCTGAACTGTGAACGAAGCGTCTAACGTGTTTAACCATAGGTGTCGCACATGTTTTAGACGGGCACGAGTAGCTCGGCCTAAAACAGTATCGCTCCAGGAAACAACCCAAAGGGATGTCGTTTTTGCCATAAAAGTCCATATAAACCACCCTGAAACAATATAGTTGGGGAGATGGTTATGATATCCTCACATTCGCAAGCACAATGTCAGGATGTTAAAAAATGTTTGCATGATTACTTCAATACTTCAAAACGATTTTTTTTCAGTTATTCTGCAAATTTCAAAGAATTTCAGTTAGGTATTCTCATATTCATTAAACAATTTCGACATAATAATCTTTAAGAAACATCTTGAATTTTCCTTTTTGCATGATAAATTAACATACCCTTACCAGGGATTAACACAAAACGCAGGTGCATTGTTGGACTCGTGACTGAAACTGTGAAACAAAACCGCTAGTCTCTGATGATTCATCGGATCCAAAACGTCTAAGAGGCCTTTTTCGGTGGAAGATTCTTCTTGCGTTTCATTTGCGCCCACATTCAAAACCTCCTTCTTCGGATACTGGCCACCACATGCTCTAAAATGCGCCAGCATGTTTTGGACGTTGTTGTCATCTATGTTCGTGATTTTAGCGTTGAGGAATGGATGCAGTACTCTTAACTTGAAGATGAAAAATAATCAAGAAAACAGAAAAAAACGGGATTCGAAAATCCCCTTGAAACAGTTTAAAGATGAATCTCGTGACAATTTCGGTTTGTTGAATCCCAAAGAACTTTGCAAAATTTCTGAAACTTTTTGAGGCTAGCTCAGGGAATTATCTAATTTGCAATTTGACACTTGAACGCTAGGGATTGAGAGTTACCAAATATATAAAACACTTACATTTTTCCTATTATATTTCTCTTCCACATCAATCTCAACGGTCTTCCACTTATTCTTTATGGAGGGCTCAAACTGGTCGCTATAATACATATTGTTGAAGAAAAACCTGCGTAATTTGCATCTCCTGCCAGTATCTGTCTCCAAATAGGGCGTTGGAAAGATTATATAAGGTGATATGCAGAGTATCGTGTCGTCCAGGTGTTTTTTAAAATTATTAGAGAAGGGCAGCTTTTCCACGGTTAAAGTCTCGGTTTGACGATTTTGCATCACTTCATCCGAGGATTGCAGAGGATCGGAGTTGTCGTTTACAGAAAGAGAAACAATTTTCTTGGTCTCCATCAACTGTAAAGGATCTGAGAATTGTTCTGTGAATTTGGGGGTTGATTTTCTATCGAAATCTCCTTTTTGTTGCTCGGAATATTTAGTATTCTCACACAGTTTACTATCTAAAGTAGTTAAGATCTACAAAATCCGAAATTTCATTTAAACTTTTTTTTTTAATCTCATGAATTCTTACCTTGGATTTAGCAGACTGCGGCGAAGCCTCGCGACTTTCATCTAAAAATTCCATTCTGGAATTGGGAGGCAACGCGAACTCGTCCATCAAAAACGACTTTTCCAGCCTCCAATTGTACGCAGCGAATATCAAAAATGAGGTCACTTTCTTCACCCGTTGTAACTCAGCTTTTGAATTGCCTCTCAACAAGACTGTACCACCCAAATAAGGAGCCACAAGACCTTCGAAAAACATCAAAGTCTTGTTGGTATCTGAGGAAATAAAAATGTTTCTAGAATTGTTTCATTAAATTCAGACAGGAACACAAATACATTATTTTTGCCCTAGTTTTGATAGGCACTCATGAACTTACCTTTATCAATATTAAAGCTCTTCAAATAAAATCGTTTGCAAGTGCCTAATTTGGGTATACCGATATGCGCATCTACCGAAGCGACTATGTCCGCCTCAGTGCATCTGGCAAGACGTTCAAGAATGCTGCGTTTCACATTATGGACGAGGGTAATTTTATGTTTACGCAGCATATCTTGCGCCAAACGTGAAATATTCTTTTGCACCAAGACGATGTCCGGACGAAGGGCGGATATCCGCGTAACTAATTGACGCAGATACTCCTGTTCCTGAAGAGAAAATAAACAGTCCGATAAGCTGAAAAAAAGAGGTTTCCACTTCACAAGAAAACCACCAATTTTGAGAATTTTATGACAAAAAATGAAAAAGGTAAATTTCAGATTACATGGTAGCACTTCGGTCGAAAGCATCAACTTTACAAATGAGAGCCACAACCAGTTTTTGCTGATTATATTCTTTTTTATAATTTTGTTAAAACATATTTTCATATTTTTTACAATTGCATTTCGGGAAGAAGCAAATACCCATAAATATAAGTTAAAATGTACTTACCTGCATCAAAACCGGTTCCAAAGACATCAACCGGCCCTCAGTGCGCTGATAAACAATAGAACATTCCAGAAGTAAAATTCTAGGGCTTTCTATGTCCACAGCCATCTCCTTATGAGCCACATTTTTGCTGAACACAATACCGTTGATCACAGATGTGTCCGATCTGCTACCACCAGGCAACTTTTTCACTTTAGCATAGTATCGTATATCTAGTTCTGTCGCGTCGTGGTTTTTATCTTCAACAAAAACAAACATAGAAGAAATACCAAAAACTCAACTTTCTTTCCAAATTAAAGTAATTCATTACCTGGTCTAATAACACTTGCAATATCTCGAGTAAGCGGAATTAATAGATCGATCCAAGATAGTGAAAGGCCTTTTGCTGACAATAGTTGCTTAAGTAGGTTCAGTTCGTGCTGCTCATACGCCTCTGTGAGTAGTTCATACGCCTCTTTTTCGCCATTTTCTTCTCTAAGTGCCGATGCATTAAACCAGCCTGAAACAACGTTTGGAAGACAATAATGATAAAAGTGAGAATGCCTGCCACCAATATACTCAGATATTGAATATTTTGAGTAGGTCGGAATTATTGCAATTCTAAATAAATTCATAACACAGACTGTATTCACCAATTGTGTCCAACAGAACAGAAAAATAATAACTATAGCAATATGATAATTTAGGTCACAATCAGACTGCTAGCACTATGATACAGTTGTTATAACATTTCAATGCAAAAAGTTTAGGAATATAACCTAAAGAAGTAAATGTAGTGTGAACCTGTACAAAATCCCTTATAAAGTATGACTTACTGCATTTGAGAACAAAAAAGCCAGTTGAGCTAAGATGCTTAAACGTGACGTGAAAACAGAACACATGAGAAATTGTAGATGATTAAATATAAATAATTTTATCTTAATACACCAATAAGCTGCGAATTTAATATGTATGTTAAAAAATAAAACTTTAATTTAATCAGGGAAGTACTGATAATAACTGCGATTGCATATTCTTTAAATATAATTGCATAACCTGAGTTGAAGAGCAGAATTATCAAGAAACATTTTACATACCAAAAATAGTTTCACATAATTTGACATCCATCTTACCAGATTCCGGAGCCAATTCTCTCTTCTCAGATGGCCTCACGACGTTTGTTTCCTCATGATTAAATTGCTTGGACGGCTCATTGTCCTCATTTTGAATGGGAGATTCTGGCGGCCTGGACAAGTAGACACTGCTGGCTTTCAAGTTTAAATTCAGTTTGTAGGAGTTTGATGTGGATAAGCCTTGTAAAGGCGGTGACATTTGTTCATTATCTGAATCTGTAGCAGAAATAAATAGACGTCTATGACGTTTATTTCATCAAATATTATGTAACATAATAATATAAAATAATAAACTCTTGTTGTACTAGAGGTCTTTATGGTTCAAATTTATGTAAAGATGAATGTTAAATATTCACCTCAACAAATTACTTCAATTAATTATTGATATTGAATTTGATTGACATTATACTATAGGAAGAAAAGGGCATTTAAATGAATAAATTTCAATCACAGAACTGCAGTTTTATTAAATAAACACTTAACTGTTACATTAAAGGAGAAATATAAATATTTGTACTTCTTGACACAACTCCTATAAACAAAAATTGAAACTATTTGTGTTCTCAAAAATGTCAGATTTAATCTTTAAGTAAGTACCAAAATCAAATTTTTATATTGAATGCTACATTATAATAACTCTAATAATAAAACACACTTCATTTATGTAAACCCATTTTGCCACTTCCAATACTTAGCACAGGCCAACATTATAACAAGAGTACACCCAAGAGTTCCAAACAACAAACAAGGATTTTTATTCAGTTTAGACTTCTGGCCCTTCCCGTGATTTTCAAACTCCACTACTCTTTCTTCCAATGACTGGAGACAACCATCCAAACACAGAACAGCAGGTTCAACTGTTATGTAGCAAACATCCAAATCTTCCCTTCTTAATGCACAAGTCAGATTTGATAAATGTTTGTTCAGCTGCACCTTAATCTGACTCAACACAAAGGACATATACTGGGCATCTACAGTAAGGTCTCGTTTCTTTTCAGTGGAAATTTGCAAGTTTGCACAATTATTTAGAATTCGCACTCTAGTCTCTGCATCATTTATTCCTATTGCCTGCAAGTCCTCATCTTCTAGGATTTTGAGAACGCACGTATCTATGCCGTTTTCTCTAAAGTTGTTGAGGTATTGCTCTGCTTGGCAAGCTCGAAGGATTGTGTCCAAAAGATCCATTGCTACTATAGTTGTTAATTTTTTGAGTTATGTCGTGAGTTCTAGGGTGATGAATTAAAGTTAATTTTGCAATGCCGCTAAAAATACCTTTAATTTCTGTGGTTGATTTAAGTAGAAAGTTTTGCAATGAAAACAGGAAAATGTAAACAAAGAATTAAATAGGAACATAACCTCAATCGTTACCGTCAGTAAGAAGAAAAGACTAATAGACGATATCGACATATCCCTCGTAGTTTAGACCAAACCACTCTCTGATTCAATGTGATTCCCAGTCACTTTAAGTCTGTGAAAGCCAAGCAACGTAGAACCCTGGCGGAAGTGATTAATTATATAAGATATCCTAGGAAATCCCGGATAAAAAATACTATACGGGACCCTGAGGTAGAAATTATTAATTTATTCATGCAGGGTGATAAATGCTAAACGACAAACACATTAGCGAGAATACAGAGACTATTTAACTTTTCTGAGGGATTATGGATTCACTCTTCTAAACGCACATATCAAAATTGTCCAGAATAATACAGGGTTGGTTCTATTAAAACTATGCAATAAAGTTGAACATTGCATTGACATATTGTTAATATTAGAATTTTGAATAGATATTCTTAGCTATAGACATTATTTCCGTGCCCAACGACATTTAGACCTACTGGCAGTTATGAGTTATGTGAACTGCGCTAATCCTAATCACTGGGATTTAATCCTTCGCAGCTGCCAATAATCTAATTCTAGTCTATTCCTACCTGTATTGCTCGACTCGTGGGGAGTTTGTTGCACCCAACTGGGCTCCTCCTGCGCGGAGAGTTCGAATGCAGAACTGCGCAGTTGTGCGTAGCTGCCCCCAGCAAACAGGTTGCCTTTGCGATAGCGGACGTAACCGTCTACAAAACCACCTGACTCGGAAAACGACTCTATGTAGGTGCCTTCTAGTAGAGCTTGCGCTAAAGCTGCCGCTTGAACTCTGTGGAAACGGTTGAAAGGGAATATATAATAACAAACCGTGAAGAGTGGATCGCCAGTAACATAAATAACAGGTGTAACATGAATCTATTAGTGGAAAATGCCTATTTGACAATTGTGACGTTTTCGAACTAATGAAATGGCCCTTTTTTACCTAAAATAATAATTGGTCGTTTATTTAGCCAATATGCATTGTGATCTTGAATTATTTTGCTGGCAATAAAGCTTAATTTTTATGACCGTGAGAGTTCGCCATCTGTCTTCAATTTCGAATTACCTTGTCTTTGCTTTCTGCTGACAAATAAGCCAGTCAACTAACTCAGATCCCAGAAAACAATCGGGATAGGTTCTAAGTCGATATTTAAAGATTGAGAAATTTATCCCTGTTACTGGTTTGCAGATGTCGTCGTATAGATTTCTCAACGAGGCGGAATTCTGGAGCGCTTTGCATCTCTCCTCATTGGTGAGATATGTAATTGAACTGCTGAAAGAGAAGTTTTTTAAGTTAGTTGAAAAGCTTTCCTAAAAAATCCCTTCTTACCTGTCAGAAACAAATGTTTCTTCCTGATATCCAACTGATATTTTTCTCCTCAGGCTTTCAGTTCCTTCTGACACTGATAGGCCAGAGTTGGGAGATAACTCATTTGACAACAGTCCACTTGGTGAATCTCCAAATTTGCTTTGCAAATTTTCCTGTAAAGCTTTTAAGTCAGCTGATAAATTGGCTCCAAAATTTGAAGATTGAAGATAGGAAAGGACCACCTTGCAACAATATGTGCAAACCCTTAAGTCACCTAAAGACCACACAACCCTTGTATTGTTTTACAAGCCTAAATTGACACAACTTCAAATTAGATGTATCCTTAAAATATATATGTATGTATGAGTATAAGTACTAACCTGTACATCCAAATATTTTTCCAGGGATTTGCTGGTAGCAGCATTGGGAGCAGAAAATCTGCCCACACACTCTGCAATGGTGTCTTCTTCTAAATGTGGTAAATCTCTCTGAACATTCATAACACTCCTTACTTACAGAATCGGGCATCCAATACTGTTTTAATTCTGTGTCAGCATAATCTTGTAAATTCTGAAGTAAAAACTCATCATGGTATCTACATATTCCAAATAATAATAGTGATTTTTTCTAGTTTGTATAAGTATGTAGTGGTTTTAGATACATACATTGGTTTTAAGGGCCAGCAAATTACTTATCCTCTTCAGCACATTTGGCAAATTTCTTCCTTCATTTAAGTCAACAAGATACATATTGGGAACAGGGCTATCTAGGCATTGGACAGTTTCCTCGGCCCATGTTGGCACTGCTTCTTGTGCCGATGAGCCATTGTCAGAATCTGGTTGATCATTTGCCCTGCTGCGCTTGAAAAAATTAGATATAAATTGGCCCACACTTTGGGGCTTCTCCTCTTGTTGCAAGGGAGCGAATTCGGTCAATTTTGTCGGTGATTGGAGATTTTTGCTCATAGTTTCCACTACAGTGTGAGAAAAAATACCTTATTGGAGTTACATCGAAAGTTCACTATGCAGCTACGTATAGTATGAATTTTTTGCTTAAATGTAATGGGTGTAAACCTGCTATATTGGGGTATACACTATGCCACTACTTGCTTAATATTTGCTGTTATTTACCCTCTAAAGCAATATAGGAACACTTGTCGTAAAACTTCCAAGTTTGTTGATAATTACATTTTTTTGCGTTTGTTTTGACATATTTTAATTTTGTTTTAAGTTTGTGGTTTAGCTATCCAAGCTCTCGGATCAGGTATTTATCTTTCTCTTACACATTAAAAACAATAGTGAAGCTTGAAACAAAAGCTGTCTTCCTCTACTATGTCCACTACGAGGGCCTGACCATTGAGAGTGAAGTGAAAAAAAGTAGGGTTAAGAGAAATTAAAGTTTTTCTTAAAAATAAGTTTATTGTTTCCGAAGTAATTAAACGCGGTAAAATTACTTAATAAAATTTATTTTTGTAAATGATATATTTCCCGGGGTTAAATTGCTTTGCAGCAGAAATTATTCCATGTGAGTTAGCCCTTTGTGCCTGCTTTGATTAAATTAAAAGAAACTCACATTCATCAGGTCTTGAGAGGAGGAATTTTCAGAGTTTCACATATTTTATACCCTCCCATTTTATACACGTTGATCTTGTTACTTTTCGTTTTTCCAATAATGTTTTCCTAGATTCTGAAGATGTTGGCAGATTTGTCACCAAAACATTACCAAGACTTTTTCTTTTGAACCTTTAGTAAAGGGTGAATGTTATTCTCAGTCAGTTTTAACTGAAATCAGAATTCAGTTCCACTGCTCTAAGAAAAAAGAATCTGCTTGAAACATATAGAGCATATCTGCTTTAATTGTCTTGAATTCTTAAAGTGTACTAGTCGCTGTTTTACCCATCTATGACTAAGCTCCTTTACTTTTGCACTGTTAATTTTAATCCAGTGAGATTCTGGGCCCATTTGATTAAAATTTACTGTTTATTTAATATACAAGAAATCAGTTCAATAATAAATATGTCAGTTATCAATTTATCACCTATTAGTGTGGTAGCAGCAGTGCATAATTTATTATAAATCTGTTATTTGAAATTTTGACTAGATGAGTACTTCTGAGTCTCAAGTGGAGTTAGGCTCGAGCCAGGAGTCAACTGCAGAGCAAGGAAATTCTTCAGGAAACCCTGAACAAGGCCAAAACACCACTACTAATCATGATCCAGAACCAATGGATCAGGACGTATCTAATGGAGTACAATCTGGGCAAGTTCAGGTTCACTATAGTTGGCAGTAGAATCTCAATAACACACAGTGTTGAAATTATTTATTATTTATTTTTAACTTACAGCAATTCTCGCCCTGTAGTTGTAACATCAACTCCAGAACCAACCGATGAAGATTCTGAAAAATCTGAGTTTGAACCTAATGATCAACAGAGCTTTTTTGACTTGTTAAGCTCAGATGAAACCAGTCCTGATGAAGATGAATCAGTAAGGAATATCTATCTTAAATATGTTTCCTTCTCTTATCAAATTCTTTCAGTTCTTGTAATTTTTGCAGAATTTTAGAATTTTCTAAAATCTGGCACAAATTTATTTAGGGCCATATTAAAACAAAACTAATTATATTTCAATCGTGTTTTCACCATTTCATTCAACCCCTTTTATTCTTCCATTTAACAGACTCAATGATAGATTCCAAGTTCCAATGAAGGACTATTACTAATCTGCTTAATTCATTACAATACAGTATAATTTAAGTTGTTAATTAGTTACAAGAAAGTTACTCCAAGGTTTTTATTAAAGTAAAGACATTTTATTATTTTTATCACAAAGACAAACACTAAGTCCCAATATCGAAAGAAACACATCTGGAGTGACAACATCCGAAAGGAGAATATTATACCACTGGAATATACAGGGGAATGTGGTATCAAAGGGCTGGACAAGGACAGGAAATATTCTGCCCTTGAGTGCTTTCGGTTATTCGTGGATGACGATTTAATTAATCTAATGGTGACGGAAACAAACAAGTAAGTTAATACTTTCCCAAAAATTTGCATAAATTATTGAGTAATACTGAATAGTCCTGTTTAGGAAAAAGTTGCCTAACGATTTGATTGTTTTATACTTTCTTTAGGAATGCAAGAGCAAATTTCGTCCGCTACGGTTATCACGAGGGATTCCTCTCGGGGTGGTTGGACGTAGATTTCAAAGAAATGACCCAGTTTGTCGGGCTGATCGTTTTCATGACCTTCAAACGTTTACCTGGTGAGTTTAGCGCATTTTACATTTGTCGAAAAACATATTTTCCCCATCATCTAGAGACGACCTCATACTGGAGCACTGAGAGATTATACTTCAACTCTGTGGCTTGTAGGGTGTTCACCCAGACCAGATTCCATCGCATATTAACCTTTTGGCATTTCGGTACCGATGGGACTGATGGTCCTTTCGCGAAAATAAATCCAGTGATAAATCGACTAAATGAAAACTTTAAGTAAGCTATTATAAGTTGCTAGAAAAACAACAAATCGTAACAAGCGAATTTTACTACAAAACGTGAAATTGTACAATTTAAAATAGCTCGCCGGATTTTCATAAATTGCAGACAAGTATCTTATCTTAAATAAAGTGAAGTATCACTTTCTGCACTTGTAAAGTAAATAACTATATGCAGGAAAAAGCATCTGCTTTCAATGATGGATTAAAGCTCATAAACATCCCTGTAATTTATTCTAGCAATGGTCACCTTAGATTGATGAAGGCAATTTTTAAGTGTACTTGAAGTTAAGGTACACTTAGGTAGAAAATTCCTGTGTTATTTGCCATTTAAGGGTTGCTTAACTTTAAGTATACTTAATAATTTTGGGCAAGCTGCCCTTAGAGTTTCAATTTATTTACTAAAATTCGCTCAGCACTTTTCGTTTGACTCAACGATTTAATTGTCCAAATAGACCATAAAATAAATCTTTTTCATTCGTTAGCAAATATAAGGAGCCCGGAGGCATTCTTTATGTGGTCCGCAGTACTGTTTTCCTTAGGAACAAGTACATTTTCGAAAATCAACCTCTAGGTGTACCCAAAAAAGGGACGAAATTATTGAAAGTTATGGATCAGGACGTGTACACTTACAAACTAAAGATCTTGAATCGCACCGGGTGTAGAAGGGAAGAGACCAATCGAGACATTACTAACCTCCTAGAAAGTTTCCTTGACAAGGGCCGACTTGTCATTTTCCACAATCTCTGGATATCAGTAGACTTGGTGGATAAATTACTGAAACGCAAATGCCACTCTATAGGCATGATCAGGAAAAATTCCAGGGGAACTCCGAAGGAGCTGCAATCTATGAAAATTGAGAACGGAGAGTTGTGCGGGTACCAAAATCCGCAGGGCGTGTCCGTGCTCAAGTGGCAGCAAGGTAAAGGTTAAGACTCGTTCCTGAAATTTTGTTATTTCCTAGAGACTTAAAACCTATGGAAAATCCTGAAACTTAGAGAAATTCGGAGGAATTTGAAACACTGCAGGATTCTCTAAAATCTCTTAGACTTTTTTCAATTAAAATCAGTGTATAAATATCGAGGCAACAAAGGATAAAGATATTCGTACTTGTTCTAATAGCAATAATTCATAACAAATATCACTTCTTTTACTATTTTTTGTCATTTTACAGTAATAGCGGAAGATCATTAAAAACATTTCGCAGAAGGCGATAAACCGTAAACCTAACGCAATTATCAAGGCCTTTACCGTTTATCATCAGCTAATGAATGTATCCAAGACATGGCTATGATATCTCAACAGTTATTTAAGGTTTAATGATCACCATTACTTTTTCCAATAGGCGAAAAAAGTTGGGTTTTTATTTGACGAAGATGCAAATGCACTACCTTAGCTTTCTTCACAGCCTCATCTACGATTCGTTAATGCAATATTAAATTTGATCATTTTTCGTATATTTAAACTAATAAGTATTTCACACTGCCAATGATTTCTAGAAAAAATGATAAAAATAGATTGTCATAATTGTAGGTGCTCCTTATTTCGGTATTACGACGTGTCACAGTCTCGAAACAGTCCCATCGAATAATAAACAGTCCTTCAGATTCTCCCCTCCGAACTGTTCTTCACTTCCACCATCTCCGACAGATGAACCTGCAGAAATACCGAAATTCTTAAGAGATATTTCTTTAAGCGAAAGAATTTTCGATGGACATGAGAAATTCACCATAAACACATCTCCACTCAACGAACAGGTGAAATGGTAAGTCAAAATCACTTTTAGAACAGAAGAAAGATTTTAGAGTTTTATATTCAATGAGGATTCTTGTGGGTTTTTAGTCAACATTTGAATTTCAGTAAGTTAATGTACCTGACTTTGTAGTGTCCCATTTTTCTCAAATTTTCAGAAATTGAGTTATACAGCAATCGAAAGGTTGCAATTTCTTTTGTAACCTTTGAAATTAGAATTGAGATCTGGCAAGGAATTGCATCGTTTCATAGCCGGATTTAAGATTTTCACCTTTGTCTTAAATTTACTGCTAAAACTGCAGAGTTTTTTTATATAAATAGTTAATTTTTCAGGTACCAACGTTTAGCTTGCGACGCCTTAGCAAACACCGCCACCATTAACGCTTTAGTATTGTACAAAAAACTAAACAAGGAAAGGATCAAAATGTGGGACTTTCGCGATAAACTCTTTAGGGAGTTGGTCGATATTAAACAGCTACCGAATATATCAAGCGATGAAGAATTCGAGGAGCCCGATTTGGAAGACTAAATCTCGGTTTGGAAGGTGACGCTCTCCTATTATCACACATTGACTTATATTAAGTTTAATTGTTTGGTTCGTTGCGGCCTAGAAAGTGCTTATTACACACTGTATATAAGTGGGAAGATTTTAACCGAATCAAGCTATTTCATTGGTGTAGAAAACTTTCCAACTTTTAAACGGGTAATTTCACTAATGGAATTGCGTCACTTTTTCAATATAATGACCGTGAATGGATATGATGAAACGATGATAACATAATGTTCTTTTGAAAGCGTTATAAAATAATCAATTGGTCTGAAAAGTTCCACATTCAAAATAGTTTTATTTTAGTTACTAATAATTGATGTAGTCTTTGTTGCAATTGTTTAGTGGTTAAGTAACATTGTATTATATTGCAGATTTTGCTAAAATAATTCATATTATGGCTTCTTGTACGCTTGTTTGAAGGAAAAATACACCTACGCCTATGGAAGTTAAATATGTATGTTGTATACGTTTGAGGCAAATTTTTTGTTTTATTGTGTTTTGAAATAACGTTTCACACAAGTGGCGGTTGTTGAAACAGTGGAATTACACACTATTCTCAGTTAAAACTAACACTGAACATAGCATTCACCCTTTACTAAGGGCTTGGACGGAAGCCCTTGCTAACGTTCCGGTTTTCTTCCTTCGCCGCTTTCGTTATCCGTATTAAAGTCATTATATTGTTATATGTTTTTAAATGAGTCATGCCATTATTTTAAAAAGTTGCTTTGAGGTAAGTATTACGTGTTTGATCATTATCCCTAATTAAACCTATTTTAATTTTAAGCTTTATTATGTATATTAGTGATTATTTTGGGGTTAGGTTTTGTTATGTACCCGAGGTTCAAACATGGGAAATTTGCCGTTATGTTTGAGAAAAAAGGGCCCTACACCACTGTATTGTTTTGGTGAAGCATATATCAATTGAATTTGTCACTTGTTTTGAGAAGCATTACACTTTGTAGTGATAAGTTTTCCAGTGGCGGCGACAGGTAATCAAAACACTTTGGAAAAATCATCCGATCAAAGTTCAACGAGGCCTCTGGAAAACACTAGCAATTTTTAGACGATTTATGGCATAATTATAAATGCCGTGTTTTCCTTTTTAGATTCAAGGAATAGTACCTAATAATTTTGAGAGAGTTTTTGAACAAAATTCAAAACCATCTGCCCTGGATGGGCGCCCCAGGATTTTTGAGAAGAAGCTAAATCGTAGTTTCCTCCCCTAATCTGAAGGACATTAGTGTTTTTGGAAATAACGTTATCTAAGCTTTTTTACGTAGGATCTGAATAGTGTACTACTTGCTAGAAGCCTGTTAGTGGTGGCGCCAATATTTTCATTTTCGATTTTCCGTTTTAATTTTTTGTTAATTCTGAAACACTCAGTCAACAAAGATTAGTTGGGAAAAATACATCTACAACAATGAATTTTATGTAGTCTCTTTTCTGCATCAATTCATTTGCCTACAATAAACAGCGGCGTACCTAAATCGGAAAACAGATTAATTCGCTTTTTTGGCAAGAGAGAATTTTTGAAGTTTATCAATTCATAGGCTAGAAGGTGCCGTTTTCCACACGTATTTGAGTGCGGAAAGTGATTTTTTTCAACTCTAGTGGGGGAACGAGGATCTGGTACTATTTTGCCACAAGAACGATTTCAAACGGAGTAACTGAGCTCCCAGTATTAAACAATAATGTACGAAAATTGTGTTTGTTAAAATGTTTTCTGTAATTCTTCAAATGTATTGTTTACCATGAAAATTAGAACGAATAAGTTCGAATCAATCGGAAATATGTAAATATTTAGTAACGTAATAGTTGGGAATCTTGGAACATTTTCTCTGTAAAACTGCGGTTAAGCTTTTACTTTTTGATGGATTACGCATCCTATAGTTGTCCAGAGTTCAAGACACCAGACATCTATTGTTCAGCTAATTCTAATTGAACTGAACTTGCCAATGCATTACCTACTGGTATTTCTACTTTCGCCACATACAGGGAGATTCAAAAGTACGAGCCGCCACTCCAGGGGCGTATTCCATACATTAATAGAAGATAAAATTTTAAATACTTTTTCTTCTAAATCGTTTCTTAATACAGTTATGACTATTTAAAGGTGGGACCGGTAAAGTGGTTTTTCATCCTAATTGGTGGACGGGAAGTCACAGTGTTGAAATTTGGTACGTAGCCGTAAAATTAGATCTGGAATATTTTTTCAAATACAAAATTTTTAAATAACCAGTGGCGTGACGTTTTGGGGGGCACACATGCTTATTTTTTGATAGACCTTTTTTGTAGTATCAAATTTTGGACATGTTTTTCTAAAACCTATTTTTTTGGAAAACGGTAAGTTTAAACGAATTTGAGGAAAAGATTGCTTTTTACGAATACAATCTTTTCGTGTCAAATTACATAAAAATTCTATCAAAAAACAAGCATGTGTATCCTCCTAAAACAGTACGCCTCTGATTATTTTAAAATTTTCTTTCTGTAAAAATATCGCAGACCCAAATTTCAACCCTTTGTGACGTCCCGTTCACCAAGTAGGGTCAAGAAATTACCTTACCGACCCCATCTTTAAATGGTCATAACTTGCTTAAGAAACGACTTGGAAAATATGTACCTAAAATTTTGTCTTATATTAACGTGTAGAATACGCCCCTGAAGTAGCGTCCTATATTTTCGAATCACCCTGTATAACGCTAAAATGCAAAAACATATTTTAATCCTTCCATGGAGTAGAGCACCAAGCAACAATGTAACAGGCAGGTATTCAACCCATTTGCCCATTAAGCCAAAGACAGGTGAGTTGGTCGATTCAGGTAACAACACAACAGCCGACGTGAAACCCATTCACTCGGCACGAAACGGATATTTCAATGTACAGCCAACAGTCGTTCGTGTTTGATGTTTCTACGGAATTTCCTCGTGTTATTTGCTTGTGAAATAATTGTGAATGTGATGCTTAAGTGAATCTTAATGGTCCCCATTACTAATCCTTGGACTTTTTTTTTATGCGAGACGCTCGAGAACCATCTTCGAATAGAGATCCTCCAGGTAAGGAAACCAAGACCTTTTCTATTTTTGTATTTAGCTTGTCGGAGTTTATTCAAAATTGTAACAGAAAACATTGAGAAATGTTTTTGGCAGAATTGCAAGTAATATTTGCGTATCCTCGTCGTGCAAGTACGTACTACGAAACGTTCTTCTGAGAAACATTACGAGGTGACCGCATAACTTTGAAATGCATGCTTCGTCGATTTGTGCCTAATTTTGCTAAGAACCATGACCTGTATAAACTTGATTACCACAATTTAAATTTAAATCAAATTGTAACGAGGAAAAAGTAGTCGCGGAGCATCGATAAGTTTCAGGGATGTACAGGGTTGGCCCGTATATTCGCCATGCCTACTCTTTTATTACAAAAAAAAAAGAAAAAATTTAAATACAAAAGCTGTAAGGTTTATCTTAAACTTCCAGAAAATGTCACGTAACACAACAGATAAATGTTGCAAAGTTAAAAAAGAACACAAAACCGGTAAATGTATAATGAAACACCCAGTATGTTTTATAAAAATCCAATGGATCCTTATTTTCTGATTTCAAAAGTGTGTAACGTGTGGACATTTGGTTTAGCTGTTTTTGCGGCATTTGCATTTAAAAATGGGGATTATATTGTTTTTCCAAGCTGCAGTTGCCATGAATAAACAAATGGACCTAACGCCGTTAGTAATTATTATTTATTCGGCTGTTGCATTTTCTTCATTCCCTCCATAAAATCAGCAAATAAAGATATGTCCAATTTTTATGCAATATACAGGGAGTTCCATTGTAAATTCTCCGGCTTTGTGTCCTTTTTTAACTTTGCAATATTCATCTGTTGGACGAACCCTACAATTTTCGTCTTTAAAGTTTTTCTTTTTTTATATAATAAAAGTAGTAGGTACTCTCTAAATATACGGATCAACCCTGTACGTGACTTCAACCCTTTGAGACCCCGCTTCAAGCGTTAGAAAATTATTATATGGCCACAGCTCTCTGAAAAAAGTCGATTAGTAGTACGAAGATATCATTGACGCCCCTGAATTGAGACTTTTACGGGTCATATCGGGTATCAAAAAAATCTCCGCTCTACAACACGCCACTGGGATATTTCGGACTGGAAAATTATGCGACTTCAAAATGCTAATAACTGAATTTCGTTTAAATATCAAAAACCAGAGAGGTTTCTTAGAGGGACGCCTGTGGTTAAATCGCCTTCTAGACTTTTTTTGCGCGGTTTTCAGGTTGAAGCAAATATTGTTGCCTTGGCACGCCACTGAAAAGGGGAAAACCCTTGAAAATATTCATAGCTTAATTTCACATGTTTGATGGAAACATTTTAGCGCGGCACTGAAGCTGCAGACCTCTGTTTTCGCGTGGAATCACTTAAAAATCACTTAGAGATATTCAAAATTCTGTTTCATTTAAATACCAAACATCAGGGGCACCCCTGATGGGTTTGTCGAATTGAGATGTAAACCTGTTATTTCGAAAACTTAACGCCTGTACTTGTATCTTTTTATAGGGAAAGTTGATACGCCTCTGGTTTTCTGCTTTGTATCGTATCTTTGTGTTGCTCGTCCTCAACACTACGAACAGTCGTCTGGTTAAAGAGCACTGAAGTAGAATGTTCATTTCAGGTGTAGTAAAACTTTAAAAATTACCTTTTTTGTTCGCTTTGTACGCTCCTGATTGATTTTCACCTGCCATCAAACCAACTTTGATACGCCTTTGGCTTGGCTGGATGAAGAACCATTTTTAATCATAGAAAATGCTATGAAGACTTGCCAGGTAAATGGACATTGGTCAAGACAATTTATTAAAAGGCGATAAGTCCGTGGAAGTTTACGAATTTCTCAATTCTCAAGCATTTTAATGGGCATTAAGTAACAGGTCAAATATAGAAAACTAAATAGGTGTACGGTAATCCATCAAAGTGCTTGGGTTCTATCAACAATCCTTCTGGAATAACAGAATTAACGGGTCAGCAAGTTTACTTTGTTTCCATCTTCCGTGCGTTTAAAAATAGCAGCGCCGAGTGGAAAATCGGTAATAAAACACCAATATAGGCCTGAAATCTGAAATTCCACTGAAATTGCCGAAAAACCAAAGGCGTGTCGGTTCAGATTTGTGGAAAGGGCGCTATTGCAGCATTAGTTCAAATCGTACAAACAGGGTGTCTTGAAATAAAGAAAATTATTTTTTTATTATTTGAAATCTACGTACGTCACTGCTGTGTAGGCATTCGGCCGAATTGTTCTTACGAATTGCTATAAACCCAGAGACATGCCAAGAGAATTCAAAAGTTATCAAGTTGGTGGATATGGGGAACCATTATATTTCAACAGAATGTAGCGCGCCACTGTTTGTCCTGCGAAGTAAACCGTATTAATGGTCCTGAGTAGCTGTTCAGTAATGATTATTAAATGACTTTAAAACCAGCGGCGTATTAGATTTATTTTTCAATTTATTTTATTTAAATATAAATTCATACAGGGTGTTTCAAAAAGAAATGACCATAGGTGGAATGTGAACAGACCATCTAAAATGCAGTTAAACGCAGCCAGAATGAGCGCTTCAACCTGACCCTTCTTCGAGATATAGGCATTTTAGTAAATTTCATCAAAAACCCGACTTTTTTTTAATCTAAACCTGCTATTTCTCCTACCACTTAAAATACAAATTCGACTAATTTTTTAAAATCCACATGAAATTTTCTATAAGATAACATAGTTTTGTTGGTAAATGTGCCTTTTTGAACTCAATATAGCCGCCTAAAGATAGAAAAATCTGAAAATGCATATTTCTTAGTATCCGGGTCCATGGCGGTTTACGCAATAAATTTCCCAGCTACCTCTTTGGGAATTTCATCAAAATTATCCTATTTAATATACTGGATATGCCGATTAAAAGTATACTAAATAGAGCAACTTTAGTGAAATCCCAAAGAACTAGCTGCAGAACTCATTGCGTTCACATCTGGAAGAAGAGTCAGGCTAGGGCCTTCATTCTGGCTGCATTTAACTATTCTTTAAATAGTCCGTCCACCCTCAACATGTCGCCCTTTTTTCCGGAAACGCCCCAAATAAATAACAGAGTCCTCCAAAGACTTTAATAGAGCTTCACAATTTACCTATTATTGCTTGAAACACCCGGTATATATAATTTTTCCATTATTGGACATTCTTTTGTAATTATGGTTTGTTGATTTATTTTCATGTTATAACATAAACAGCAGAAATATAACCAAACATGCACTGACAAAGTAGGTACCAGACGGTTCCCAGCACATTTATTTAATTTTTTGGTGCAGTACTGTAGAACCGATCATTAAATTTGTTGGAAGATAACGCTCCTCACTCATTTTAATTAATTATGAACTGTAAGTATTAAAGGTAAAACAGATTTCCACAATATTCGAGACACTTATGAAATTTTCCAATTTAAACGAAATCATAGTATATTTAAAGAAACGCATAAATTTCTCTCTTTCTCGGATCATCTGGCAACATGACAATACGCCTATGTCATAAATATGGTTCCTGTTTGCAGAGAAACAAATGATAGCGGCGGTGTTGGTACCTTTATAATTTAATCAATTTCCCGAAATTTGAGGATTTTCGAACATTGCAAATTATACATACAAATCAAGCAATAATTATTGTGTTAGTTAAGCTTATTTAGATATGTGTTAGTTAAGTTAAGTTAGATAAGCTTGTCTAATGACCTTTAAAAATGCCATGTCAGTTATATTGTTTGTATGCAAATCAACTAGGTACTCCCACATATTCCTGCATGAAAATTTAAGTTTTTTCCCATTGTGTCAATTACCGCTTTTAGCACTATTAACCTCCTTTATAGTGGTTCGAGGAAGTTGTATTAATTGGATACTGGTGCCAAATGGTTTCCGGTTAATGTTTGTGACTTAATTACATAATTATGTAACGTGTAAGCATGCCACACACATTAGCAAGTAATTATTTTTGTTTGCGTCCATGGGTAATAAAAAAAAACCTGTGTTTGAGGAATTGCAAGACAGGATAACATGGCTTTTAATTTGATAGGTTTTCTGCTATTAGATATCAATTTAACGACATTTTTCTTCAGATTTGAAGATGGCGGTTGGGAACTCTGAAAGGGGGATTAGCAGCAGGCCGCAAAGTTGTCTTGCAGACACTGATGCGGTGAATAATAGAGAGATCAAATTTCCAAATGGGAACAACAATGGTTCAATCCAAAATAGGTAGGTAGGGAAAGATGGTAACCTAAATTAGCTATGAAAAGTGATAAAAAATCTGTGGGAAAATGTATTTATGGTGTAAATATTTTTTTCCATAATAATTAAATTTTTGTTAAATGTTAAGGAACAAGCAGTTTGAAAATGTTAGTTTACGAACGTAACTGACGACAAATTTACATTGCCGGCATAGAGCGCATGTCAGTTGTTTTACGTGACTGTGTTCGAAACTTCCACTTTGAAATCACATTTATAAAATAAAATTTTATAAATTACAAAAATGTTTATATCATACATAGCAGGTAAATTAACGAATACGAAAATTAACATCGAAAACCACTTAAAACCTCATCTAAATTCCTACTCCAAAGTGAACCGTCTTTAACCTTCAATCAAATTTTCGATTGGTTCTCGTTGATCTCGCAAAACTTACCTGTAAACCCCAAAAAAACAATAATCAGAACTGCCTGATTTAATGATCTGAAGACTACTTCCTGGAATGCACAATTTTTCTCCCATTTAACCAAATTTGTATTTATTACTGCGTACGAGATCTCTATGCTGTGTCTCCTTGCCGTGGGCACACTATATAACAACTTGAAATTGCAGGTTGGATGAACCACTAAATCCCACTCAAGCCGTAAACTTAATGACCACAGTTCCACAGAATATTGCATCTAGAAGTTTAGGCGATAAGCACACCCCTACCAGAAATAGTTTGAGACATAGTCGAATGATTGTGATGTATAGAAATGGAAGAAGTACGCATATTCCATATTTTTACATACTAGGAGTTCAAAAATCTTGGTTTTAGTTCCAAAAAAGTACCTGCCACTTGTGATAAAACATTACAAACTAGTCAAATCCATGAAAATTATTACCATAATTATGGGAATTCTTATGTCTCTTACGTCTATGTGGATGGTACTGTGGAGTCCTACATTGAAGATTACGGATTTTCCGTATTGGAGTGCCGTACCTGTGAGTACCATGGTGTGAAGATGCCTAGATCATTTATTAGTATTTATTTGCAGGTGTTTGTGTCAGGTGTGGTGGGATGCCTTTTTCTTGGATTCTGCCCCAGGCCGTATCCAGATAAACGGCTAGGATGTCATTTCCACGTATCAAAGGTATATTTAGGGTGTATGGCTAAGTATAAAATTTTTTTAGAAATTGTGGATTTCGCGCTTAAGACCATCAAAAGTCCTTCGAAGAACAGAATTTTTAGTAATACGTAAATCCGTATCAACAGAAGCCGATTTTGCACTTTTACAACCCCCAAATTTAATTAAAAATCTTATCCTGAACTGCATCAGTTTCTCCTTTCTGGAATCAGTGAGAATAATGTTGGAATGGATTCCCTGAGTCGCTATTAGTCAACCGTTTCGGTTGTAACTTTGGGAGTAGAGACTTGTTATTTGAGAATTTAGTCTAGTAAAGGGACACCCGAAACGAGATTTTACACCCCAGATAGAGAAAACTCTAATTTCTGACCAACTACGAATTTTTTTGCAGTTCATCAGCCTCGCCACCACCGTCATCTCTATTGCAGCATCCATTATCGTTCTCACGATCTGCATATGTCACATTATCTACCTCCACACGGCCGTCTGCGCCCCACACGATCACCTCAACACCACCTGCGTATGTTCCACCACCAATTCCACCCATTGGGCGTTTAGTAGCAGTTACCACTACCAGGACCTTTCTTGCGAAGAAGTAAATTGCTTCCTTTTGGGCATTATTGCAACTTCTTGCGTTTTAAATATGTTAAGTTTGATTTTGGAGACCATGTATCTGGGTGTTCAGTGGGCAGATGCGAAAAAGAAATACGCGTACGTTCAGGTACCACTGAACGAAGAGAGATACGCTGACAGGTGACGTTTAGTCTAGGTTAAGTATTGTTTTGTTCATCTCGATTGTGATTGTAAATAAAAGTTGACCATAGATTAATATTTTGTAAGACTGGATGGCTGAAAATTAACAATATACAGATATATTTTTACATACAGACGTTTTATTCCCTTAATACTGCACTGGATAAGTCAGGTTACAATCGTCCGGTCATTTAATGATTCGATTTTAATTACATAGTGGGTGTTGACAACACGCAAGCTACGCCAATGAATCTTTTCCCAGACCCATTAAAATATATCATTCTACGCCAATGATTGTTACCTCGAATAATCGTTTACGTTCATAGAAAAAAAATTGGTAATTGAGCCGGGCAATATGCAGAGGCGTGCTTGGTATCGGTTTCTTTCAGTAGATGTAATTTAGAAGGCAAAATGTTGAAGGTTCAGAGTCTCGAAAGACGTCACGCAACGGCACTGATTATCATTTTGAATGATACTTTATGTTTATTGTATCGAAAGTTATTCAAGAGCGTGCTTGGCTTTTATTTGAGTAGATATAATTTGAAAAGAAAAAAAATCACATTCCCAAAAGACGGCACTCTACGTCAATGATTTATGTTCGGAAGTACAATTCATATTCCTCTGTAAACAGTAAAATTCAGAGCAGCCGCGGAATCAAACCAGAGGCGTACCTACTGGTGAAGTGGAAATATAGAAGGCATTTTCCTATTTCCTGTTATCTTTCAAATCCTTTCTATTACGTCTCTGATTTATTCTAAACTGTTGTTTGGAGGATCATAAAGGAAACCGAGATCCAGAATAAAAATGAGCAAAGTTTCCCTTAGATGCTTAATATTTCGCTACGGAAAGCTGCTTTTTCAAGCCAAGTCACGCCACTGATTGTTTTACCGTTCCAAAACCACATGATTCTCTGAGATAATATTTAACTTTAGTGGATCCCCTGAACATAAATTCAAGACGTACGAGACGTGTATATGAACTTATAACGAATAAGAAGACCTTTAAAGCAGGTGCGGCAAATTAACACGACGGGCGGCGGAGTGTTTTGCAAGGCTCAAGGGCTCTAAGGGCTCTTACAAACGAACATAATACAATATTTTTAGTAATCTTATACTATATGCGGCAATTGGAAGTTCTAATATTGTTTTTCTTAATAACCACACGCGCACCATCAAGACCGTTTTACGCACGCTGCAACATGCGAAAAAAGTCGATTACAATGCAGGCGTAATAAGGTACTTAAATCGCCCTGCGAAGGACTTACATTGCTACTTGAGGAAACCTACGCCACTGATTACTTTACTATCTAAACCACTTTTGCAAATAAAACAACCGCCAGTGCGGTACGAAAAAACCTTTCTCCAAATTGGCATCCCTCGCACACCCGCTGTAAAAATTGAATTCCGCATGTTACTCGGCTTGATTACACCCCCTGCCCCAATTCGCAGGACAACCAACCCCTGTAGTGTACAAAGCATGTCCTACAACGGTTTATATTGTTTAGTTTAAATTCTTGGTGACACGCGATCGCGTCTCCGTCCGAAAAGAATGGCTGCAGGTAAGTTTCGAAAGGGGACTGATTTATGCGTGCATAAATCAATTCCCAATTTAACTCGAGCAGGGAGAATTAGGAATAGAGGATGCGTCCCCTATCTGGACCACGAAGGCGTTTTTATCAAGCCAATATTGTTGGTTGAATGTAAGAATGACTCCTGCTACGACTCCGCTTCGAATCCATTTCAGAGATTATTCATGCACCAAACTTTGGCCAGTGCAAGAAGAAACGCGAATTTTAAGCGATTCGAGTAGGGTCCCCATTTCAGTAATTTTAAAAAAGTACACAAAAATTCATTGCAGAAACCTGATTCCGAAAGATGAGCTCGATCTGGTGTTGGCCACAACCTTCAACGAGTCTTCAGAATTATTTGCAGAGAAGGAGGATGTTTACTTGCAGCCAGAGACTCTAGGGATAATTACCTGGAGGCGGTTGAGGAATACCAGAGATTTAACACCAAACCGGGAGCAAAGGACTTTTAATTTAACCAGGGCAGAGGCAGAAGTCCCTAAGAACACTGCGGACTACATTAAGGGGCGCGGCAAGAGGAAAGGAGCTATTCCATTTAGATACAATTTTGTAAGTATTGTTCATCGCCAGGAAAGCTTCTTTGGTGCTTTTGAATGGGAAAATGTGATATTAGCAACAGTTAAAAGATAATGACGCAGAACACCTATGATAGATCCATGCAGTGATCCTAGTATTACAAAATGTTCAATGAAAAGCTCTTTTTTCAGCTTTCTCAAATTCAACATCATTTCGGATTTAATTTCCCTGTATATGGGCGATTTTCCTTTGAATATAATGTTCTTTTGCTTTAGGCTCACAAGGTGCTAATTGGGGGAATAACAGAGAAGAAACATCCGAGCAACATAAAACTCATGAATTCTTCCCATCATTCCCCCCAAACCAATGCGGGGTACTCCAGGCAGCCATCCGATGGAAACTTCTATCAGTATTGAGATTACCGATGTTGATGAAGATTCTTTGTTGATTATACAAATTGTTCAATAAGATTGCTGTAAATGTTGATCCAGAAAATCATCCATCAAGCTGCAAGTTTTACCTTTTGCGCTCAGGTAATTGTTCATTTCGGAATTCATTGGTGTATAACATCTATTTGAATTCTCATACCTTTTCAAAACATAAATTTCTTGGAGGCGTTTACTTCTTCACCAGATACTTGAAACTCATTAGCGAAGAACATGTTTATTAACCATCTTCACAAATGTTAATGTCTTAAGCAGGTGCACGTCTATTGTGCTTTCTCGTGTCTTGTAACGAGGCTCTTCTGCACCTCTGTTTCCGTACCAATCAAGCTACAAAATTGGTATTTTAGTAGTTATTTATGTCCAAGGGATTGTTCATACCGAAAATTATTGGTGTAGAAAGTCTATATGGATTTCTACATTGGCTTAAAATCTTAATTTCCAGGAAGTCCTTCTAGATGTCTATGATGACAGCAAATCAAGGTATCAGATCAACTGGCAACAACCCGATACACTTAGAGGTATTTCTTTGGGAAAAAAAAATGGTTGTGCAATTTCACCAAAGTTGGTACCTATTGATGAAAAACGATAGACAAGTCATACAATGCGTTGTAATAATAGAAATGAAACCCTCCATTTTCAATTAAACCAGAACTTTATTAATATCTATCAACACCTTAACCGTTACTCGCTTTCGTTTTTTTCGATTCGCTCAAACTACAGTCTTCACAACTCATACCGCCGCAATCGTCGAAGCGTAATTCGACACCGCGCTGCCTCTTCCTCATTGAGGACGCGCTCTTCGATCTCACTTTCGACACTATACTACCATAGCCCGCTTTTAGTTTCGGATGATCATGCATTAAATGACCAGATAATTCGCTTATTTCTGCAAACTCCTGGTCGCACTTGGAACACGCGTACGGCATTACGTTACTGTAATCGGTCAGGATGATCTTGTGGGTGCTGTGGTGCTGGGTGAGTTGAGCCCGGTCTGCGAAACGCCGGAAACAGACGATACAGAGGATCATTTCATGATAAAGCTCGTAGTGATCGGAGAGCTCTTGTAGGCGTTTGAACCATTGTTCACACAGGTCGCAACTAATGATTACCTGGGAAATAAACGTCCCTTCGCATTAATGTAAGTCGCGAATTTGTAGAATCGAATTGGCTTGAACGGTACAGGTTTGTCAAGAGTTATGGAAAATTGCCGTCTCAGCCCAGAAATAAGGTACAGAGGTACACAGTTTCCTAAATTCTTTAGGGTTAAAGTTTAACCTTTGCCAAGAAAATGTTCCTTTATTAATAAAGCAGGGAGATTGATTTCAATTGGTGCCCAGCTCATAGCAGCAGGTAAGTGGTTACATAGCTAAATCAGTTCAGGCGTGACTGGGGGGCCTCGTTTGGTAGCGACGCCGACCGGGGGACCCCGGGTGTCCAGATTAAACTAAACCGATATGATTATACAGCGTATTTTCATATATAAAAAGTCCCTTCCCATCACTTTTCTTAAATTGGAAATGGGTTATATAATCATCTTCTAAAATATTTTCCTTTCATCATAGAACACCCTGTATAATATTTCTGGGCTGTATAAAATTCTCTTTTGGACAATTACGTAAAATCTCAGATAGTTACCTCAAACTTCTCATGTGTCGACTTGCAATGATTGGACAGAAATAGAGCGTTATCAAATGTCATGTCGCATACGTCACAAGTAACGAAATGTACTTTGCGGTGCTCGATCATCTCTTCAGTGCATTCACATACCAAACTACACTTGTTGCATATCTCCGTGTAGCTTTTCAAGTATGTCATCTGGTTGCATTTGTACTGGATGATGCCCAGATTTAAGTGCAGGCTTTCGTAGTGCGACTTAAGGCAAAATATGCAACCAGCGACCATGCCGCACTCCTTGCATGGGAACATGTCCATGGGGTCAGAACTTTCTGGCTGACAACAGAAAACGAGGATGTCATTTGGGATACCTGCGACTATGCTGTCTGACAATGATGACTGCAAGAAAAGGAATTTTTTATTCAATAGTTGGTCAGATTTTTATAACACTTAACAAGAATGATATCAAAAGAAACTATGTTTGCTTTCATTTATAGCATGGTTAATTTGTCATTAGCCCTATAAATTTTAGCATCATACCTAACTAACTAACCTGGACATTAAAAAGAATTCTAATAGTACAGCATATATGATTGTGGTAAGTATATTTATATGTACTCCCTGTTGGATATTAAATTGTAAACATAAACAATTTATCCTTGTGACACCACCGCTATGGTTTGATTTTTGAAAAAATATCATCTGAGAGGGCTGAGTCCTTCAGATTAGGTGAGAAAGAGTGATAAAACTACAGAAATTTCTTGAAGAACAAAAAAATAGAAATACCCTCCTCAGCTTAATCCCAAGACTTCTCGAGGCCTCCCAGATGGATAACTGAACTTAGCCTCTAGTGACAAATCCTATTTTGAGAATATGAATAGGGCTGACAAACTGTGCTATGAATACAACTTGAACGCACAAAAATAACACTGAAGCCAAATTCATTAATAAACTCTATCTCAACTCACTGAACTGTCAACTGCAGCACTATCTGACTGAGCCCCTTTGTCATTTTCAGAACTAGAAGCACTCTCCTCAATCAAAGTTTCACATAATGCTGCGGTATCCTTTTCAGCCCCCTCTGTATTCTGCACAAAGTGGTTCTCATTGGGACATTCAAGCTTTGGTTCTTCCAACTCAATCAATTCAGAAATATTGTCAGCGTCACCTTCTAGACAATCCCTTTCTTTTTTAAGTTCTATGTTTGTCTCGTTTTCAGATATATTTTCCATTTCTTTTGGGCTAGGAGAGAACCATCAGTTGGCCGTTTTACGAAACTGTGTTGAAAGACAGGTGAAATTAGCATTTACCCTTGAATCCTTTAGATTATTAGCATGTACTTACTTAATTATTAATTAATGCTTTTAAGGCATTATTGGCAAATTTAGATCAGGTTAAGGTAATACGATAGTTATGATTTATTATCAGTTTTTAAATAAATATATTAAAATTGAACTTGTTGTTAGATTCTAGTTATCTTTTTTTCTGTATTCTATATTGATATTTACTTATTTGACAATTTTGATGCTGATGTCAAATTTAATGTCCATGAATTGACATTTAAAGGTGCGCTTAGAGTACCCTTTGTATACTCTAAATGCACCTCATATGAACTGTCCTCAGTTTCTTTCTTCCATTTCACAGATTCGGCAAGAAATTTGATTTCCACAGGAGTAACGGCAGACTTAAAAATCTTTAATTCCCAAACTAGATTTTTCTATGTAGCAGAAAACTAAAAGTTGCTATTAGGCAATGCTCTACAGAAATACGTTACCCGACAAGTGTTAAGGAAGGATGGGGGAGAAAAGATAAGATATTAGATATAAGTGGAACTATGCATGTTTAATAAATTTATTAAAAAATTCAAGTCTTATGCATCTCAATAAATGTTGTTTTTAAGCTATTCTTCCGCCTTATTGTCGATATCATCAGTTTGAGGTAGAGGCATGGATATCTTTGGATGCGGATCAGGACCAATCCAACTTAAAATAACTGGTAACAGCACCGTGCCATGAAATAATCCGAAGACGATCACCAAGAAAAAAATCTAGGGCAAAAATTTATAAATATTACTTTTCTAGTTTATAATTGTTAATAAGTTCCTTCCACTACTATTAATCGTTAATTCGGGATACTATTGATTGGTATCTTGTGGCGTTAACTTATTTACAACACATTACCTAGGGGCCAGACTCAATAATAAGAGTTCTATCAAAGGAGTCTCTAACACACTGGTATCCGCCGTGGCTCTACGGTAAAATTTTCAACGAGGAGACTAGAGCAGATACAATTTGTAGATATAAAAGACATAATTGCAGGGGTGCTGGCAGCACCTTGAGCAAACACTTCGAGGAGAAACTTTAGAACTTCTCTTAAATACTCAATTTCCTGGACAAATTGGCGAATAGAATAAGTCCATGTATGGAAGCGGATCCTGAAAGGGGTATCTCCCTCATGTATAGAGATCGGTGGATGAGGTCTTTATCTTGAAAGCAGCAAGAAGCGACCACAGGATCGCCAAAATTTCAGAAAAAGCTCATAACGTAAGGTGGGAAGCTTAAAAACGCCCCACAATGTTTCTTCAGAGCTCGACTATGATTGACTTATGTCAGCCTCTATGGGTGGGAGTTACGTAGAGTAAGGGTTGCGCAATTGAACGACACACAAACCTGGCTCATACGTATCTCGTGTTTACCCCGAAGCATGATCTGAGGTTGAAAAAAAACATTTATGTAATTACCTTAAAAAACGAATTGAAAATGTAAGCGTCGGATTGGCCCATCATGAAAACTCCTATGAACGTTGAGAAACCCCCATAAAAGACAGCTGCACCTATTGAACTGACTGTCCTCAGTGACCTCTCCCTTTTCGACCCTTCATGGATGGTCAGAAAGGTATGACCAATGTGGGTTGCATAGTCCACACACAAGCCTATCGCCAATTCTAAACCAATACAGGAAACCTGAAAGTATGCAATTAAATTGCTAATTTTCTCTATTATACGCCGTAGTAATCCAGGGACACTTACCACATCAATCGTTAAATTTAGTCGTTGCATAAAGCCACAAACATTAAGCATAGTTAACAGCACACAAATAAAAATCCAGAAACATATTTGCCAGTTTGCTATCAACAGGATGGTACAGCCCATCACGCATATTAGAGCCAGTTCCAGATTTCTTACCACTTCTTGGTCGATTAACTGAAATGTATATCGGTTTTATTGCAGTACCTAAATACATTCCTTTTAGGGCTAATAGGTCAAAGTCCTGCCAACTTTTCCAAGAGGATAATATCCATGGAAAAAGAAGATTAATCAGTTTTGTTATTTCCATAAAAATTATCTTCTAGGTAAAGTGGACAACAAAGGTACCTATTATATCATAAAAGTTCCCTTCTCCGTAAACCTTCCATTCGCGATATAATTTAATAAGAAGAAAGGCTATTTTTTTACGAAAAAATGGTTAGGCGCTATCTTAAATAAGTTTTTAAGTGCAACACCCTGCACATTATTCGATTTTCGTACTCCTATTATAACAATATTCTCATATTTTGCTGCCATTGATATACTAAGTGATTCAAAATGTAGATACAATAGAAGGGAAACTTTAGACTATAAATCCTGTAAAGAGTGTTGCACTAAAGCGGGATTGTTGCATATCCCTGTTAGTATCAGAAATAGACCAAAAATTAACTGCCGGATAAGTGTACTAGTCTCTGCGACACAGCATACCTCGTCCGTGATCCACATGGCAAACATCTTGGACCACACTGTAGCGAACTTATCTCCAGAGGTGAAATTAACGTTTTCAGCAATGTCTCGCAGTTGGTGCATTGGTATAATTTGCTCTCGTGGATCTTTATGTTTTATGATGCTGAAATCGATGCTCGACATCTGAAAACGCAAAGCTACTAAGCATTCACATTTACGGAGTGCTGTAAATAATTTTGCAGGTGCCTGTGCGGTAAAAATATATCTCAAATCAATGAAAAAATCATTTTACGTTCGGTAATAGTATATTTTTCCGTGCGCGCGTGGGGAGCGAAGCCAAATACATTTCGGGACGTTACGTGAACGATACTTTTCATTGTCAGGCTTTGAATTTCCTTGGAAATCTAGAAAATCTACTGTGGAAAAAAAATCGCTAACGCGCGAGTACGATGGTAGAAGAACGGTGGTTGCAATAGATTTGTGTAATGATATAAGGTCGGTGTTTCACAATGATTAAATGTTCAGGACAACTCTTACCTTAATCTTTGGAATAGGAGCGCCACATTGTAAGTCACTCTCAAAAACAAAATTCCCCTGATACTTCCCATAGAACGGACTATGGAGGAATTTCGACATAAAGATATTGAATCGTGCTTCGTCTAGATCTGATTTGTAAATGTCTGAAACGATACAAAAATAGTAATTTAAAGAGCTAAAAGTCGCTGCTATGTTAAATTATTTCCCCGAGTGATTCCCCCGCCCACCACAAATGCGATTCTCGAATCCTTCTCAAAAAAGAAATTAAATTTTGACCGAAATAACCGACTTGTTAAGAGTAAAACTTGTCAATAAGAAAAAAAGCATTAAGTCGTGACAATATTAATCTGACTTTATCGCGAATTTTATACAAAAATGAATGAACTCACCATGCTTAAAATTGACTAAAACAAAATTTCTAAAGGGCTCCACCCAAGATACAACGTTTCTCGTTACATCAGTCAAATTCTCCAATTTCTCCACGCTCAATTTTATTTTTGTTATTTCCTGGCTGTAATTTAAAGCCCCTAGATACAAGCCTCCACCATAACCCAATTGAGGGAAATGAGTATTTCGAATTTCCATATACTTTGCTAAATGTGTTTCTTCGGGCAGAAACCAAGTAGGATCGAACCTTTGTTCCAGTTTCACGGCACTGTTTAGGCTAAACCCGGCAAATATTATAGTAGTGCATATGACGATGATCTGAAGGAAGCAACAAGAAGTACAAAAAAAACTTAAATACAAACTTTCTTACCTTCCCAGGGGTGGTCAGAATAACATTACCATAGATATACTCAAACACTCTATTAGTAAGCCTCCCTTGGCTACATTTATTTGGGATGTAAGAGGGATGCTCAATGCAGGGTATTATGCCATTTCTCCTCATTTCTAACCGTTGCTCATCCAAGACAAAACAAGCAACGAAGAACGTGTTCACGAATACGAAGGTCATGAAGACGCCTACTGCAGCGTAGATGCAAAATGATTCTAAACATGGCAGAATCTGGAACAAAGACGTGACTTAACGGTCTCAAAGGTTTTAACGATTTTAAGGCACAGAGGCACAAGGCATAGTTCTGAAATCATAATATATCTCTACTTAATCAAGCAATGCCGTTTATTTTGATCAAAAACGTTAAATAGTAGACGAATTTACACCTTCCAACTAATGCGCTCCAATCACGTCCTTCCGTCAAGAATCGAACGGGCGGCGACTAATGAAAACGAACATAGTGACGTTTGCAACGTTTGCCGAATTGGACGGGCTCAAGTCAACTCGCCCCAGGTTTTGTAATTTCTTCGAAAAACTTCGATTAGCATAGCAAGAATTTTTATACCGGCACTATAGTTTAATAATACATAGTTACTTACCGTGAAACATCCAATGATAAAAGCAATAACATCAGTAAAGGACGTTATTGTTATAGAAACTCCTGCATGCTGTAACATAATTCCCACCCTCTCAGGAAGTGGCAAGCTTCGGTGCTCCTGTGCCAGCTCATCCCAACAGCTCATTATCACCAGCATATCGTCCACTCCTGCAAACTATTTTTGTGTTGATAAATTAGCTTCTTTGACATATAACTCAACATTTATAGTTGAAGTTGGTGGAACTATGAGGTCTATTACAAGTGCCTTACCTAGTCCCATTAGTAGGAATGGTAAAGATAAATGCACCGGTCCGTAGAAGATTCCTAATAAGGAGCATATGCCTATCCCAACAACGAAACCCATTCCTATAGCCAAGAGGCCAACACTACCTAAAACCAACTAAAAAAATTTAGCACATTAAAAAAAATCAGCCAAAGAAGCTATAGATTTTGTGTGTGTTCAGGTTTCTATAATATTATGGTTTTTACGGACTTACCCTCGCTTCTAACCAATTAAATTTTGATATCACAAATTGCACGTAGACGACCATAATGGCTACTCCTATACACAATTTGTCCATGTCTTTGAATGTTGCACTGTTACTAATATCTCCAAAACTGAAAGAAGTGAAGAAGTTAACATTTATGACACAGTTGTTAGGATCGCCTAAAGAATTAATGCACAGAATAATAATTTTTCAACTTGTGTCCTCTGAAAGGATGGTTCAAGTTAGTTCAGGCGCCAATATTTTTGCACATGTAGACATCGCACAGTTGAATTTTTTGGCGCCAGTGATTGCACTTGCGCCAATAAACTATACAACCTGCAGCAGAATTTATTGGAGCCATTTACTAGTGTCAAAAAGTTTAATTACTTTTAACATGTTTATTTATACAAATTATTGGCGCCAGTTTACTGGTACTTCAAAATTTGCGAGTCTGCCGATGCAAGAAGACGGGAGCTAGACAGTTGGTACCATGTTTCATGCATGTGTAAATCTTGTTTAAGGAGATATTTCTATAGCTGAATGAAGCATAATGAAGAATGATTCAAGAGGTTGATAGAGGGTTTCTTACCTTCTTCCGGAAAAATAATAAATCCCCTCAAAACTTTTTGAAATATCCTCTGCGATTTTTAAGAATGTCAGTTCCCATTCGAGAGCTTTCTCGGAGGCCTGCGAGAAAATTCACACGCAACTCAATTTTGATAAAAAAATAATTGGCAGATTTTCATACTACAGAGTGGAGAAATTTAGATCCTCACCCATTCCCCCGTGCCAGCCATATTCCCCGCTTTGTCCATATCCACTGAGGAAAAATTCACGAGTAAAAACCACTGATTTACTATGGCTGTCGCTTTTATAATGTGACCGGTCTCATTTCTTACCACACCCCCGAGTAAATCTCTGTAGTTCTTCAAATTTCCCACATTAATCCTGTTAGAAGAAAAATTCCAGCAAGTTCTTAAAAGACCTCCCCCCTTGGACTTTTACCTACTTCTCATCATACGAGTTAACAGCATTAACAATATCTTCTTTGGTCAGCAATGAGATTTGAGTCACATTAAAATTCCACAATTCTAAAATACTTTTGGTATAACACTCGTTCTTCATTATCTCTAGGAAGCTGCAATACATGGCAGATGGCATGGCTAGACTTGGGTCGCGCTGTTCTTGGACACTACCCAGCAATATCTTCAGTAACTTTTTGTCAACTTTAGGAATTCTGAAATGAACAATATTTGTTTGCGTCAAGTAACCCAAGAAGTTATTTACCTGAAGCAGACATCATTCATTGTAACATTATTTCCAGTTTTTGCAGTCATGATTTCGTTATGAATATAGGAGAGCTAAAATGAAGTGTAGTTCACATTCGATAAAAGTTTTTCAAATTTATAATTCATTTCATAACTTTTTAATAATAATTTAACAAAATCCCATACCTTCTTGATAATATCAGGAGTGAGCACATCCTCAGCTACTATTGTGATAGCTTCCTCGCTGAAACCTCTCTCAAACGTGCTTAGTAGCCATTTCGAGTCTTGAACGAAAGTAGTGTGGGCTGGTACCCATAGATTTAAGGGATTTTTCTCCTGCCTGAATCTGAGGAACCCGAGTCCGCTCAATAATACTGCAATACCGCAAAATAGTATGGTTTTTACTGGTTGCTTAGCTATGGCAACCCCCAATCTGGAATGAATGTTTCGACTTTGGATCGGAAGATAATTCAGAAATTACATTCGCTCGCAATTACAATGCACATTTTTGTTTCAAATGCCAAGTTCAAATTCAGTCAACTCGGGATGTTTTAAATTAATTGCAACAATAACAAATTACAGTAAAAACCCAATTCACATACAGGTTGTTTGGAAATAACGTTGAAATGTTTTGGACGATAATTCTAGAGAACAAAATTGAAAAAAAAGTTTTTATAAATATATCCCCAAAATTGCTTCTTAAAGGGGCTAGAACCCCTTAAAAGGAGAACTCTGAAGATAATTTTTTCGCAATATTTTCGTAATTATTAGTTAGAGATCATTTACTTTGCACACACTGTTCATACATAATCAAGTAATAGTAGTAAATTAAATCAAAGTTCAAAATCCTCAGGGCATGATAAAAATAACAAGGTGACATATCTGGTGGTCATGCAGGCTCGAAGTAGTAACAACAAGAGTTAGCGTAGCTTGTAGGAATTTTAATTAAATAGATATTTAAATAATTCTATTAAAAATCAATATTGATATTTGTGTGGAAAATAGGAAATAGCTTTTTTTTTGTTTGAACTTCGAATTGAAAAGGATGTTTTTATGAATATATAGAGGGTTCTTGAAATGACTATACAATGTTCCGCCAAAAATAAGGCTTTCTAAGCAAATTTACCTAAGTTCAATATTGTTTCGTTTTATAGCTACAAGGAATCAAACTTCTCAAATTAATTTTTTTTTTTTTTCAAAATAATTGCTAAACGCTTTTATCCATTTTTGCTTATTTTGAAACTATGGGTTATTACATAAATTGACGTATTTTGACGTGAGAGGGATCTCTTTTTAATGTATAGAAATATTAATGATAGCATGTGGTTTTTAATTAACAGTTTGTATTTTACCCTGTGTACGAATTACTTTAATTTTTTTCCCTGCCATTAGCTGACTTTATTTTGAAAGTTTTTTTTTCTTGTAAAATTTTCACCAGGCATACACTTTCTCTACAAAAAAATTACTTACAATACCTTGCAATTCATCACTGTTGTGAAAACGATGTTAAAAAAATTGTGATTGGCATTTCTCTATGCAACAATAAATTAAATATTTCGTACATATGACATAGCGTTTACTATGGTTCTTGTTCAGATGTTGAGTTTATTGTAAATTGAATAATTTTTGGTCTTTTAAAATGAAACATTATTCTATCGCTGAGAAGGTTGATATACTTCTAGTATATGAATTCAGTGAGGGAAATTAACATATGAGTGTCCGAGTCTATCATAATGAATATCCAAATCGTAGAATTCTGAACTATTAAATTTTCAAGAGTATTGAAATGCTACTCAGGGAAACGCGTAGTTTTAATCCAAATAATGTTAATTGCAGACACCAACGTCAAAAAGCGCTAAAAATTGAGAAGAAAAAATATGGTACCATCCTAGTTGATTGGTAGAATATCTTTGGAAGTAAAGTATACCAAATAAACCCATTCTTAATCGAGTTCCTAATAATTCCCAACATAAAAATAAATAAAAAGAAAGTCTTCAGGAGGTTCATCAAGAGGTAGACTTATATTTTTACACTTATTGCAAATATTGAAATAGTTGCTTGCATAAGTCAGACATGCGCTATTAGTAAAATTTACAAATTATCGACAATTTGGTGAAGGAAATGTTTTTCCTGCAGGAAGGTCACATGACGCTTATGATTATTGCTTATTAGATCAAAACTTATTATGCAACTCTCGAGAGTGTAATAAATGAAAAACAAAAAATGTTAGATTTAACCTGTTTGCGAACAATCCTATTAAACAACAAACAGAAAAAAATTTATAATAATACAAATTATCTTTAATTTACAACAGGAAAGCTATACCTGTTTTGCCACTTTTCAAACATGGAACGTCGATATCTCGGAAACGCGTGAGGCAATTGTTTTGAAAAATGCCTCAAATCTATCCTCTTGATGCGTTCAATAATCCTACGCCTAAAATGTCTTTTGGTTATACAATTTAATTATTTTCTTACAAAGGTCACATATTAATAAAATTACGAATTCTGGACAATTTGATGAAGGAAGTGATGCCACTGCGGGATCGCGACACGATGCTTGTGGCTATTGTTCATAAGAGAATTAAATTTATAAGCTCGCACATATTATTTAGCTTTCAAAGTTGTTAAGCTTTTAATAGATCAAGACAAAATGTTAAGATTGATAGTGGCTTTATCTTTATTATATACATATGTTTATTAATTATGAACATGACATATTTAACAGCGTATCAAATTCTAAATTAATATGGTTCTCGAAAAACCTCTGATTTGTTTTTAAATCAAGTTCTCTTTACAACAGAAAAAATATTTTTTATTCCATCGGGGTATGTTTGCATAATGAAACTGCTGCCTTGAATTCGCAACTTTTCCCCCATTTTACTAAATCTGGAAACATTGCAACTTATTTCTTATCGAGTATCGTTTTTAAGACCGATCAGCTCTACATTTACAAAAGGCATATAGTACCGTCATCACTTCGTAGGTGATTCACTCGAATGTTAACGCGGCGATCAGCAAGATGTCCGTAATGTGTTCTCCACTAATAATCGAGATAATCGAGTTTTCTTTTATTCTAAAGACTTGTGAAGTACGTCATTAGTGTATTCATGACTTAGTGAGTGAAAGTGGGCGGGGTTTAGCTGTTATTTTGTGAATAAAAGGAGATGTTGCTGACGTGATTCTGGCTCACGCTTTTGATGCTCGGGGGCAAGTTCTGATTGTTGTTTCTTGTGATTTACAGTTTTGTCAGGTCAATGAGAACAACGTAATTAATATTTTTGTTGAAAGTCGAAATTATTTGCAATTTTGGCTCTTCTGGAAGGTACTTAGAACCATTTTTATACGTGGCCGAAGAATGATGTCACAACTTTGACGGTGCCGAAGATTTAAAAACTTTTAAATTTTCTTTTTCAGGTCTCAACTGTGTAGGCTTCTGCTTCGAATCGAAATTAATTCTAAACTCGAACTGTTTCGAAGATTTTCAAAACTTTTTTTCGGGAATTGAAATTGATTTTTTTTTGTGGTTCACATCTCAACTATGTACTGCTCGGCTTCAAGTCGAAATTAATTTGAAACACTGTTTTGAGATTTTTTTTTAGAAATTAATTTTATTTTTCCAGGAAATAAAATTGAATTTTTGTCAGAATTAATATTATATAATATTGATTTTTTTTGTGGGTCACAGAATTCTGAACCATCAAACTTTCACGAGTATTGAAAGGCAACTTACGGAAACGGGTAGTTTTAATCTAAATAATGTTGAACGAGGACGCCAACGTGCAATTAGGAGAGATTAATTTTTTGAAACGAATTTATTTGTGTATTCAGGGAAACATTTTGAACTTTTGTTATGAGAATTAAACTAATAAGGAAAGGGACCCAAGTGTCCCCCTCCGATTTTAATGAAATTTTGCACAGAAGTAGTTTAAACCTATCTAAGAATAATGATGTACATTTTACGTGCCATCTTCAAAGTTTAAGGGGTGAAAACTACCCCTAAAGTTTCGCCAATTTTTCGTTTTTTGACGATAACTTTTGATTCAGATGAGTTAGAACAACAAATAAAAAAGCAAACTGTTCCTTTTTTAATTCTTCATCGATCCTTCTGGATCCGAAAAAAATATCACTTTTAGTTTGTTTTTTCTTTTGAAAATTTAATTTGTTTTTCTCCCCGTTTTTGCATGCCTCGAGCTGTCTCATACAATTTTTTACCATTTTATAGAGAAAATATTTCTCAATAGAATGGTGCAAAGTAGAACTCGATACCATGTTTCTAACAAAAGTTATAATTGTTTAAGCAAAAGTGTGCACGCCATGTTCTATTGCTTATAACTTCAGAACCGCAGGTCGCAGAAGAAAATTTTTCATAATAAAAAAGGCGTAATTTAATGAGCATTAAAGAATGATACCATAAAAATGATATTTTCAGTTGAAATTAGATTAACATTTTCTACAGTTAACAAGTATTATGCGTTAGTAATCAGCGTAGGGCATTTTTCCATATATGATAAACATACAAGTAGTCGAATATTTTATTGGTATCTATGGATTATATGTTTTGCAGTAATGATATGAAGCTTATGTCGCCTTTGTTAATAGTTTTATATGAACCCAGCGGTGGGTTTGGACCTCGAGTGGAGGAAAAATTATTTCGTCCAGAAAATGTCTACATTTTAGCATCCAAATCTGGAAAATTAACAAGTGAACATTTCAAAACATGGATGACAGAAGTATTTATACCAAACACAGGACAAAAATCACTTTTACTTTTAGATTCCTGGAATGGACAATGCCCTACTGTTTTGGAAGACATAGCTATTAATCATAATGAGATTAACGTACCTGAACCTAACCTGAACTAACCTGCTGGCACAACAGGAATAATACAGCCTCTGGATGTTTTTGGATTCCGAGTTTGGAAAAATTTTGTTAGGAAGTTTTCAGATTCAGTATTATTAAATAACTATGATATAAATTTACACGAAAGAAATTATTTGATAAAATTACAGTCCCTCGTTCATAATCAATTGTCTTCGCCGAGATTCGCTAATCTTTTTAAATATTCATGGTTTAAAAGTGGATATATCGAAGAAAGGCCTGCCGAATTTGAAAACCCTGTAGAATACAGCTTTCACACAGTTTCTGCGAAATGTGATTTATGTGACCAAGTTGCAATATTTAAATGTTCTTGGTGTAAGAAAAATGTATGTTTTAAACATTTTTTCGACGAATATCATTACTGCAAAACATATAATCCATAGATACCAATAAAATATTCGACTACTTGTATGTTTATCATATATGGAAAAATGCCCTACGCTGATTACTAACGCATAATACTTGTTAACTGTAGAAAATGTTAATCTAATTTCAACTGAAAATATCATTTTTATGGTATCATTCTTTAATGCTCATTAAATTACGCCTTTTTTACTATGAAAAATTTTCTTCTGCGACCTGCGGTTCTGAAGTTATAAGCAATAGAACATGGCGTGCACACTTTTGCTTAAACAATTATAACTTTTGTTAGAAACATGGTATCGAGTTCTACTTTGCACCATTCTATTGAGAAATATTTTCTCTATAAAATGGTAAAAAATTGTATGAGACAGCTCGAGGCATGCAAAAACGGGGAGAAAAACAAATTAAATTTTCAAAAGAAAAAACAAACTAAAAGTGATATTTTTTTCGGATCCAGAAGGATCGATGAAGAATTAAAAAAGGAACAGTTTGCCTTTTTATTTGTTGTTCTAACTCATCTGAATCAAAAGTTATCGTCAAAAAACGAAAAATTGGCGAAACTTTAGGGGTAGTTTTCACCCCTTAAACTTTGAAGATGGCACGTAAAATGTACATCATTATTCTTAGATAGGTTTAAACTACTTCTGTGCAAAATTTCATTAAAATCGGAGGGGGACACTTGGGTCCCTTTCCTTGTAAGTTGGTGACTATTTAGAATTATAACTTTTTTCATGTTTTCGTTCTAACTAGACAACAGTGATGAATTACAAGGTATCGTAAATAATTTTTTTGTAGAGAAATTTTATGTCTGACAAAAATTTCATAAGAGACAAAAAAGTTTCAAAATAAAATCGACTTGTGACGGAAAAAGAATTAAAGTCGCTCGTATAGGGGATAACAAAAATACAAACTTTTATTTCCGAATCACGCGCCATTTTTAATATTTCCCCGAATTAAAATAGAAAGCCATATTAATATCGATTTTGACATATGGAATTCAACTTTGAGGTACCGCGAGTAACTCAAATATCGAAATTTTGCAAAGATCCCAATCAAAAATATTCCGGAGTATGATCAAGGCTCTATGATACATCACCAATAAGACAATTCAAAATGATTTTAAAGTTATCACAGTACAAGAGGAAATCGGAAAGTACTTCATCAATTACAAGCAGAGACTTGAAGACCACCCGAATGTTCTCGCTAGGGGATTGCTGGATGGAGCGCCGATCAGAAGACTGAAAAGAATTCACCCGCTAGACCTTCAGCAACGCTTCCATTAATTGCGATACCTGGTAACTGTTGAATACCATAAAATAGCGTGCGAAGCACTCTTATGGGAGTGTTTCGCCTCCTGTCCATGTTTGTGAATCTAATTGTTTATTGTCTGCAACGCTGGTAGATTGCATAGTAATATGAGAGAAAAAAAATTAAAAAAGATCCCGCTTACGTTAAAACACACCAATTTATGTAATAACTCATAGTTTCAAAATTAGTAAAAATCAATGAAAGCGTTTAGCAAATATTTTGAAAAAATGATATTCATTTGAGAACTTTGGCACCCTGTAATAGCAGAACGACGTAATATTGGATATAGTTTGTATAGAACGTCTTATTTTTGGGTAATTTTTGGTCAACCGTTGAATAGTCATTGCAGGATCACCCTGTATCTTTTGAAGAAAATTTTAAGAGTTTTTCCCATAGATAACTAGAAGGTATTCGTCTTTTTCTTCATTTTTTTCGTTTTTTTCTTCTTCGGGATTTTCCAGGTCAGCAGGTAACTTTTTTATTTTTTTATTTATTTAACGTTTAGTTTTTAAGCGACAGACTTCCGTAGATATTTAAAAACGAGTTTCTTTCAAAACGAAAACGAAATTCGGGCAACCATATTTAATCGAATTTGATTTTTGTGAAAATTGCGAATATTCTTTGTTTCGAAATTTATGGGTTCATGAATTTAATCCGAAAGTCTATATAAGCTGTTAAGTTTCCTGCTAACGAAGATAATGCATAAGAGCTTCACTGAATTGGCACTTTAAAAAACTAGCAAAACAAACCATTACACGTATAATGAAAAAGTAAAAAATGAACTTTAACTCCATGTAGGTGATTATACACAGCAGGTAGTTTATAAAGCAATCTATTACCATTACGCAAAATACATGGTTAAAGTTCGTTTACAAAAGGAAATAAATATCCTTTTTTTATACAGAGTGGTACAAAATTGTTCGGAAAATTGCATAATAGATTCTACATAAAAAGTATTTGTATAAACGCAGGTCTGAAAGTGATTCACTAATGAAAACCAGAGTGTTAAACATTAAAAATGGTTGTTGAAAATCAATTTTATCTTTTTATAATGAGGTTATTAGAATTTAACCTGTTGACCTACATATTTTGGAAACGACATTTAATCTCATGATGGAACACAAATGTTGTCCAAACAGGCCTGTAAGGTCCCTTATCAGGATTTCCATGTACTATAGCTGTAATATACTTGTTATTTAACATGATTGTTTTATCATCCCTATGATGGCATTGTGGGGCAAATAAAAAATGATACAAAAAAAATTACTTACTTAAAAAAGAATGTCTCCGTGCCTACGACAATACCAGTCGTCAGCTTGCCGTAGATGTCCCCACATACCAGCCTCCAATTGTTGCCCATATCTTTGCTCTAAAATGTTTGGATGCAATTATTACCAGACGAATTTATTGTAAATAATTTGGAAGAATATTCACGATCAATCAGTAATTTCACTTTTAAAAATTAATATCAATGCACTTCCAGAATTAACTGTAACGTAAAACGCGATACAATAGAATATTTTCAAGTGCTGATAAAGCTAATGCCGAGAAACGATAGATTATAGGAGCGTTTGCCAAAATTTAAGAGACTCACTCCATTTATAAACTAACCTTCAGTCGATTTACGTATTCTGACTACTACTGGTTCTATGATAAATCATAAATAATATTCGCTCCGTAATTTAGTTGTAACTAATTAAATTAGAATCAAGGTCTTAGATGCATGGGAACGTTTGATTAAAAGCTAATGTAAAATTGTGACTTATAATGAGTCATTAGTATTATGTACTATACTGGGTGTCCAATACAAAATTTCGTAATAAGGTGCTGTACTAAAGAAAATATTTTGCATGGTCCTCGTATTTTCTCTTCATATATCTACATATAAACTACAGGGTTGATTCATTGTGGTATATATTTAATTGTGTGTCAGTGTACCTATAAATGTGAAATTTTTGGACTTCTGGAACTGTTATATTGTGGCTCTGCCATTTAATTTAAATGTACCTACAAAATGGCCCCGAATAAAAAGGAGGTAACAGTTCATATTCAGGGACAAAAATTCAAAGAATGGCGTTTCTTGTGCTGTATTAGGCAGAGTAACTATGTTCAAAAACTAGTACAGATATTATAATACTCCTTGCGTTGACGCAATGACAGAATTCGACAAAGTGATTGATATACAATGATTTTAACAACTGGCGCACAAATTTTCAAGATAATAATAATAAAATTCTTTAACATTTATCTAAGGGATTACATAAAATAAAAAATGTGCGAAATTTCGAAAAAATATAATCAGGTCTCATTGGTTAGCATTACATATATTTACACATAATTTTTGAAGTGTTTGAATGTAGTGTGCTATTGTTATTTCGAATAAAAGGAATTATCTATCTACCTAATCATAACAAAATGGTAAATAAATGATTTATTTATTAAATACAACACTTAAGAAATACATAGATATCAAAGTAATTAGACATATACTTATGCTTGTAAGGCTGGCCTTTCATACTTTGCTTGCAGTTTCTCATTAGTCAAGGCGTAACCAGTGCCACCCTAAAATTTCAAATAACATTGCAAAATCTCAACCAATCAGAACTTAGTAGGCTCACCCTTTGCATCACAATAATATCTTTATCTTTCAGTTTTTTGTTGGTAAGGGGATGTATCATATCCTTTTTAATCAGCTTCTCCACACACTCCAATGTTACAACATCCCCCCTTAATGAACATTACCCTTAATGCTAAATCAAATAAAAAAGTTATGTGGAACTTACGTGGGTCGCAATACAGCACAGGGTACTGAGTTACTCAAACTGTCCCGAGTGACTGCACACATGTACCTGTTTTCTCTGGTATGAATTGACTTTCTATCATCTTCATTAACTGGTGTGAATTTAACATCAATTAAATCTTTGACTTTCAAAGGCTTTCTAGAGATTGGGCAATATATGGTAGGATCTGGCTTCTCAAGATTTGGTTTTGCAGCCTGTACAGACTGTCCAGGGACCCAGAAGCTTGGCAATACTTTGTCATGACCATTAGCCATATTAGAGATTGAGGAAGTGCTGGGCTCTATGAACGAATTTAAACTAAAACAAGATTTTAATTGTCAAAATTTACTTACCAGTTTTAAATCCATCTAAAGGCTTGCTAACAATGTTTGCTTCACTCTTTAAAAAGCTCTGAATTTTTTTTTCAGCATCCATGGCCTGCTTGATGGCAACTTCCTCCAGTTCTCTATTCTTAAGCTTCTCATATTCTTTCATCTTGCGACTATACTCATTCTTTTTGGAAATTATATACTCGAGGATCACTTCCTTATCAAAGAGATAGCCATCTTTGCTGCAAATAAAATGTAAATTTATAGTAAGAAAGCTGGCTGGTGCATTACGTTATAACGGGGTTATTGCAGGGCTGTAGAGATAACGAGCAGCAGTCAAAGTTCGTCACAGAGTCTTTACCCAGTCTCTGAGAGGTGCTGCCATAACCTGAAGCTTTAGCGTCTTTTTTTTTCTCATGGTAGGTGTACACTGCACCTGCAGTGCAATTTCTGGCGTGTCTGGTCATGTTGGATGGGGTATGCAGAGAGCAAACGTGTCAATTTAGCTTTTGAATGGGACTTTTAGGCATTCGCTAATCGAGAGAAGCTAACAATCCAAAATTATAAATAATGACATATTGTTTTGAGGTTAGAAAACGCTTTAGGCTTTTTCTTGAACGCGGATGTGGTGCCATCTATGATTGAAATACAAGAGATTTAGTTTCCTGGCCTTGTAGCAAAAGACAAAAATAACATTTATTTGAAATGAAAGAAATTAGTGAAATATTGAAGAAACTTCTCGAGTTTTAATTAGTTTCATTGTAGTTTGTCTCGTAACTTAAGTGGTTGGACAAATTTGGGTAAAATTGTCAAATGAACTCCTAATGCTTAACAAATGCTTTTCTAATAGAGTCCCCACATTTATGCAGTGGCTTTCCTTTCCTTGGTGTGTATATCTGGTTGCCTATCAGGTTGAGCTCGGAAAATGTAACTATCAGGAAATTCTGGATATTGAAAGTGGTCAGGAAAAATCATTCGTCGGTGTGTTTTCTTGTGTTTTTCTCGTAGTTTCGTTGCCCCAATTCCAGAGGAAGGCATGAAAATCGACGGAAATTGGACGAGACGAGGTTTGTGATTTAAATTCCCCCCTTCTAAGTTGTTTATACTGGCGGCTTCCTCAAATTATTATAAACAAAAAATTTGGAAAATCTGCAAATTTCCTACAACGCAGGGTTATTAACCTTACAACTAGCACTGAACTCATAATTGAACTGAATGGTAATGTTGCAGTTTGCTGGCCTAAGTAGGTCCGATTTAATTCAAATTAGTTGTGTTCAGTATTTTTAGTGCTTTTTTATTGATCAGTATAACATTGAGTTGCTTGGGTAAGTAGGCACTGTAGCCTCTCTTGGTTTTGCGCCCTTTAGAGGCAAGTTATTGGAGTCCCAACAAGTTTAATGGAAGAATAAGTTTCCTGTTTTATTCTAAATAATCTCTATTGCTTCATTACTTCATTTTTGGGAAATTTGAAAACTGTCTATCTAGTAACTTTACCAGCATTTCAATAATTTGGCTTAAGTATTGCTCTCAGACCTTGTAAACTACAACTGCGAGCTAGACTGCAGGCTAGTTTCCTGAATCATCGAATTTGAGTCTTGGCCTGGGTATTGCTCAGATTCTTGGTTTCTCTGAGAACTACTTAAGAAACTGATTTTGTATGAAAGCCGAGTATGAAACTTATGAACCTCAAGAACCAATAAAAAATTCTTTAAAATATCTCGTGGGACTTAGAGGATCTGATGAAAATATGTTCATCGTGGCATTTATGTGAGGTGATACTTTAGAGGGGACATATTTGTGGCCTTTTCCAGAAAAAACATATACAGTGAAATCAGAGCAGTTTCATGACATTGGGCCAATTAGTGGGATCCTTGGTGGAAATGGAAAACACTCAGCTGGACAACTTTTGCTATGTGAGAATTGACAATGCCAAACTCCCTAGAAGCAATTTTCCTGGGTGCTGTTCTTGAGCCTGAAAACTGACAGGAGAATTATTGAGGTACAACCAATCTCAATAGGTGGCTTTGTGTCATCTGTGTTACCTCCATTGTGTACTAACTCTAGCAAAATATCGAAAACTTCTTATTTTATCACCTATCAATTCCACATTGTATATCTCATACATGAATGGCTTGAAGCTCATTAGGGCATATGAGAGCTTTGGTCTGCAGCAGAAGGTAGTGAGAATAATGGGTGAAATGGAATATAGGAATAACAGTCTGGGTTAGTTTGTGATATAAGTTTTTATGACTGTATCCTCTTTGTACATACTGACTGTCTGGTGTGCATAAAAAAAAACATGATTTAATACTGACCACATGGAGAACAGTATGATTATAAAATAAGAGGCCAGGGATGTATGTCAAGATGGCCTGGGGTATTGGACAGTAAAATTGTTCAATGTTTTGCTTCCTGCAGCAAAGAACCTCTCCTGAAAAAAGTCTGCGTATTGGAGAAATTCCTGAACTCAGATTTTTATGGAATTGTAAATGTTGTAGTTCTTATCTTTTTAAATGTGTTATTCTTAATATAATGTGATGCCATTTTTAAACTGTGTCTTTTGTTGAGAACTGAGCAGCTTGTCCTATTTTTAATATGTACCTACACTTATTTGTGGTTTGTTGAACATGTGTAACTCTGTGCAACTGACATCAATAAATTATTGCTTTTGGAATATTCATTTTAAGCACCCAGAGAGGTCTACAGTTTATTTTTAAATTATATTTTAATAATTTTTTCAGACTTTGCAGCATGACATCCGACGTAATGGGAAATGGAAAGAAAAAAACTGATCCTGGTAAGGAACTATTTAATTAATAAATGGTGATACCGAACTAAACATCCTTTTTGGCGAAACCAGTAGAAAAAGGATGGTGACTAATAGCAAAGAAATTTCCTTTTTTTTTGCTCTTTTTGCCCTAATGTTGAACAATATTGCACGAACCCAAGGGGGGCAATTGGCCTGTTAAAACTTTCTGAAGAAGAAATTTTTTGGCATTTTAAATCTTTTGTGTTTAAATCAAGATGCCAAGCTAGAAGATTTGGAAATGGAATTTCAGAAACATTCATTTAAAATCTTAAAAAATGTCTTCATCCAAAAGCAAATATGAGTAGCTAGAGAACTTTATGCAAGCACAGTTACTGAAACAAAAACTACTAGCACCAGAGACAATTTCAGAGGATGAGCAAAATTACTAAATTCCCGAATGATAATGCTAGAAATGACACATTTTAAGGGCTCAATTTCAGCTTTAACCGACCTTTATGCAAACCTTCAAAAAGCAGCCAACCTTCCAAGCACTGAGGAGGAATTGGCGTTTTTGAACGAACTGTTGCAGTCCAAGGAACTGAATGCTTTAGTAAACATCCATAACAGGATATTAGGAAATGTTGAACGGCGAAGGTAAGTCCATGTTGAACAATTTAAGAAGATTCATTATCTCCTTAGGGTCGGCACACGCAACTTAAAGGTGTTTTAAATGATATTTTCATATTTTTTGATTAGAAGTGGAACTTTACAGGTGTTTTCCAATCCCCGCCTTGTCGGACGGAATGCACGTGCTGGCCGACGTACTGGAGCTACTGCTGCAGCAGCCCCAAAGAACCGAAGAGTGCCAGGAGTTGTTTTTGATGTTGCAAAAACCGCTTTTACAGGTAGTTTCCCGCGTTTCACACTTCCTTGGTATGTTTTTCTGTTCTCTCAAGGGTTTATTGTGTGCGCACGACGCAGTTGCCCAAAAGGATTATTACCCACACCTCCCCGACATCCCTGTCGAGGAAGACGATGGCGAACAGACCATAAAGATTGTCCAGCTGGTCAAAAGCAATGAGCCGTTGGTGAGTTTCAATACTTCATTGGTCTCTTGTGGTGTTCATGTTTGGGTACCAATCTAATCGGAGGTAGTTTTTGAATTATTGATGGGAAATTTTTCTTTTTTGCCAAGACTGGTACACAAAGCGCTGAACCGATCGTCGTAAGTATTTGTGAGATCGAGACACTAGGCATATTTCCATTACTTACTTAGTTGTTTCCTTCGCTTTTACTTGTGTTCGATTGCGAAGTTGGGCAGTAGTTTTGTTTCATCTTCATTCTGTTTTTATTTTGAATCGAATCAACCCAATTTGAGTACAATTTGAGTATCTTCCATTCTTTAAAATTCCACATTACAATAGCAAAGTAGCTTTATACGATGTTTCAATTTGTAAAAAATCTCCTGAGGCCATGGACTTCAAATGGTTGTACCCTGTATATAAAGTAGATAGAGAAACATTATTCGAGGAACGACTAGTAAGTGACTTTAGATCAGGTTACTTAGATAACCTGAACTAGTCGGTTCTCTATGTTTCTTTAGCAGAACATAGAGAGGTTTATGGCGTCACTGACAAGGCCCATAGACAACGTAGATATATGTTTCTGAAATTGAACGTGACGCACAAGACCTAAAAACTCTCAGACCTACGAGCCTCATGTTGTTTTTGCTAAAGAGTGCGAAAAAGCTCCTTTTAGATCGACGAGTCCATTTTAAACATTTGTCGCAATTTGCTGGTACGGTTAAGCTAATTTTACAGGGAAAAACATTTGATATCCTCGGTTTTGTGGATTTTTTTATATTATGAGTTTGAAAGCTTTTACTCGTAACCCCCCTAAATACTCCTCTAGAGTGCCTACTTTGTCTGTGATTTTAGCCGGCAGCGGTTTCAAAATTTTCGGGGTCATTTTCGGCTCGTCACTTGAACTACAGTCCGGAAATACCCCCAAAATGATTCACCCTGTATAAAATGTACATAATGACAGTGTTAATTTGTTTTCCTGCACTTGGAGGCGCGTAGTTCTGCAGATGCGCAGGTGGTGCCCTTCTTTTCTTGCTATGAAACTGCCATGGATATTTATATTTGCACCCGTCAGGCTTGACACTCTTTCCCGCACTCGGAGAATGGTCCATTAAGTCCGTTAAAGGTACACGCTGTATATTTATCTTGGGTAGACACGAAAAAAAAAACAAAGTTAGCACGTACAGTCAATAGTTTTTCTAAAAAGAAATCCATTTCTATGGCATGCCCCGATTTTTATTGAGTTGGAATAGCATATACTTCTAGGTCATCGACTACTCACTCAGGGCGTGTTTAAAAATTGTACGGGGTGCTCCCGTGAGAGGTATTTCTGAGATCACAAGGGTCTGCCTTGAATTTGAAACACCCTATATAGACGTTCGTGTACTATCCAGTATACGAACTTAAGTAAATAGGGATATATGTATAGGGTACTACGTATACGCGGTTCCCGTTAGGTTTTCATACAAAGTGAGTTTTTTTAGCCATTTCAGAGTGATTATACATGTTCTGAGTCTACTTACAGGGTGTTTGATTTAAAAATTTTCTGCTTTTAAATAGTGCTTTAACGTAAAGAAAACACAAAAAAAGAGAACACTCTATGGATAATGGATTCATATTAAATTTATTTTGGCTCAATTTTAATTTCGTTCGGCAATTTAGTGGACCATTCTACAATAAATCTGTAATAGATAGATTTTCTCTGCCGATTCTAATACTCTTTATTCTTCTGCCATTCTATAGTTGATATTTTGAACTTTCCAATTTTCCATTTTTGTTTTTAGCTTAGGAATTCGTTTTTTTGGATCCTAGAATTTCCTTCTGTTGGTTCCACTAGCATTTTTTATTTGAAGTTCATGAACCAGCAGAGAGGAATGGAATGAAAGAAAAGGACGACATTCCTAATTTATTACAAACAGACCTTTTATTACATCTTCGTAAAATTGTCGAATATCTGACATCAGAATCGACGTGTCAAGGTACGAAACAACCCCAGAACGCATCCATAGAGAACCATTTTATAGTAAAAATTAGTTATCTTCCATTATTAATTTAAGAAAAATTGAACTTTATAACCAGTTGTTCGAATTTTGGGACGAGAAGAAGTTTATATCTGTTTGCCCCCTCCTGTATACAAAGACGTAACTCAAACGTTTTAAATACTCAGGTCACTTCCCTCCACTTTTCCTTGTTATTTTGAAATATATAGGGTGTCGCATACGAAATTAAACTGCCCTCAAGAGACTCTTCCATTTCTCGGTATCATGAATTGATATTTTGCGGATTTCTGAGTTATCCAGGCCAAAGAGAGATCAGATTTTGGAGCTGTATTCGGATAAGTGTGAAAAAAGTTAGCATTTATATTAGGTCGTATAGTATGAAATGAGTAGAATTGAATTGAAACTTTAGTCATTTTTTTTCATATGAAATATTTTTATTGTCAATCGAAATATGCACCACCATTATCAATACACTTCTGCCATTTAACGGGAAGTTCATTGATTCCCCTGCTGTAAAAGCCTGCAGGCCGGGAGTCGATAAACTCTTGGAAGGCAGCTTTGACAGCCTCGTCGGAGTTGAATGTTTTCCCTACCAAGAAGTTATCCAAATTTTGAAAGAAGTGGTAATCAGTGGGTGCTAAGTCGGGTGAATACGGTGGATGACGAAGAGTTTCCAATTCCAACTCCTGTAGCTTGGCCAAGGTGACTTGTGCGGTGTGTGGCCGAGCGTTGTCGTGCAACAATAGCGGTGCGCTTCGATTGACTAATCTTCATCTTTTAATCATTTCGGTCAGTTGTCGGCAGTAGACATCAGCCGTAATTGATTCACCAGGTTTCATGAAGCTGTGAAGGATGACACCTGCGTTGGACCACCAAACGGACACCATAAGCTTCTTTTGATGAAGATTTTTTTTCGCACAATGTTTTGGTGGTTCATCTTGATCCAACCACTGCGATGAACGTCTGGTATTGTCATATAGGATCCATTTCTCATCACAAGTAACAATCCGATTCAAAAATGGATCGTTACTATACCGGCACAACAAAGAAACACAAGCTTCGAGACGTCGTTCTTTCTGTATGTCGCTCAACTCATGCGGTACCCACTTGTCCAGCTTTTTCACCATACCAATTTCAGCCAAATGAGTCAATATTGTTTTTTTGGTTACACTGAATATTAACGATAATTCGCTTGCACTTTGACGTGGATTCGCTTCCACCACGCTTCCACACTTTCAGATAATCGTTATCCACTTGAGTTTCAGGTCGTCCACGTGGTTCATTTGTTCAGGTTAGTTCAGGTCAAAATTGCCAGAACGAAATTTCATGAACCAACGAGATACTGTTTGCTGTGAAGTGACTTCAGTACCAAACACATAATTAATATTGCGAGCCGTCTGAGCTGTTGTGGTTCCACGGTGGAACTCATATTTCATTAACACACGAATTTCACTATTTTGCATGGCTGCACAAAAATTTTTATAAAAATAAAAGTTTTCAATAATTTTTAACACTTTAAACTCTGATCGAAAGAGGAAGAATGTGCCTTTTCCACATAAAAAAGTCAAGTCCAAATATAGATTTAGAGTGAAGTTATTCGCAGTTGAATGTGGCATTTCGAGAATCTACTCATTTCATACTACACGACCTAATATTTGCAACACTTTGTATGTTTTATATCGCAAGATTCATAATGGGCCTAAGGATTTTTCAAGTCAATCACATAACTGTCCCACAACTCTCGTTCGTACTCTTGGTACGAGGATGTAGATGAGGGCTGGTCCTATATATCTCGCACAACTGGCTATAACTCATTCACTCATTACTGTCGATGGTGTGAGCGCTGCTTCCTATATACAGGGTGCTACAATAAAAACAGACGAAGGGACCGGTAAGATCGTGATAGCCAGGGTAATGCATGGAGGTGCCGCAGACCGATCCGGTTTGATTCACGTGGGAGACGAAGTGGTTGAAGTAAACGGCATTAACGTTGAAGGAAAGGAACCCAATGACGTTTTAGCCATTTTAGTAAGTCGTTAAAAGTGAAATATGTGGGAATTTTCACGTTTTTGGGGGTTTTCAGCAAAGCTCTGAGGGTACTATCACGTTCAAACTTGTCCCGGCTGAGAGTAGATTGAACAGTAGGGAAAGCAAGGTGAGGGTGAGAGCGCACTTTGATTATGACAGCTCTACGGATCCCTACATCCCATGCAAGGAGGCCGGTCTGGATTTTAAAAAGGGAGACGTGTTGCATATTGTTTGCCAGGACGATCAGTACTGGTAGGTTTAATAGCCCCATTCAGCAGATTCAACAGTTGTGGTGCTTTTGGGATTTACGCTGAATGAGACGCTACGTTTCAAACATATTTTTATTGAGAAACGAGGTAATTTTTATTGTATATTGCAGTTGTTCAACAGTTATCCAGCAGCTGCACAAAACTGTTACCTCTGCTGAATGTGGCCAATGAATGGAACCGTAATTATTTTCTTTTTCTGTTGTTTCTCAGGTGGCAGGCCCGCAAAGAGGGGGACAAAAACATGCGCGCCGGCCTGATCCCGAGCAGGGCTCTTCAGGAAAAGCGAATTCTGCACGAGAGGGAGAGTCAAAATGGAGAAGAGGAGAACGGTAAGTTTCGCTTAATGCTTAAGATCGCTTGGAGCGCTATTGCATGATTTTTCTTCCGTAACGAGACTAAACGGTAGTGTCTGCTTGCCTAGGGCTGTGTTTCGTTCCGGTAGTGGCTGAGGATGGCTTGAGCTGTAGTCCGAAACCTGCCCTTTGTCTCGCTGCCGCGGTGGCCGCCGACACCAAAAACAAAACTAAAAAAATCATTTACGATACAGCGGAAAACGACGATTTCGACCGGGAGTTGATCGCTACGTATGAGGAGGTGGCCAAGTTGTACCCAAGGCCAGGCATCTTTAGGCCGGTGGTGCTGATCGGACCTCCAGGGGTCGGAAGGAACGAGCTGAAACGGCGGCTGATTGACACCGACCCTGAGAAGTTCAGAACTCCCACACCTTGTAAGTATTGTGGAGTTCAAGAGCAACAATTTAGAAACTATACTTAAGATGATTCGATTCGGCTCTATTTATCCCGAATTACCCATAAAATACATTTGGTTCATTTTCAAAAACGCATCCTGTGAGATTGAACCCGAGCTGTGTTCATTCTAAACTCGAATCTTATTTCCAGTCACCAGTAGGAGTATCAAACCGGGAGAGGTGGATGGCAAGGAGTACTTCTTCGTTCCACGAGAGCAAATGGAGGCCGACATTGAAAAGGGGAAATATATCGAATTTGGAGAGTACAAGGGAAACTTATACGGTAAAAAAGCCATGTGTAAAAGAAACGAAGTCGCATGAACCCACAGCATTTATCCTTATAACTCACCTAGTTTACATAGTTCCGATATTCTTGCGGAAAATCTTCCATTCACCTTAAGGTTGTACCTCACTCTTTCTGGTCGACACATTTCCTTTACCAATAAACCTCGCAACAATTCTAGTTAACCCTTGAAATTCCTGGTCTTCGTTTCTTCTCGACCGTCAAAACACGGCCAGTAAGGGGAGTATTTCAGGCACCAGCGCGGACAGCGTTAAGGCCATCGTAAACTCGGGCCACGTGTGCATTCTCAATCCCCACTACCAGGCCTTGAAAATGCTGCGCATGCCGCAGCTGAAGCCTTACATCGTTTATATTAGTCCGCCGAGTCTGGACGTCTTGAAAGAGACCAGAATGGCCAACCACGCAAGGAGTACTTTTGATGTCGACAACTCCAGAGGATTCACGGTAAGTCCCTGAAAAAAACCTAGTATTGCGAGCCGTTTTGCGTTGGTAGTTGGTGCTGGTAGCTATTTTCAGTTAATTTTTTTGAGAAAAGCAACAGGAAAAATTCGAGCTTCACAAAAATTGTAACTTTGTTATTTTGAAAAATAAATCCTTCGATCTACGCAGTATCTTAAACCATTTGGGAGGTATAGCCCTCGAAATTACAGCAAAAAAAACTTTGGGATGAATTCGCTACAATTTTTCCTATTCTTTTGCCAAAACCTTTCAGGAAGACGAATTCAAAGACATGATCCGGCATTCGGAGCGCATTGAATTCCTTTACGAGCACTTCTTCGACGAGACGATCGTCAACGACGATCTGGGTGTGGCCTTCGGTAAGCTTTTGACAGCCGTCAACAGGGTCGAGACGGAACCGTTGTGGGTTCCCGCTTCGTGGGTTCAGTAAACGGTTGAGTGGCGTCTCTCATTGGTAAAACATAGGAAATTGTTAATTTGTGCGACCAATTAGTGCATTCACGTCGGTTTTGGAACGACTTAAAAATCCTTGATGTGACCATCGGTGGACACTTCTTACCCATAATTCATTTTTTGTCACGTGTGTAAAGCGGTAGGTCGTGGAAGTCTAATTCTTTTCTCTACCTATCTCCCTTTGACGTATATATCTGGAAGATTTGTGTCAAATTATGCCGTTTTACATTATAAAATATCTCAATTCTCCTCGGTGTGACAGTCTTCGATTTTGACAAATGAGTGACGTTAGAATAGATTCAGCAAATGTCAAATTCAATGAAGATTGTGCTAAATTTCTAATGTTACTCATTTAGTCAAATACTCGGTGAATTAACCCAGTCATGTCGATGGCCTATCGCTTGACAAGTAATAAAAAAATGAGAAATACCGGTGGACGCTTTTCAGTGATCCTCTTCGCCGTCAAACAGTGACGTTTGTATATCACTTTCTCTTTCTCTCTCTTTTACCGAGATCATCCAGTGTGCATTATGGGATTATTTTCCGCGCATGTCACCTAAAAAATAATCACTGCCATTTATTAGTACCCTCGGTTCGTAGTCCCCACTTTTAATGTTCGATATGTACCCGAATAGGTAAATATTAAATTGTTCACGTAGCTGCCGCCATTTTGATATTTTCGTGCCATTTTAGTACCTCTATTTATAGCCGATAAAGGAGTCGTAATCGTATGATTATTTTGTGCGATGTCGAATCGACTCGTGTTGGAAAATGCTAGAACTTTCTAGAATAATTGGAATGTTTTTATAAATGGTTATGTCGAGACAAATAGCGCCTTTGTGGTATAGGAGGGAATCTCTAGTATTTGCGGTGTTGCCGTCTTAATACTCGAGGAGGTTATTAACCGGTTATTTTTTCACCAAGTATGAAACTATCGAGATTAAATAATACGTGGCCACGGCAGCAACACCCCAAAATAAAAGCGTTTTCGGTCGCATCTCTCAGCTCAAAGTGAATGCCAAAATGGGCCTCGGTAATTTATTAGATTTTCCTAAAACTGACGCTTTCTTCAAACGTCATTATGTAATTTAGTTATAGATGGCGCTGCAATAATACAAAGTGGAGAATTCTGATATCAAATTAGACATACAATACTATGTGACATCATGGCGGTTTATTTTGTTTGTTTTCGTTTCGCAGCGCCCTCATCGGTAGTTCAGTTGACACTCACGGTGAGCATTTGATGCTACCGAATTTGTTGTAGTGACCTGAAGCTAGGTGCTCATGAACACGGTGGTAAAATGAATCAAAACCATTGGTTAAAGAACTGCTAGAATGGACAATTTTTTAACCAATGGACTTGCATTTAAACTCTGATCTTTTCGCCCATGAATGCCTAGCGTAAAAGATGAACCAAAGCATAGATTTTAACTCATTGATATATTAAAACTGTAGAAATTAAGTGTAGATATTAAATATGATCCTCCATGTAGGAAGTCACGGATTTCATTTAGTTGCCCGGTTTATACGGTCTCTCGTGTTATAGGCCTACTTATGCATTGATTCAACTGTATAACTTGTTGAATATTTTCTAAGGAGAATTGGAGTGCCATCAAAAGATTACAGTTGCTTTTCACTGAAATGTAGACGACGGTGTATTAACTGAAATGACAGCTATAGGCTGTCATTGTGACAGCACAATGGCGATTCAAATATCTTCAAATTCGGTGGATTTATTAAGCGTAGAAATACGTTGAAAATGAAGAGTAATTCGATCTTCTTTATATTCGGAAACATGTTTAAAAATCGTGACAGCTGTCACTTTAACGTTTCCGATGAAAGCAAATCTTTGCTTTATTGGAATGTTTTTTTATTAAAACCATTTTTTTAATGTTCAACGAATTTAAAGTTAAAAGTCGTTGGGTTCTCACTGAACGTCTTTAGTACCTGTGTTACACGTCAAGGCGAGAAGGACGTTGTCATTTGGTTTACTTCATATATGATATTTATTTAGTAAGTCATTCGTTGAAGGCGTTAGGGAAATTTTAGAATTCGGGCACATTCCAAAATTGAGTTGTCATTTGATGTAATTTCTCAGGAGTGTTCTATTATCATGTTCATGAATTGCGACCCGGTGCTTGTTTCCGGTTAATTTTGGAATGGGTTCTTTCTAGGACAATGATGGTTAATTCTTGTAGGTTAAATATTTTGCTTGTAAATTAGTGAATTGAAAGCTTCAACCCTATTTCTCGGTCGAATAATAGTGAAGGTCGTGTAAACCGGTCGGTCGTCGGCAAGTTTGCTAATTTTACCTTTACCTGTTAACGTTGTTGCAATGAAATTTTTGTATAGTTATTATTAATAAATTACATTATTTAATTAATGTTCAGTGTTTAATCACGAGCCTAAGACATGCTCATCAAGCATCGAGAAAAGTTCTCGAGGCTAACAGCTACAAGTCAAGAAAATTGACCAAATCATTCCCCTAAAGGTTAAGAGAACTTTCCATTGCATCATTCCTTCTTAATTTTTTCGCATTGAAGAAGTGGGTATATGAAACACTCATTTAGTATTACACATGTTTATTTGAATGATATTAATACAACTATTAATAACTAGCATTAAATAACTTTTATTCGGTAAACTGCGAATGAATCATAGCTGTAACCGTTAAATCAACGAATCAGTGGCGTCCTGAGGGACGACCCCTCAACACAACTTTATACACGTCAGCTAATAGAAAGTATCAGTAAAAATAACACATTAATATTTACAATATCGTTACAAACGTTTTTTGCTATTTTTTATTTTTTTTTAATAATTTACAATTTTTAATATTTAGTAGCAAAGTGAGAATAAGCCTTTTGTGCCACATCACATTTTTAGGTAAATTGTTTGTAATAATTACTCTTTGTTTTATACAGTAATTTCTCCAAGAATTCCTCAAAAATATCCCAAGATTCGGCAACGCACAACGCTACCAAAACTAAACATAAGTAAACAAGGGGAGTATTGAAGGTTAGTTCAGACTTATAATAGAGGTAAGCGTGAGTTAAAGGGAGACGGAGATATATTGGGATTCGATTTCAAAGTTAACTCAAACGGGAGGCAGGGCCCAAAGGGTGGACGTCTTGTCGGCCGAGGTGGAGAGAAATGAGAACTCCGAGGGGTGCCATCTGGCGGATATGACCTTGTCACTGTGTTGCGCCACGACGACGCTCGGTAGCGGCAATGTTAAGTCACCTATAAAAAATGTCACTCCAACACTACTCTCAGTAGATAGAACCAAAGGGACTCACCTTGCAAATCGGTCAGCACTAATTTGTTATCGTATCCACCGCTGAGTAGATAGTAGGCTGAGGGCGAGAAGCGGATGCTGCGGATATCAGCCGAGTGCGGCTTGAAACACTGCACATTGCGTCCGCCCCTAATGTCATATAGCACGCAGGACGAATCCTCGTGGCCTGATACAAGCAGGCGTCCGCTCGGATCGACACACAAACTGGCAACAGGGCTGCCTTGCCGGGTGCCCGGTTGCGTCAGCGGCGTCACCATGTTGACGCAGCCGCGCGTGCGCAGGTCCCAAAATCGCACTGTCTTGTCATGCGAACCACTCACAAACATGGCACCTAATTGCATAATAGGATTAGAAAGGGGATTAGAATAAGGTATTCGCGCCAGAAACAAAAATATCGGATCTTTAACCAGTTCGACATTTCATACCGATTAATTCTTCCTTTTGAGAAATAAAATCGAGTCGAAAATTGTTTTAATACTATTAGAGAATTCACCATAAAACGCCTTTAAAATTTCCTATTTCTTCGGCGTAAAACCACAAAAATGTTGAAAACACTCAAAAAAGATACTCACCACCCCAGGTATACAAGGACAAGATATGTCCTGTGTGTCCGCTGAGCGCTTGGAATGGGGTGCCAGTAGCGCAGTCGGTAACGTAAATTTTACAGTCGCCCGCGCCGCCGCTGATCAACAGACTGGATTTGTTCGTTGTGTCTTCAAGAAAGCACAAGTCCCTCACTGTGCCGTCGTGCATCGATAATTCCACCTGACGTCACAAAAGAACAAAAAAATTAACTAACTTAACTAAACAACCTAATGACGATACTTTGATGTCATTGAAGTGCGTCTGTCAATATCAAAACGTTAAACCAGGTGATATCAAAGTTACATTAGACATCATAGGACAATTGCAGCCGTAGTAGAGTAATAAGCATGACCGAGATATTACGTCACTGCAAAGAAACACATGAAATGTGATTGGCAATGACAATAGTGATGCTTGTTCTTGCGACTATTTAGAACATTTCGATTTGACAGGGACTTGGAATATTGTAGTTCAAGGCAAAGTTTTGACAATGACAAATGACATTACGAGGTCACAGACTCACACTCACCTCGTCTCCTTCTAGATTAGACGTGTCGGAGTTGAACCGCATCAATTTGACAGTTTTATCGTTGGACCCGGTGGCCATGAGATCGCCCACCGGGGACCACGCCAGGCAATAGATAGAACCTTTGTGGTGTTTCGTGCGTTTGAACAGCACCATCGGTTGATACGTTTGGTGGTCCTCTCTGAAAGAAATGGGCAGAGTGAGGGAAAAGTTGATCACTTTAGAATTGAGAGCATAACTGGATGTTGCTTTTGACAAGATGTCCTGATAATGAATCACGTAAAGAACGTAGACAATTCGTTTCTTTTAAAAAGTAAAAAAAAAGTAAGGTAAACAACAATGTAAAAAAACGTGGGTAGAGTAAACAATCATGTAAACAATGTATACAATTATACTATAACACTGACACTACTTACCGGAGGTCGGCAAGTTTGGGGTACGCGCATATTCGAAGCGTCTTTGAATTGGAGCCCACCGCGTACAGTTGACCGCCCGGATGGAATTCCGCGCATCTGACCGCTTGCACATCTTCCAAGGTCGTCACCGCCACAAATTTCGGTTTCGGAACGCCATTCGAGTCAGTGATATTGCCATCACCCTCCGAGCTGGTCCTGGGAGACGGCTACAGAAAACAAAGAAAGAAACGTTGTTAAATGGTTTCAACGGCACCATCAATGCGGATGGTGTACAGTGACGGTACCATTGTGTTTGATTGTTACATTTTATGGGTTTATGGGAAAAATGTAACAGAAGTATAAAAATTGCAGCTTGTCATTGTCGTAGATCAAACGGGTAACAAGAAACAGATGGACTATCTGCGCTTTCACTGGAAACGATCCGAGCTTAAGTGGTTGAAGTTTTTCCCATTTGCCTGCTGATATTTTCAAACGTATTAACTACAGTAAAAATACGGACTTTGGTGTGTCTTTGAAAGCGTAAAATTGCGCTCAACTTCTGCGTGAAACGTAATTATTCTCAAACTATCAATCTTTTGATTATGAGACCGACACTAGTTCTACTCTTACATCTGACTAAACAATGATTTATTGTTTGGCTTTTAATGTAATAATTGACTTTTCAACGTTTCCACTCGAGTTACCCCACGCTTTTAACCGAAATAAGCTAAATTATCTAAATCATCTCGGTTTAACTTGAAGATAATGTCTATATTAACTAACTTGAAGTGTTGGAGGACGTTCTTGAAGTTTTTGACAATATCAACCTGCGTAACTTGAAGTGTCCGCCCATATAAATCTTAACTTAGTATCTACATTGTCCTATGTAAAACTCGATTTACTTATAAATTCATGTCCAAATTTCCCTGAACTAACTTAAAGAGTATATTTTTCCTCAACATAGATATGGAAGTTAGTGCCAATAAATATCCCCCCATTTTCCTTAAAATTGGAGTAACCTAAACTGTTGGGCCCACTTGACGGCCAGATTTAACACCTAAAGAATTACCTTAGCAATTTCACGCGAATTTAGACGATAGAAATCGAGTCTGATCGACACAAATTCACCTCGGACTGTTGATTGGAGAAGCAGATGTTGCGACTGTTTTGTAAATATTACATTTCCATTGCGAGTTTGAAATAGTAACGAATTTAAAAGGAAGAAGAAATTCCTCTAGAAGAAGTGGTTTTTTGCAATGCTTGACGAAACTAAATACAGTTGTCTATATTGAGTTATAACGTTAGAGAAGTCAGCAAACAATAGTTACAGGTGACTGATTATTTGGAACGAGTTGCAAGAATGGTATAATTGAATCATTGGTTTATTATAGGAATGGTATTGTTTTAACTAGTCAAACTTCTGGTAGGTGCATCGAATAAGCCTGTTTTCAATTTTTTCTTAAAGGAGCAATATGTAATCAATTATAAAATTCTTATGAAATAAATCATTAAAATTTTTCATCTGTTCCTACCTTAAGTAAATCTGAACCGGAGAAACGCTTTATGTTTATTTGTAATTTTGTGGCTTCTACGAAGGTAGCAAATTAATGACATCAACAACCGAAAGGGAAACTGACGAAAGAAGGAACTACGGCCATCGATCGCTTAATAGAAACCGAACGAAAGCGATATTTATAACAAACGATTAACCATAATAAATACAAATTAAAGTGAGAGCTCAAATCGTTGGGTTATTTCAGATAATCTATGGTCGACGTGAAAAATAACAACTGACTAGGTCTTGGCCGGTGAGGCCTGGGAATGGCAACAATGCTGCTACTTTCTTTTTCAAATTATTTTTATATTCGAGAATTTCTCGAGGTACCTCGACCCACTTTAACTCGCACACAAAAGTCTCAAAAAAGCGATTGCGGAAGAAAAACTCGGAAAGGTGTTATCTGGATTAAGTGTTGGTGCCTTTGTGAGATATATCGATAAGCGGTAAAGTGGAAAAACTCGTAAGTAGCCCAATGACGAAGAAAAACAATTGACGCAACAAAAGAAAAATGCCGCCTGGAAGTCCAGATTTAGCCTCCTGCGACTTTTTTCAACTAGTTTAAGTTAGGAATTTTTAGCGCTTACGCAAAAATAAATAACCAAACTGCATCATGAATTCTTTTGAAAACCATAAAAAACATAGTGGAGATTTTTTTTAGTTAGTCTCCGAGTTAGACACGATTTGGTCCCCATTGATAAAGAAGAACACCTAATCAAAATTTAGATTTTATCACCGACTGAAAGAAATAAATGTTCATTTTCATTATGGACTAGGGTTAACTCAAATGAACTTGAATGACCCGCTCAAAAAACGGATTTAGCCCCCTCAAATTGTTCTTGCATTTGGGAAAGGAATTTCAAATGAGTAATTCCGGTTCGATTGTAGGCAATAAAACATGAATATCCGTTCTTTACGAATCGTTTTGATGTCGCAATGTTCTAGAAAATGAAACAATATAGTTGCCCAAACCTGTTAGTCATGATTTAGTTAGTTTCCAAGAAACCGATCGGTTCGCGGTTTATTAATGAGCTATTAGTATCCTACGTTGCGTAATTAGTAGTTGGCGTTTTTCACCACGGACTTGTAATTAGTATCGTTGCTCGACTACAAAAAGATTAGGTATATCTGTTCTGTTCAATCGGTCACGCCAGATGATGGTCAACGATAAATATAATTTCTAATGTCCCGATCAATCAAATTCGCCGCGAAAAATTGCAATAAAACGAATTTATGCTCTCCAACTAATTATAATTGAATGAAAGTTTACGATTTTTATGCAAATTGAGCGAGCGTCGTTTTAAGCGCTACTATACTTTCATTTTTCATCGGATATGGACGGGTACTTGATGGTTGATTCAGGTTTTTTTCCCGGTTCAAGTACTTATTCAACCTTGTTGAGTACCTGTGAAAGTAAAGTCTTAAGGGGATAAATCCAGATTTCCAGTCGGATGTTTTGGATCTAGTTTTTCGGGTTATTGAGTTAATGAATTATAAACATATGATAAGAATAGGTGGGAAACAAATTTTTTATTTGGAAGTTTCTTTCAAATTTTCTAAAATTATAAAATGCCCATTTATCAAGCTAAACTGAAAATCAGAGACGTAGAAAATGTGATTTATATTTAATATTATTTTATCTAAATTAAATTTACAGGAACCACTGCGGCTTTGAATGAATTGAAAGCCCTTTGAAAATGTACCATCTCTCCAATTAACTTGTTTATTTGGCCTTCGAAACTACCAGATCTAATCATAGTAGACTTCCTTTTTACAACGCAGTTTACTTGATATTTAATCGCAAAATCCACTTTAACAAAGGCAAACGTCATCGCAGGCAATTTATCTCGTAGTCTAATCGATTGATTGATTGACCTCCTATGCTTTCAGACCTAATCCTCAGGGACTGACAACAAAACAAATCAAAAACACGAACCTGCTGTCGATAAAATCCATCTCCATTCATTTTTCCCGGCTTTAGTCTCATCCCCGGAGGACTACCCCTTTTACCCCCGTTTTCCAACAAATTCTCCATGGACCTCCTTCCTTCCGCTCGGCCCTTCACTCTAGGACCTATATCATTCCCATTGTAGTCTTTCTCCCCCCATTCAATCACAAACTCCCTCACGTCCTCCATGGACTTAGATTTCACACTCCTTGTTCCCCCCGAGCCGTTACATTGACAAAGGGGTGGTTGGGGCTGCTGCGGTTGAGGGGGAGCCGTCCACCTTCGCGGATCCATCATCAAAAGTCTGTTGGGATTGGGCGGGGGAGGCATCACGTTTCGGTAGAATGAGGGGAGCATGTGATAGTCCCGCACTTTCGGGGGATAGCCAAAGTTCGGAGGGTGGAACTCTCGCCATACCGCTGGGTCTGGCGGTCTAAAGGGGTATGACATGCGTTTGGGGTTCGCTTGTGGATAGAAAGGAGGGAACACCCCTCGAGAGGAGAGCATGTCACTGCTTTGCCAACGTTGCACGTGGTGATGCGGAAAGGGCTGCTTTAGCATCATATCGCCCATGTTACACTTGAGTGTCCTCTTTAGGTTAATGTTTTATTAGTCACATTTTTCCTAGTAGCACAATTATCCGACGAAAGCGCGGCACTCACTCTCTTTTCGTCTCGACGGCACGATTCGATCGGGTACCGAGACGGTACTGCCCGCTCGCTGGCGAAGAGATTACGGCTACCCGATGTAGACTGGTTTGACCCACTGAGGTGCGCTTTTTTGCCAATTACGACCCCTAATTGGCAAAAAGCATACCTTGGTGGGTTAATTTTGTAAAACTCCGCGAGGGTTAGTGTGGGAGGTCAGAACGGTTGCTCGCATTGAGATTAATTTTTTTTTAGATGTATAAATTCTGATGAAATGGAGATTTTCTGTATATTCCAGGATCACTACTTTTTCTTAAATATTTTCTGGCAGTTCTGTCTAATTGCTGCTTTTTATGTAGATTTTACAAATATACATGGATGTTAAATCGGGAGGTTGAGAAAGCACCTCGCAATATTTTCCAGAAGCTCTACCTATACATAATTTTTCACGTATTTTAAGAAATAATATGACTGAACTTTTATGAATGTTGTCAAGAAAAGTGTCTTTGATGTGGATCTTAGGAAAATCCATGGATGTCGAATATGGAAGTCCAGGAGGTCAGAGTCGTTCTCTGCATCTTTGTGTCAAAAAACACAATTTCACGCACTTAAAATCTGTATGACCTGAGTAACGAAATAGAGCTAGTGTATTATACGAAAAAGAAGGTACATGACAGAATTATAGGGTCTTCATTTAACGGTTCGCCTTTAATTGCCCGCAAGTCGTTTCAAATGTTTTGTAACGATAGTAGCAATAAACATAACCTAATTAACGAGACAATGTAACAACAAAATAACAGTTTTCATAAGCTCACGTAGGGTATTCTCGAAAAACGTGTTAAATTTTAGATGTTTCAACTTAGTTTCTTGGTCACTTTGCTTGCACATTAATTTGGGTCAACACTAGACGTGCTGGCTGCCATGTCATTTCTGTAGATTATACATAAAAATTTCAAAGTGGGTTGTGGTTTTTAAACCTTTTTTTGGATGGGAGGTCGCATATACTATTCGCATAATAATGAAGAAAAAAGGAATTTGAAGACATTTTCTGCAAAACCCCTCGACTACCAGATTTAAACTCCGGTGAAACTAGACCTCGTTCTCACAGCAGCAATTAGCAAGAAGTTGATTAGACCGTCAGTTGTCCAAGAAGATGTCTTCAAGGACCATTGAACCGAACAATTATTTATCTAGCATTAGCGCAGTTAGATAATTTATGGGGCGCATTCTGGTACACTCTGTAACCGATATGACCATAGTTTTTTTCGGTCCACTTTTTGCGGTGCCGCAAGTGATCTGTCGTATCTGAGAAGACGTATTAATTGGCGTCTACCTTTAAACAGGGGAATTATGAAGTGATGTACGGTTCTAGATTTAACAGTTTTCGTTATTAAGTAGAGTAGGTAAAGTGGTTTGGTGTTACGAAAAGCTATATTAATTACTTCGCATGCAAAAATCTAAAAAGGTAACTAATTATGAAGATTTCTTATCTGTTAGTCTAAATGTGCTTTTCCTTGTTTTTCTTTTGGTGAACGGCAGATTTTATCATCACAAATTATAAACATATCTGCTTAATTACGGAAACGTGTATTTTATCCAACAGGATAATAATCACATCCACAATCTTCGATTTTAATTATCGGCTTTGGCTCAGAAGCGAAATCTCACTTTCATATTTGCGAAAAGAAGTTTACAGTAATAATGAAAAATAAAAAACTTACATTTACACACCTACCACAGGAAAAATATTTCTACAGGAGACACTATGAGAGAAAACATATTTTATGGAGAATGTTCAATTTGCTTGAAAAATGGAATAGCCTGAATTTTTTATTTCTTTTACAATGTTTTGATTTTGTACAAAACTTGTTGTTTTGAAAATATCTAATCATTGAATCACTGATCATAATAGCAGAATGGCCTCCGTGATTTCCAAATTGAACACTCTTGGATCTGGATAATTCCATGAATTTCACGTAAATGTACATTGTTTTAAAAAAAATTGTTTAAATTGAGAATATTTTAGCCCAACAAATGGACACTAAATCATTTTCCGGGGACAACTTTCACGCGTAATCAGTACGTCTGCAACACTTTTCGTTCGTTATGCAAAAATAACCAGTTTCGAACATTGCAATTGGGTTGTTACAGCCCAGAATATGCCCAATATACTAATAAATTTAATTGAGTTGTTGTGCAATGGCAGAAGCTTTCGAATTCTATAACGTGGACCTGTGCATGTGTATTCAGATGTAAAAGCAAGAAAAAAATGATCCTTTTTTTTTATATATTACAACAACTTTGCGCGGAATCTAAATCGTCGAATATAGAAAGTAAGTGCCGATTGTCCATTCTAAAACGACTTTAATCCCGTAATTTATATCCACGAAACATGGTATTTTGCCGTTTGCTTTGCATTAGTTTATCAGCAAATTACGCGCAACGTTTAAAGAAAAGTCTCGAAGAAATTATGTGCTGCCATATTATTTCGCAGCCTCAGATATGAAAAGAGAAGAGATTATAGAAGTCTCCTACAGCATGCTTTTGCTCAAATTAAACAATAAGAAATGAACACCACCCCAAAATCAGTGACATAGAACGCTCTCAGGGGGTTGTAGAGTGTGTAGCATATACCTAAAAGATTTTATTAAATAACGGATTTTTTTCCAGTAAATCGATATTAAATCCATGTAGTTTCATATATTATTCTGTTATTTCGTTTTGAGACCCCCTGCATACAAAATCTAGGCAAGAAACTAGGAAGTATTGCAAATGCGCGCACTCTTTACGTAAGAAGCAAATCAACAATAACTATTATAATCTCCTTCAGACAGGCTTTTGCCCAGATTTGCATGTCGACAATCTAATTGTTTTCCTCAACAGGCGCAATTTATAAATATGCAATTAGCTGAAATAACTGTCATTTACAAGTTTCCTTATGTAATTAAACGTTAAAAAATTGATAATTCTTATAATTTTCTAATTTGTTACGCACCAATGGAACGCAATAGGTAACAAACTAAGTTTGTTCTGCTAACAATACTGTTGGTTTCCTCCGGCACCGCAAATTTCCAATAAATACCAATATAAAAACTATGTTTTAATATAGTTAAATATAAATGTAAATAAAAGGCAAAAATCCAGACAAAAACCGTGGTACAAACTACCTTGAAAACCGGCAATAAATGAATAAACAATCCTGCCCTATTAGCGCTGGATATGGGTCGATTTCTTTCGCAAGGACGACGCAAATTGGCGCATTAACATTGATAATTAACGGTTTAGCATACCGGTTATCTATATAGTAAATTCATGATAATTATTGGAAAAAATGCGTACCAACTGTGGTCAATGGCGATATTAATAATTATGATTATTAATAAGTAAAAAATGGGCAATGGAAGGAAAATATACTTATGAGTCGCTTGTAAACGACCTTCAAAAAAGTACCAGGAAATGCATGTGTAAAACATGCGTAAATGCACATTTACTATGTCCACAATTATCTATAGTTGTTGACAATATGGTGGATGCACGAAAATCATATTCACTATGAGAAGAGTTGGTTACAATTCTTAACAAACTGGTGGATTTGGAAATTCTCTTCTTGAAACATTTAAAGGATACTTTTGCTTTTTTTCCTGGGTCTGGAATTACCAATGCAGGACTATATTTATATAACCAGCAGAAAAAACTGTATACTCGGTTTTAAATCAAAGTTGAAGTTGGGTGTCAAGTATTAGTTTTCTGTTTTGTTAAAATATTTCTACCCTTAAAACTACACTTTCAGTAGTTTTCTTGACCACCCAAGATTATGGTTGAAGCTATGAACCTGGGAAAAGTCGTCAATGCAGGTATTCATGGCAAAAACGTGTGCCTCTTGAAGAGGCAATTAGATGAATTCAAGCAATTCTGAACAAATCGGTTAGTAGAAGCGCCACCAAAACGTACCTAAATATAAAAATTATACAAAGCTCGACTCACTAATCGGCAAGAGTAGGTGGGCAGGCTGTGGTTCATCTAAGTGTCAATATAAAAATTGTGCTTTCGGTAATAGTACCTGCCATTTTCGTAAACGTACCGGAACAGTGTTCGATTAATGCGTTAACCGACTTGTTCGTTTATATTCATTTATTTTTCTTTATTTTACGAAAGGCTTCAAACCATATACTATGCTAACAATATCACATGTGGGTTCAATGAAATTATTCGTTCCAGTACTTTTTCATTTAAGGCATTCAATGGTTTGATCACTATAACTTTTGAGAGGTCTTTTTCAGAACGTTTTTAATAATAATAATTTAACAAAATGTAAACAGAGATTCTCACGAACCAAAAAAAGGTACCGTCACGCAGCTTTCGAACGCCCACAGAAAAATTGCCATTTTTGTGCAGACCGTATAGGAACAGAACTAATTGGCCGCAGGTTCCGATTAGCATATATTAGTGCTCACTGATCCACTTTGTAAAATGAGGCGCAATTCGTTTAACTTAAAGTGAAGTATTAAGTTCAACAAAGTGTTACAATATTAAGGTATCAAAATTCAGTGAGTGGTCTCCTGGCTTGCCAGATCCACAGCCGTTGGGCATTTTGTAAAATTCGCGAAATTTAATTTGAGGCTTTGTGTTCGAAGATAGTCACAAGCCACAAAGATTTTTGGAAACGGCTGCAAATTTTAATTAAGAAAAGAAAATCAAGCAGATTTATCTCTAATCCTGAAAGTCATTAGGTTATTTTTGGTATTTTGGTGAAAGAGAGAATTTCTATGATTTTTTATTTAAGATACGTTGAATGCCTGTATAAAATTTCAAGAACAATTCTTATTCACACTTAATCAAAAGCCTAAGAAATTCTCAACCGAATTAGCAAAAACCATCTGATAGCCGCCTGAGCAGAGTTAAACCTGCTTGATTTCCTTGTCTTATTAAAGACGAAAATAACATACAATGCTGTAAATCTCCACGTCCAAATTGGGAAAGATCAATTCTAATAGCCTTGACTAGCCAGTTGCTTTAATCATTATTTGTTTATAAGTTAAAGTAACGTGTGAGTAAAAACAACAATACAACTGTTTTTACTTGGTATAAGGTTTATTTTATTGGATACTAAATGCCCGCCACCCGTAAATACCTTCTCCCATATGGGGTCGTCCCATCCACAAGAAGAACCAGCAGAGCCTCTCCTTCCCGGGTCCCAGGAGTTCCTGTGAGTGTCCAGGGAGTCAGAGGAGTAGTTCCTCGAGTTTCTGCGCATATTTACTCCCGGTGCCTAAAAAGTAAGCATCTGAAGTTCCCAACTGGCCATTTAGCAAATTTGTATAAATATCAAAGGCGTGGAATTTGAGATGCTATATACATATTTTTAAAGACACGCAAGTTATGGGTATGTAATTTAGAAATCGACGATACAGTACTTCAATGGATTCATACGTGATTAAATGCTTGAAATTTGCCAATAAAGGAATATGTATAAGTTTCTTAATTTACCGAGGGTGGAGAAAATGATCTGCGCACTATGGTAAATCGAAATTGTTATAGAGGACTAATTCTTATAACGTATTTGTTTTTCTGTCAATTGGAATAAAATGTTACAATTATAAGTCACCTCTCCACTTAGAGACTCCCCGTAAGGTGTTAAGACTCACCTGCAAGTAATTCTTCCCATTTAGGCTGGAAGTTGACCCACCAAAGGAATACCTCTTGTTATTATTATTGTTGTTATTATTCCTTAACATCGAGGAAAACTGACTAGGATGCTCCAGTTCCTTTTTCGGAGGCAGAACCAGTGAATCTTTCCGCCTACAAAAAACACAATTTTAACTATTCGCCCAAGCCGGAGAGCAACAAAAGACTGTGATGCTTATGAGGTACCACTCGACGAAAAAACAAACGAACCAGTACCACTGTTGATCACCAGCCATTGCGGCACGCTCTGATAAGCCCCACTTAATCTAATTTGATGTTTTTAGCGTTCTTATAATATGACAAAATTTGTCTTCAGCCACAAAAATACTTTCTATTGCATTTGAATTTAAGCGTTGAATTCGAGACGCCTGTTTTCATTTTTGAAACTTTCAGATTTAATTGAATTTGGGAATTTTGATGGTAGAATTGAAAGAGCGACGGATATATAGCCAGGTAGTTCGGTTCTGTGCCCGAGGACCCACTTATGTCCTTATAGATCCACCACTGACTATAAGATCATGTTCTCCGTAATTTCAAAAATATGCAATTGAAGTAAAAAAAATAGGTTGGTTTTGAAGGCCTTTAAAGTCGTTTTGAATTTAGAATGTGGTGGTGTATCATGTACATATCCCTAGATCTGACACTGGTTTAAATACACGTTTTACCTGTAAAATCCTCCATTGAGGTAATGGCTTTGGTTGCTCAAGGCGGGCATTGACTCCCTTCTTGGTCCCACCCCTCCAAAGTACCCGGCAGGGTGCCAGTCCCTCTTTTGACTCACCACATTCCCCAGGGAATCCCTCCTATTGAACGAAACAACATTGGCAATTTTCCGACTTTAAATACGTTTTACAGACCTATTGGTGAGGTGCAGGGTGCTCCCCAAAGACCCTCTTCGGGCAGTTTTATGCACATCGCATTTGGCACTATGCTTCGTTTCTACCTCGACCACAACATCTTGAGGGGGCCTGTTTTCCAGCCTGACGTCATTGAATAGCGCCTCCAGGCGCTTTATCGCCGAATTATTACTGTTCAGAGTTGCGGCGCTCATGGCGAAAATCTAAAAACGATCACCCTAATTTTTGGCCCTCATTAATGATGATGATTTGTGGCTGAAGAGGTAACAACTGAATGAGAAATCGCTTCAGCAAAAAAGGAAGTTTCGTCAACGTTGCTCAAGTGGTCTTGATTGTCGACCATTAAGGACGAATCAGATTATATCACTGAGCATCTTGCGCGGTTGGAAACAATGCAGTTAGGCGAAATTTGAAATTAAATTAACGTAATTGCTCAGGAAACGCAGTTGTCTAAAGCGCAATTAGTTAAAGATTGCCGGGTAATATTTTCATAAGTTTTCACGCTTACTGTCAATATACCAAACTTTTGTACCTTTTTTAACAAGATAATTTCTGTACAAACCAATGCAATAATAGCACAGAAACTACCTCATTGACAAAGTTAACAGAAGGTTCATATATTGGCCCTTAAAGCCGAGAAATCAACGCTCGGATAATTTTTTCAAGGGAACTAATTGCTGTAAAATAGAAGCGACTTAATAAAGGCCAATTATCATCTAGATAAAGTAGCCGGCAATTTGCCATATTAGCCCTCATCCACTTATTTCGGGGATGCAAGTAGTCTAGTTAGTGTTTTAGAGATAAAATTTAAAAAATATTCTTGACCGCGTAATGCTTTCTGAAAAACCTGGTAGCTAAATGAAAATCACGGTCCGGTATGCCACAGGTTTTGTAAATTTTATAGTACTTCTAAGTAGAATTTTTCCTTACAGGCAGCACCCACCCAATATATTCCATTGAGAAAATATTGGCTCACTTTAGAAGCCAAAAATTTGGGAAACACCACATGATAACACCTACAAAACGTGACCTTAACTCTTCTGAAGCTTCACTTGAAACCTTAACAACCATTACTTTCCATTAGATTCTGTAAGAGAATTCGTGTCAATGTCAAGACTAGAACGAACACATCTCTGGTCACTTTATGAGGAACCAGGCCCATAAAATGATGGTTCTATAAATTTGAAGTGTGGGCTTGTTCGGCGATAGGTGCCATTAATATTTATGGGTTATACAGTAAAAGGAATGTGCGATGAATAGTGGTCGATGAAGTAAAAACACATCAGAGACATGTGGATGAAGAAATTTGATTTTGATCATGACTAGATTTATCTGTTTTTGTATTTTACAGTCCTCGCATTTGTGAGACCTACACCACTGAATTTGGAGAGAAAGAAATCGAAAAAATATTAAAAAAAGGAATAAAAAGGACAAAATAATTTTATCAAAATTCAGAGAATGAACCCCAAAGCAATTAATTAATAAACAATAACTATTTAAATTAAATTCAGCGTGAATAATCGTGTTTGGAAAACGGACGCACATGGGAAGCCCACGCTTCTTCCATTTTGGTGCAGATGAGGACGAAGATGTAGAATACTATTATAACACTGGGAGACCCAACACTGATGAGATTATCACGTTGTAAGAGATCAGTTTATTAAACACAATCTAAAAGTCTATGAATGTCATCTAATAAAAATCAGTACACGCCACTGATATTTTCTAAATTAGTTGTTGAAGTATCCGCAGTCGAAAAAAAAACAGAGGCGGAACGACTCCAGATTCTCTTTCAACCTCCAGAAAGAAAGTTTAGTTATTTTATTAGTATGTGGTTTTGAGAGTTTTTTTGCAATTAAAAAATGTGGATGTGGGAAGGTTTTGCACTAGAAAAACAAGCTAACTGGGCCTTTGAGTTTGTAATATATTACAGTTAGATACTCTATTGACTATATTTGGAAGTAAGGGTTGATGGCGTGGTATAATAAGGGCATAGTGGCGTATCTTGTTTTGACAACTTTTCCAAAACTGAGATTTTAAATAACGAATTGTCCTAAGTTTCAACCCGTTTCCGAGACATAGAGTTAGAAATTCAGCTTAAATAAAGTACTTTTATTCATTACATTGAGTGATATAAGAAATAGGGTACCAACTCAGTACCAGCGAAATGTTTCTCGTTGAATATAATAGTTTTTGTTTCTTTAGAGTATCTCGAAAATTTTGCAATTGATGAAGCGATTTCCTCAGTGGGCGTTACCAACTGCCCAACCGTTGACAAAACGTTAACGTTATTCGCACAACATAGACCTTTTGTTCGTCCATTAAAGAAGTGAGAAAAGTCTTAGGTAACGAGATTCTAGTGTGAGTCACAAGCGTTGACTAAAAACCAGCAAATTGTGTCATCGCTCGTGTTTGGAATACCAAAGAACAGCAAATAACAATGCGGTATATGTTGCCATAAATGGTCAGAAATGTGCAAGAATTTAATAAACAGTAAGAAGGAGGCAAATGTTCATAAATGTTTTAATCGCCACAAATCATCATTAGCACTAAACTCACGATAAAATCACTAGACTTACCTGCTAGAGAAAAAAATCCCTTGGACACTCCAAAAATTACCGAAAGCACTATGGTAGTACCGTGTCCTGTACCTATTAGCACCGGACGTTCCTCATTCCACCAAGAATGTCATCTCAAAACTAGATCACTGTTACGTTGACTCGGATTATTGGTTATCAATTTGAATGCCCGATGAATATGTAACTCGGATCGAGGTTAAGGAGAGGAAAGCTCCGACAATATTTGTTGTGAATGGTGGCGACCATCAACGATCGAAGAAAGAAGAATACTGCGATTACTGCCACCGTTCGTTAGCCAATTCACTTGCCTCGCGGTCTTTCTTCCTTTCTTGACAATGCCACCCGCCCATACCAGGGAAGGTCCCCAAGAACTCTCAGCGATACTAACTCTAACCAAAATTGCCTAGTTTGCTTACGTAGTACTTGGAGGACCTCCCAGGTACTTTATGTCTGCCTGTGGCGACAACCACTACTCTGCAACATTTGTTGTTGTTGTTGCTTTTACAGTTGACCTTCTGCTTTACTAATTCGGACCGATACTAATATGATTACCTTTTTGTACTTGCAATGGTCTAAATTTCACATTTTCGCAGTGAAATCACCACTAGATTTAATAATATCTTGTGGCCTGCAGGGCTACCGGATCTATCTCCATTCGACTTCTTTTATTTATACGTATTTTATACTATTAATTTATTTTATACCTTGCTGATTACTGGGATCGGCGGATTTACCTCCGTTTGACAATAATTATATCTAAAGAATTCGGCGATAACGGGTTTCCAATAGCAATCATAAATTTGCGATCGTTGGACAATGGTTTTAATGGTAAAAATAGCTCGATAGGCCAATGGTTGTTTAATGGTTTATAATGGTCGTAGTGGTATAGTATGTTATCAAAGTAATGTTACCTCCTAAACAGTTATGACCGTGTTAATAGTAATGGGTGATATAAAGATAGAGACTGGTGTTTTGAATATATGGTCGTTTATTTTCTTGTTTTGAGGATGTTAAATATTTGATTATTTTTTAGTTTATGCTGTATTTGCTAGCCTCTTATAAATTAGGTCACATCACTGAATGAAATAAATTTAGGGATTTAGGTAATTATGGCAGTCTCACTCATTTCTAGAAGATTCGTTTCTTTTTTAATTGGGGTGAATAATTACGGATGAGCCCATATTTTTTGCCTAAACAGCTTTAAACAAAATTAACATTGTTAAAACTGCTAATGCAAATTTAAGATGAATAGAATTCAGCGATCATCGATATAATTAATTAAACTAAATTTGCGTATAACTAATATTCATCAATATAATTAGGAATTCGAATCCTGCTGTGATCTTGATTCGACTTTTATGACCACCCACCGCATCTCTCTCAACCTCACAATAACAAAAATATTTATCAACAAAACTCTCATTGTATGACCGAATTAGCAGGTGCTTTTGATTGTAAACAAGCTCATACTGTGTTTGTGTGTGAACTTTTTTCAATTATTTTTGTCAAATCTAACAAGAGATTAACATAACTGCTAACCATGGGAAAAATAAATTCGGGGAAACTAAAGTGCTGCGCAAAAAAAGTAAATTAACTTGTAAATATGCGCATCTACAGTTGTTGAGCCAAACCTACACGCTAAATGATGATGAATAGCAAAATAAATAATAATAACGTGATGATTTAATGGCATTCCGTTGTTTTGGTACCTATTTAGCATAACAACAATCATTATTGAGACGTTATTGAGAAAATGTGCAAAAAATCTGAATTACGTTCAATCATATGTTGATATATTTGAGAACTAAAAACGTAGATAAAAATGACAAAATTTCAAGACTTTTAAGACCGGCACGTGAAAGAAAATCGAATTATTTCATTATCTTTCCACTATAACATTTTATCTTTATTCAAGTAAGGCGAAAAATATAAAGCTGCAATTTTTATACTGAGACTTAAAAGACTTAAAGATTATATAAAACAATTTAAAACTTACCCGACTGCTGTTTAAGAGGGTGTTCTCAAACGCTATATCTCTGAAAATAATAATAAATATATTATATTACAAATACATATAATGCAAATTTGCTGCAAAAAAACTTTTGTTCCCAAGGTTGTTCCGACCTCGAGTTTTAGATCCATGTGACTTTAAAACAAATTTTCAAATATCAAAGAAATTTTGGTTAAAATTTTTCTTTCACAGCAGACTCTGAGTTCCGAAAGTTTGCAATTTTCATACATGTAATATGTATAATTTTCGTGGGATTTAAAAATGTTTTAACTCTGAAGACAAGCTATTAAATGTGTCAAAAAACCCTCAAAACTTACCTGAAATCTCCGTTGCCATTAACCGCAGGCCTGGGCGATGTGGTATTCCTATTTCCGTTCAGACTTTTGTTCCCTTTACTAGAACAACATAAAATGAAATTATATCAATTGAGTATTTAATAGGCATTCAAGAGAATTTTAATAATTTCATTCAAAGGAAGTACTAGACATTTTCGCAAATTTCTTTGAGGTTACGGATATTCTACGGGGTCCTTGAGAATCCTATCAAATTTAACGGCAATTACCTACTATAGAATGTTACAAATACTGAGTTCGCATTTTTAAAGAAGCGAATAGATACCCGTTTTAATTAAATATCAAGAGATCTGTGATTTGACGAGATTTTAGCAAGACTTTGTTGCCAATTTAACAGACTTTAATTCAAAAGATACAAAGTGTGCCTACTTTGAACTTAAAAAATGAATTAGTACTACTACGAAAAAGAAATACCTTTTTCTCTCACCGTGCACTTCACAATCACTTCTGTCCATATACGGAACTACTGTCGTGTGTCCGATTTCGAACAGTTTTTTGGTCACCGGAGGGTGTAAATGTGTGTTGTAATACATCATAAAAGTTTACTTAAAGAACACTCAACTACGAGTTATTTAAGTCTTAAGTTTCTGATTTTAAAACAACTTAGTTCGAAAATTTATTTAGATCTAAAACAACAATTATTGCTTTATTAAATATTAAAACCCTTCAGAACTGAAAATTTGCTGCGGCGTTCGTTACTTTATGCATACCACGAGAAAATTCACTTTACCTACACCTTCTTAACCCTCAAATACCATACCAAAAAAAGTTTCATTCAAAAAACTCGTTAAAACATACCCCTTTGAGTCAAGTTCGTCAAACGGACCTAAACTTACAGCCTCCTGCATTGCGCTGGTCGTGAAAGTGATTAAAACGAACTGATCCTATTGCATTCTAAATATCGAAAAGTGGCTAACATAATCGAGTGTAAAACAAATATCTGCCTAATATGTTGCATAATTGCATAAGGAAACTGCAATCCGCAGTTCTGAATGTGAATGGACCGAATTAAGGCTGCGCCATAGGATCTAGAGAATGTAGAACGATTGTAGCAGTATCACTATCCTGATTTGGGTTTTAGGTTCTTTTCAATTTAAAGGAGTTTTAAAATTGAAAAAGGTATATAGGGAATATAGTCATCCGTTATTCCTGATTTGTCCTCTAAAGATTTGTACTTCTAACACATTTTAAACTGTAGAGATGTTTATAAATTTATTTGGTCAAACTGTACCAATAAGTTTTTTATTATGCAAACCGAAAATTTCAGAACTTTGTAGATGTAATAGTAGAAAAAAACGCATTGTTAACTTCATAACTATTTTCAATACAAGTCTTAGACGACTCCAGCCTTAAATCAAAAAAAAAAATCATTAGAGTGGTATCTGATATAACGAACCAAGTAACACAAAGAAGAACGTTTTAAAGAGCCAGAAACGGACCACTTGATGCAATTAGTGAGCTTATTGATGGGTTAATTAAACCTCTATTAATTGGCCCAAAAATAGAAACTTCCGATAATAATCTTTACTCTTATTGATTAGGGGTATAGTAAACTATCCACTACAAATGCAAGATTAACGTTTATACACAAGGAGCTACACACAGTGAAACATTTTTTAATCACCGCTTATAAAAGGCTATGATTCCGTACATATTTACTTTAGCATTTAGTACCAAAAGTAGCAGCATATTTTCTGCAGTTTATTGTCTTATTAGGTTTGAATCTTTTTGATTAAAAAATCGAAAAGACTCAAATCTGGTCATCCTACAGGTCTTTCAATGAAGACGAAAAAACAAACGTCAAAACCAAAACTGACAAAAAATGAATCTGTGACAAAAAACACTTTGCTCATCACTTACTCACGAACAAAAAATATCACTGAATGCATCACCATCCGCGATGAGCACACGTGCACTGCTGCTAAAAAACAAGTGCAACTGATTTAATTGATGCTGTGCGCAATGAAAAATCCGTAGTAATGAGGAAAACAAACGATGATCGCCGCCGACCTGCGCTAGTTTGGTACTGAAAATCTGAATAATAAGGTAATTATTAATAATACGTCGTATATGGGAATTTTTTCGGCATGATTTAAATATAGTTACCCTGGAGGTTGCGTACGGCCTTGGCGGATTCGATCTAGTTTGATCTATTACCCTGTCACTCGTTTGATTTACTATGGAAATTTAAAAAAGAACGCCGGTATAAACCTAGTCAGTCGCTTTAATTTAAACTTTATACCCGTGTGCAGGGGAGACGACACAATTTCTGTCACAATTGACTACGTTTACATCGTTTATCTCAATTTTATCCGAATTTTACTCAAAGGGAGTGGATATAAATCGGGTAATGTGGTAATCATAACAAAAAAAAATAATTTTTTTTTTCATTTTCCGTGGTATGATTCATAATGATAAAACCATTTCTGGTTAGAAACAAAAAAAAAATTATTAACTCCCACTTTAGGCACTAGATGACTGTTTTGTTTATGTTTTTTATGCCGTCGCGTATTATTAGTTTAATTGAGATCATAATGAATCTCGTTAAATCATGCAAATCATTGCGGAGTTGAGAACGGGAGCGGCATCTTTATTATAGTGACTACGCCGACGTAATATTAGAATGTTTATTGTTATTTATTTATTATTTATAGTGATCATTACGAACTCATATTGGGAAATGCGGTTGGGAAAAATGGGGGGATGCGGGGGGAAAAATTAATCGAAGGGTACGTCACTGACAGACTTAAAACACCACATTTTAATGTCAGAAATTTTTACACTGGAAATAAATAACCTACGCCAACGGTTTCCTAAATCAGATAGATTTGAAACGAAATAATTAACCAGAGATGTACCAAGAGATTACCACAGATACACTTCTCAGATACGAAAATTAGATAATTTTTAGGAATTTTTCGGATTGAAAATTCTTTATGATTTCCTTAATGAAACTACAATTTATTTTAAACAAAGCAAAAGAATTAGAGGTGTAACACGCAACTACTGGATTTCCAAACGATATCTATATTTTTCATAAAGAAATAGAAATTGAGAAAAAACGAAGGCAAGAACATACGGCATCCAAGCAGCGACAATAATTGTCCTTAGACATAAAAGCTAAAATAAACAACCTACGTCAATGACGATTCACCTTCCAAATATTAATAAATGTGATTCCAAACAAATGACAGGCCCATGGGCATGCTGGAATTCCAGGGGTAGTGCGTCATGTTTAATTTTGTTAATATTAATCAGTTGCCTTACCACTCGTCCCCAAGCTTGCTTTCTCCCTGGCCTTGCATCTGCCTCAATAGTTCTTCCCTTTCCCTTTCTCGGACGGCCATAGCCTCCTGCAACTTCAGCTTCGTTTTTTGGAACTCCTTCACTAATTCCCCAGAGAAACTCTGTTCCAGATTGTTGTCCGGTACCACCGCGACGGGTGCAGGCGCCGTCAGAGTCAAGTTCTGGTGGTGAACCACGGCCGCTGGTCTAAAATCACAAAAACGTTTCGTTTCTTACTCATACGCTTTTTGTTTTCTTTTTTATATGAATCTTTGCACTTGCACTGTGCCAAAGATCTAGGAAACGTGAATATACCACTATTTTTTGCAGTTTTGTTTTTCCTTTTTGGAAAATTAGACACTAATCCATGGCGGCGAAATCGAGGAAAGTGTGTTACCAATATCAAAGTAACATCTTACGTCTTATATGTGCGTTGGATGCACCGATCGGATACATCCGTGGCCGATTTCCGTGCCAATTTTTATTTTGCAATTTTATTAGTTACTTCAGATTAATTGAATCTACATCTACAAAAACGCCAAAAACTCCAACCTTATACAACATGTCAATATGTCTATTTGTTAGAATTCCATGGTTGCCTTAAAAAAAGGCCTGAATGAATCATAAGAATTTAATATACCTCTCGTTCAGCGAGTCCCTACGCGAAGAGCGAGCTGTGCCGATAGAAGCCGGACTCTCCCGACCGCGATGTTCGGGTGTAGACGCGTTTGAGAACTTGCGTTCGGGACTCTTCGAGGCCGCTACCGATCCACTAAACACCTGTGCAAAGTACACGAAAACATCTCAACTCAACAACAACTTCCTTTTCCTAGTTTACAAACGCAGCTGTACCTTGGGCGTGCTCGTTTGCTCTTGAATGCATGGCAGCTGCTGGAAATCAGCGTAGCTATTGGACAGAAACACCTCTCCCTCGTTCTCAAATAGCCGATCCACAGAAGAGTTCATAAGTTTGTTGTTTTTTATTCCTGTCAAATGAAAACTGGCGAAGCTGCTCCTGGACATGGGCCCATTCAGGCTGATATCGCCGGTGCTCATGGCCATAGTCCTCGAGTTGCCATTTTGGACTGCCGTACTCTGACTCAGGCCATAACCGTCCAAAACTGGCATCAGAGATCTACGTAAAAGAAGCAATGTCCAACTAGAAAAACTATTTTTCAAATCAACAATACCTAGTCATAATATCGGCGGCTGACCTGGGTCTAGTAAAGGGCATCGCCGAATGCGGGAAGGTTTTCGGTTTAATGGGAGTGACCAACATGTGCTCGGTCCAGGAGGTTTCCAAAGAGGGCCGCTCTAGACGCTCTACGTCTACGTTCAGTGTTTTTTGCTCAAATGGAACGGAAAAAGTCTCCGGAGGAACACTTTGCAGCCAAGAGAGAAGGGAAAGATCGCTATCGCTAAAACCTATATTAATATATTTGTCTGGAGATGAAAGGCCACAAATATAACACAAATCATACCTACACTACCGTCTAAAAGTCGAGAAAATGTCATTCCTTGCGCTTGAGGGTCAGTGCTTCCGGTCGCTTTGGCTTGGCAGTAATTTACACACGACTCATATAAAATACCTGTTGACAGAAAGATGAACGAAGAGAAGATAGAAATGTGATTTAAGCAGACCTTTGATTACTAGCTGTATCAGTCTATCGTTACGAGAACACGCGTTGGCGTTACTGTCCGTACTTTTCTTATCCCCGGGCAGGAATTCGGCCACCAGGGGGTAGACCTCCCTAAAGCATTGCACCCGGGCGTTCGAAGGATTCCAGTCTTTATATTGCAGATGATCTGTGAGTCTGATATTAACAAAAACGACGAAAACTTAGAAAATAATATTTTTTCATAATTATATTGATTTACATGGTTATATTTTTATACATATAGTACATATTTTTAAATATCGTCAATCTTTAATCCTTACCTGGGCAAAGTCAAAAGCAAGCACAGATTCGAGTAATCTTCTTTGGTAGGGCAAAATTTCTCCAGCTCGTTCAGCACCTTGACCACCTCCTCGACAGCATTGTCCACGCTGGACCCTTGGACGTTGGCCTCCGATTTGATGCACAACAGCTCAATGTACTAAAGCGCAACCAAGTCATGTTAGAAGTCACTTACGCATCACTTACTTTGTGTTTCAAGATGACGTAACTGAACTTGCGCAGCTCGAAAGTTTTGAGTGCCTCTAGCGGCTGGATGAATTCGAGCACGTCGTCCCATTGGCCATCCAGGATCAGCTGTCGTAGGAAAAGCACGTCGTCGCTGTAGTTACCATTAATCACACCTGTCTCACGTTCCAGGCTCAGCTGCGAGATGTGCAATTCACGGTTATGCAGAAATTCGAGCGCAAGACGGACAACGTCCTCCTCGCGCAGGGTGAGCCGCGCAGAGGGCATCACGTAACGGATTTGCAATCTACGAACAAAAATCAATGCGGATTAAATCTACAGATCACGGAGACTCATCGGTTTTACCCTGTATCTTTTCAGGGCGAGTAGAAAATCGTAAAATATAAACATTACCTAAGAAGTGACTGTTAACTTGTCAGGTGTTAAATTTTTAGGTTTTTTCGTTTTTCTTTGTACTTTTCACAAACCTTCAAATTTGAAAATTTATAAAAATGCTTATTTAATTCTAATAGACGTACACAGTCCTAAAAACGCTTGACATCTACTAACTACCAACTCTCTTATTTCGTCGACGGCTTCGGAGCATGAAAACAACCCTAGATAATCAGCCTTCTACTATTTTTCCACTTCCATGATGAGATGATGACAACTCAACTTACAGGTCATCTATTTTGTCGCAAATCCGGCTTCTTGGCGACAAATTGATTGTAATGGGTTGATTTTGTTAAATGAGCAAAGAGAAACGATAGCAATTGCGAAGGGCAATTACTTACCGTTTGCGGATGGTTTTCTATCTACGACAAGGCAATTTTAGTTCATCAAGGATAAAAAAGTTAACTCACATTTCTCCTAGAAATAATACGCATTTCGGATGCATAACACTATCACACATAATACATCACTACCAGTACATCACATCTGTTGTTTCAAGAGCAACAAATAATGATATTATGGTAGACAGAATGCGGTCGATTTGATCAGGTAACGGCCTATAACACTTTTGCCAAAATAAGACTATAGGTGCCTTTATTACTTGAATAATAATTCCCAGCAATCCTTTCTAGTGATAAGTGGGAAAAAATGACTTCAATTTGCAATATAAAAGGACATTTCTCTTCCTTAACAGTCTGCTTAGATATTCATGAATGTTTTGTTTGCATAAACGACCCTCTAAGAGTTTTGAGATTCTGATGAGAATAAATAAAGTAGGACACGGTTGTGGATTTAGCAAAATTTAGCGCACGGCAATGGATTGATAAGCATCAATTACTTCAAATTCCCCACGCTTATAATCAATTATTCAAGCCTCATGGGGGGTTTCGCAAACAAAGGCTGACACGCCGTTTTTCTTCGGAAAAAATGTTGCTTTTAGCTTGATTAAGACGAGTCAAGACTTAAATCCGAAAAGACGTATTTAAATCGCCATTTTTTCTTGTTTGACAAAAAAAATCAATTTAAGCAGCAACCATAACATTATATCCGCATTGCATAACAACTTCGAATATCACGTATCAAAATTTTCTAAGTCCGTTTTAGCTAAGTTGCATTCCGCTTATACACAAGGAGATGCATCATATGATACATATTAAGATAAGAGAAATTGCATCTTTCTCACCCAATATGGGGGATACTATGTGATATGGAAAGTTGAAACATTAAAATGTCATTCCTCTTAAACAAGATATCTGAGGTAATTCGATAACCTGCGTAATTCGTCCGTCCCTGAGAAATATTAGAAAACATGCATACACTGTTTCTAACTCATAACAACTAAAGTGCACCTTCACTATTGATAAATACCCTGTGAATAAACCTCTTTAGATCAAATAGCGGCAGTTTAATCCTCCGGCTCTTTGTGAACTTCCGCCTAATAAATCCCGAAATACACTTGTCTATTTTGGTCCCTAATGACTCCCAAAAATAACTAATTTTTTCTTGACACTTTCCCATCTTCTCCATAAACATCAACTAACGTAATCTATGCGATGGAGAACTAAATTATCCAACATCAAGAACTGAATTATCATTGACTCCAACAACAATCACAATGCTTATGCACTAGATATGCGCATAATCATAGTCAGTTGAGTGAACACGGGTCAAATACCTTTATTACTATTTTTTAATTAGTGAAGAATGGACTGTTTAATTTCGTAGTGTTGCTGTGAGTTTGAACGATGAAGAGCCGCAATGAACGGTTCGAAGGCGTCTAAATCTTAAACGAATAAGAAGAACTTAGTTGAAACACACTTGCGAGCCTCTTTTTTAGATTAAACTAATTCGAAAGTTTGTCAGTTACGCCATTGGAGGTTCTAGAAATATCGCAAAAATAATACCTTGTGTTTTTCTCGATCTGTCCCCTTTTCCCTGCCGACACATTAAGATATCACATATTTTTGGGTCCATCTCCTATTTAAAAGGAATCAAACTATAAACTTTTCGAATTAAAACAGACGATATAAGGGGAAATTCAGGGGCGTAACATACATTTGAGAAAAGATAAACTTATTTTATTTAATTCATTTCAATCGTGATTAGGCCATTTTGCGTGTGCTTTTCTTTAGGATCTAATAACAATGTTTAAGGGACGTATTCAGGAGTAGAGCAGTGCAAGAAAATCAATGACGCAATTCTTGAATATTATTTTGTAATTAAGCGTTAAACAATTAAATTTCTACAAAGTAGAAAATTTGCGGTATCAATTAAATACCACTTCACTGATGCACGTTTTTGATTCCGTGAATGTCCTAGTGGAGACGGAATACACTCCTCAATCTACGCCAATGTTCTCATTTAAATTTACATTCCAAAGATTGTAATATTTTACTTATTTATAGCTGTAGCGTGTAAGTGGACTTGAAGGAAAGAATAAACAACATTCTTTTACAATAATTCTGAAATTGACAACTCAATTTAGGAATAAGCAGGGGTGTACTTGACGTGAATCCCGAGAAAAGGAACTGTACCGAAAAATAACAATTTTGTTATTATAATATTGATCAATTGTAAGGACTCTTTGGAGAAGCCTACGCTAATGCCTTTTACATGATTTTGTAGTCTGATTCTCCCTCTACATATCTTAAAATTGGCAAGTCAATTTGGGAACAAACAGAAGCGTGCTTAGTGTGAAAGAAACAAATCTATTATTACAGTTTTGGGAAATTAAAAGCTCTCTTTCGAAACGTCTACGCCAATGCTTTTTACAGGTTGTTGTAACCTGAAAATTCCTCTATAATTCTTAAAATTAAAAATTTAAACGGGGTATAGGCAAAGGCATACCTGTAGTGAATTTCAAGCAGTTGCAATTAACGAGTTCTTATAATTTAATGCTTTCTTCAGAAACGATTTTAAGGCACGAAATGATCTCTATGAAATGTTAAAATTGAAAACTCAATTCTGGAAGGAAAAGAGCCGTTGGGACATGGTCACTACAACTACCTTGCGCACGAACTGAAACATTACCAACCTTCCTTTGAAGGGCTGGGACTGTCTATAGTACGCCACTGGTATCCCGGTCTGCGTCAAGGTTACCAATACCATAATAAGGAGATGGCTCAGGCATCTTTGACTAATTCTCCACGGTCATTAGCGTACAGAAAAGGACAAGTGGTAAATTAACCCGAAACCCGCGAAACGCTGGCGTAGAAGCGAAGCAACTGGCGCAAATGCCCGCTGAACTGTACGAACTATCCGGTGGAATACCGTAACGATTAGTTCTGTACCTTGGCTTCTTTCTCTCTTACTTCTTCTCGTCTTTGGAGACGCAATAATGGCCAAGATGGGAAATTTTCAAACCCGGGATGAACCAGGCGAACGTCCGGTTTAAAACGGTGCAAACAACTTATTCAAGAAGAAAGTCGTTTCAAACAACACAATTTTTTCATGTTCATGTTGAGGAACACGTAAATGAAGAAATCACTGGACAAGCTATTAAAGTGGGCTGAATTAAAATTCAGCAGTCGGCAAACGAATGCTTTTATTATGGTTTGTAACCGGTAGAGATCATAATTATCGTTTTAATGATTAATTATTATATACCATTAACAATAGTGTAATGACGTGCATGTACACCGGGTATTCTCAATTCAAAAACGTGTCCAAAAAATGTATTTCGTTAATTGACCCAAAAATTTAGGGTATTTGGGGTAGGGTATGACCATATCCTGTAACTACATGGCACGGCGTAACACTCATAGAAATTCTTTGTTACTCCTTCGGATTTTCACTCTATGTCATCTCATAGTATCTGCTTTAATTGGCAAATATTGTTGTTTATCTGCTTCGGAAGTGAGGGGCGTGTGGGTGGTGGATAAAATAGAGTCAATACCACATTTAGATAATCTTTTTAAAACAAATTAAACTGGCTCATAAATTTAGGCCACGAGTGTGTTGAGTCAGGAGCGCGCGTGAAACAACTAAAAACTCAAATCGTGGGATCCACCACTCAATTCCAGTGTATTCTACTTCTTGTTTTCCGGCTTAGTTCAAAAATGTTACATTTTGACTCGTCACAAATTAGAGACCCAACGAGAAATAAAGGGCGAACTTCCAAAATAGTTCATAAAATGTTTGTTATGTCCAAGGTTATATCAATGAACACATTTTACATAACCACAGTATTCCCTTTTATTGCGAAATTCTAGATATCCTAAGACCAGTTTAGGGGCGTGCAGAGAGGAAGGTAGAGGTGGTGAAGGTGTAGATATTTGTGCACTTTTATGTGTAAAGTAAAGGTGTCCAGGCAGGGCCAATCCACCAGCAAATTAAATGACAAGACGTGCTCAGAGTTCTTTAGCGAAATTCGCGTCGAATTCTCAAGTCTGAGAAAAAATTCTTCAAGTGAAGAGAACATCACTTTACTCCTTTACTTGTACATTAGCTTATTCAACTATAATGAGAGAAGCGGGCAGGCACCTCAAGTAGCTCTTAATACGCCGGCGAATGGGCCAGATGCGCTCTGAACGGTATCCACTTCATTAAAGGCGTTTTAATGCTTAAAGACATCTGCATTACCTCGGTACGACATAAGCATCCTACACAAGGCACCTATAATTAAATAACATTCATCTCTAGTTCTCTTGAACAATTTCAACCCCAGATTTTTCTGCATCTTTAATCATGAAAGCACCGCAATTTCCACACAATAGCAAAAGGATAATCCGGACGTTAATATTCCTGTAACGGCCCCTTGTCGAAGATGCAGTTTACGAGTTTCTTGGTTTCCCATCGCGAAATTGTTGGCCATGTCATTCTAGGCTTTATCTTTGACTAATGGAAAACGGCCTATCGTGTCAGTGCTTTGAGTCGTTTCCTTGAAATGCCTCTTATCTGCCCATACTTGGGATTTTTTTGCCTGAATGAAATTGGCAGGTATATTGATGGTAACTTCGAGGCGGCTAAAAGGGTACCAAGTGTGGAACCATAATGATATTTGACACAGACAAAGAAAAAAAGACTAGTATTCCAACCAATACCAACCAACAGGAGTCTTGATATATAGGAATCGTGGGAGAAACTAACACCTTAATTTTCAAAAATTGTTGTGACTTGAGTATCCAAAAATTGATCATTCTAATGAAAAATAAACTTAGTAAAACTGGAGATTACAAAACTTGAAAACAACTATATACCTGGATGGTTGACAATTTAGGGTGTTTTTTGACAAGCAAAATTACAATTTGACTTTGACATCTTTTGCTTGAATTTCATATCACACAGAACACCAATTTTGTGGTTTATACAGAGTTTAAATATATATATTGCGTGAAGTACTTGCAAGTCCTAGTAAATGACAAATTATTTTGTGCCTATTCACACTCCCATCATGAGACCAGCAAGCTCCCTATATGACTGTCTCTATGAATGTTTAGCTATGAGATCAGTAAACTCTGTATAACTGACTTTATGAATGCTCAGTCATGTGTAGGGAGTTGAAATATAAAAATATGAAGATTGCAAAATTGCAGTGAACAAACCAAGTTCATGATAGGAATCACTAAAACTAATACATTCAACAATAATCATTTTAAATTTAGGTACATAATATAATCAAAGATATAATCTTTGGCCATAACCAAATAGAAAACTAAAACCTCTGTGTAGGATTAGTAAATCTGAACAAGAGACGTAAATAAAGCATACTGACAATTCCACCCAAAATAAACTAACAGTATGATTCAACCACAACGAAAATAGGCGAAAAGTGCACCTTCAAAAAGGGGCCTCAAAGGAGTAGCGTGCCTTGAACCTTCACCACTCGGTGATTACCATCAACTAGCTATTTACTACTTACCTATCAATTTGAAACAGAACTTGGACGCTGAAACTATTTTAATAACCGGCTTAATTCAACAAAAAATATCACATTTTTCATAAACACAACACAAATAACAATAATTCATTAATTTTATAGGAAATTTTCAGCTGGGTTGTCACTGTCAAAAACGTCAGATATTCTGTTATTTCAAGGTCTAATGCAGATTTATTTTACTCATTAACCTTTAAAAATGATGAGATTCTATCCTTTTTTACACAATCGATTTTAAAAGAGAGAAATATTAGAAAGAAGACAGGAGTGAAAGTGATATTCCCGGCGTTATTAAAATGATCAACGTCTTATTTGAGGTTATATTTGTTTACTGTTTACAAGCTAGTTTTAATTCTTTAAACTAAAAACTGAATTTTCCACTAATTTTAAGATTTAATTAAGTGATAACTTAAATTTATCATTAAATCTTATAAAGCAAATTAAAACTTCCTGAGGCTTTGTGGTTCGTATAAACGCAATTCTTCCAGTCTTCTTAATTGCACAAACATGAGTACTATGCCAGTAAGCTCTTCCACTCTGCTACCTTTAGGTAAGTCTTACTTTAATTAGCATTTATCAATTCTCAGTTTGCTTAGCTTACGTAGATATTGCGAAAATTGGTATTGGTAATTCATACAAATAGTTTTGAGATATTTTAAAAACCTTCAGGTATATCAATATCAGAACATCTAATTGGGAACTATTTTTCAGAGCTGGTAGATAAATGTATAGGTTCAAGAATTCACATTGTGATGAAAAACGATAAAGAAATAATCGGCACTTTATTGGGGTTTGATGACTTTGTTAATATGTTATTGGAGGATGTGACCGAATACGAGACAACTCCTGAGGGCAGGAGAATTACAAAGTTGGATCAGATATTGCTTAATGGCAATAATATAACAATGGTAAGTGTTCAATCTGAGACTCAACATTTCTTCAATGTGATTTATTATTATAGTTAAGTTGAAGTTTTTTTATGTTCATCTATGGTTTAGATGTAATGAGAACTGCATCTAAACATCATTTTTGTGGTGGGACACTCTACATTTTTTTTATCATTCAATAGTTTTCGAAATACTGGATGGAAATTCCCTGAATGTGCCCACTGACTTAAAACATATATAGTGTGTCCAAACAAAATTTCCTGATTGACTATTGGGACTAAAAGAAGTGGATTAAGAAAAATTTACAATGTCTAATGGGTACCAGAGTGTGTAAAAGATTAAGATGAATGAGTGCATTACTGGTGCAATGATGATTGATGTCAAAATATGAAACCATCAAAAGTGACACATAGTCTAAATGTCTTGGTGCAGGCAATCTAGTTGCTAATAGAGTGGTTTTCTAGAGGTGTTCCTTTTACTTCCTCTTAATCTCAGTATTTGTCATGTAACAAAGTCACCTTATTTTTCGACTTGCTATGATTTTCCAAAAAGATGCAGGTCAAAATTGATATAACCAATATTTTGATTTATTGCAGCTAGTTCCAGGCGGAGACATGCCCGAATAAGTTTGCTGTGTAGTCCATATTCTCAACTAGATTAAGAATTAAAGGGTTATTATTGATATAAAAGCATGAAAAATGTAAACATATTATTTTGAGGACTCAAAAGTGTACAATAAAGTATTTCTGATGAGAAGTTTTAGTTATTTTTATAAGTCATACAGGGTCGAATCTTTTTGTATCACTCATTATGTCGTGTTGCAATTATTCATTAAATTAGGAAAAAATTACTTCGTTTAATTGTCTATTAGGACAAAAATAATTTCGTTTAAAAAAAAAACTTCAAAACCTAATTGAAATAATATGTGGGACAATAGCGCCATGTTTCGGAATTTTCGATGTTGCCATATTTTCGGTTACGTCATATCTTAACGATTTTATTCAGTAAAATGATTCCTGTCAATAATCAGCTGTGTTTGACGTTGGCACTTTAACATTGTAAATATTTGTGTATGTGAATAAAAAATTAAGGTTTTTGTTTCGGTCACGTCGATAAAGATAAAAGTAAAGAATTCGCCGCTCACCAGTGTCAGATGGTGCCTAAACACTCCATATTTACTGTCTAATAAGGATTAGTCCCCAGCTAACAACAGTGTCGTCCGATCGTGGATGTGCAATGTGGTGCCTGATAACAAAGCGGTCAATATGTTCGGAAAGCGAAGCAACGTAAAGTACACTGCAATTGATAGGACGGAAGACGCTCCACACGAATTGGAAACAGTTGATTTTGAGCCCATGAAGCGCAAGTTTTGCACCCCTTCCTGCCTCTGGTCGGCTGTCTTTACTGGGGCCTTAATTGGCACTTACTACATACCATCGGTAGGGCTTACTTTCTACCAACGATGGCTCTTGCAGGTAATGTAATAAAGTATTGTGTGTATGTATTAATTGCTTAAGTACATCTTTTTTGTAGCGTTTTCCTTACCCATTGCTCACAGTGGTTGTACATATGTTGGTCAAATTTTTGCTAGCAGGTCTGGTAAGACTTTGCCTCCAAGGGAAATACAACAAGCAACGTGTCACACTTGGTTGGAAGGAATATGTGTTGGCTGTGGCTCCTACAGGGGTGTTTAGTGGCATTGATATTGGTTTTTCTAATTGGGGATTGGAACTAATTACAGTATCTTTGTAAGTAGGTTTCAATTGAAATGAAAATTCATACTCATACAGTCTTATATTTTAGGTACACTATGACCAAATCAACTACAATAGTATTTATTCTCTTCTTCTCCATTTTATTCAAGCTAGAGAAAAAGGTGAGAGTCTTATCTTATTTTTATAACCCTTTTATATTATTTAATCCTCTCTTATTATACCAAAATTTATAAACTGTTTTAGTCCTGGAGTCTCTGCTTCATAGTCTTAATGATAACCACTGGCCTCATACTTTTTACATACAAGTCAACTCAATTCAACTTTGTTGGCTTTGTCCTCCTTTTAATTGCCTCAATTTCGAGTGGTTTACGCTGGACTTGCATTCAGCTCCTACTGCAGAAGTCCAAAATGGGCATGACCAACCCCATTGACATGATTTACCACATGCAACCTTGGATGATTGCCACGCTACTTCCATTTGCCTTATGGAATGAAGGTCTGTTCTTTACAGTAGCAAGTTTATGTGCCTGTAATAATTATAGTAATTTGTTTTGCAGGAATAGATGTCGTGCGCAGTTGCCAAGTGTTGGGCTTCATGGACTTACACAAATTTTTTCTTCTGGCTCTTAAAGTATTATTAGGTGCATTTATAGCTTTCTTCATGGAGTTCAGTGAAGTTACTCTAGTCACATACACATCAAGTTTAACTCTAGCAATTGCTGGGATTTTTAAGGTGAATTTACATTATTCCAAATTGTTATGATTTAATTTCCACATTCCCCATAAGAGCTGGTAATTTTTGTAAAGGATTTACGTATTAATAGATTGAAGTATACATTATCATCAAGTTTTTTCAGTGATCGTAGGAATCATAAGAAAACTACTTATAAAAAATCGTCATGTTTTATTTTGTTTTCTATATACGTATCTGTTCTGTATTAATTACATTACGAATCACCCCATATATGATTCTTTCTCACTGACAACTGACGTGTCAATTCTATATGCCCTCCTTTCAGGAAGTCTTCATACTGGCGCTGGCCTTTGAAATGAACGGCGACATTATGTCGCCGATCAACATGGCCGGTCTCTTCATTTGCCTGTGCGGCATTTCTGGTCACGTGATACACAAAATTAAGTCCGCTCCGCAGACACGGCAAACGCGCTACGAGGCGCATGAGGTCGGTGAGACGCTGATCGAGGACGATGTGAGGACTGAGGACAGCGAAGACGAAAAGAGCGACACTCAGGTGTTGTTCGATATTTTGAGTCGCGAGAAGAGGTACAGTTTTTAGGGATTTTTGATTAAGCAGTTTTGCGCGCACATCTCAGTCTCTGACGAGAGTGGGATTTCTTTTTTTTTTGTAAAGCATGGTCAATAGAAGTACATCCCTTGTGGATATGTGGTTGCTTTACTGCCCCTTAGAGGCGCGACCAGACGGAAACTCTTTACATTCCTTTAAACATAAATGCGTAGGTATTTAGAGCAAAAATGTACTTTATATTTGAAAAAAATACACTAAATGAATTCTTTTTTAAATAAATTTTTATCTTGATCGTCCACTTTTAGATGCGTAGCCGATACCCAACTAAATATTTTACTGCTGTCACGAGTCTAATTGAAATTTCTAATACTTATAAAAGAATATAATTATGTGATCGTTTAGTAATAAGATATTTTGTAGTAGTTTCTAAGTTTATGTTGTGTAAATAAAGATCTGTGATCTCAATATTTGCGTTTTTTTAAAGAAAAAAACATTTAAAGCCGCGGTAGAAGATAAAAATTTCGTCTTAATCCGACCAAACCCTTCAAAGTTGAAAAACATGACTTAGAATCTCAATTTGTATCAAAAGTACTTTATACAGCATTTTCATTCAAATTAATATCTGTCTTTGTTACAAGATTGGGCCAGAAATGAAACTACAACAATTTTATCTACATAATATGTGTATTTCTCTTATATTTACATTACACCAATTAGCCAAGAAATTGCCGCGCGCCACGACACAATCTTTTATAATACTACAATCTAGAAAGTTATGAAGCCTCAAGACAGAAGAGGGAGATAAGGTTTTAACATTGTCTAACACGCACAAAAATTAATTCACTTATTCTAATGACGTATAAAAATAATAAGAATAAATAACTGCCATTCCAAATGGACTGCTCGTCTTATGCAAGAAAATGGCTGTATCGCTAGAGTTAACAGTTGTAAATTTGTGTTATGAAACTTAAATTAATTTGACAAGTAGCGTGGCATTATGTAAAAATTCCGATAGTTGCATAACGGTTGACTACAGAACTACCAGGGCTACCGTACGCTTTACACTTTGTCAATTGTAAGTTATTATTGAAAATTTACATACTGTTAAAGATGTCAATGATGGTTTAATTTACTATCAAAGAGCAGTCCATTTCAAAAAGCTATAAAGATGTTTCTTTTTGGGACACTAGATTACCGATATCACAGGGAACTGTTTATTTTCTTGAAAAAGCGCTGTTCCTACACACCGATCACAGCTAAAGCTCCACATTTACGAAAACTACCTACTTAAGCAAAGTAGGCAACCCCGCATATTTTCCTGGGGGTGGTTTTTTCTGCACCTTCCCGTCAATGGCGGCTTTTATTCTTTGGGGAATACCCTCCAACTCGGAATCAACCAAGTGATACCGCAGCTTGAACCTTTCCGCGGCCTTTAGGTCACTTTCTGGGAGCTGCAGCGCATGCTCTAGACAGTAGATCAGCTCATCCCGCATATCCACCAGCATTGAAACGTACAGGTTGGTCCTGCACATTTCACACTCCAAGTCTCCGTCTACGCTCTGAATTTTTCGTTTCTTCGAATGCGAGTCGGAATCGATTATTTTCTCCTCGGCGATTGCACCCAAGAGACGCAGTTTGGCGCGATAATCACGCTCGTTTGCACATAGTTCTTCCACGAAAGGCAACACTGTTTTTAAAACCTCTACACTTGATCGAGCATCTTCCGCAATGCTCACGAACAATTTCTCCAAAGAGAACATCGAGGGCTCGCAGCTGGTCTTCAGGTCGTCGAAAAGAGCGCGGGCCGTTCGCAACCAATACAGGGGCGCGAAATAGACACTTTCGGACACTACGTAGCCGGTACCGATACCTGAAGTATAGACCTTTGGGAAAACAACTACAAACTGGCCAGGCTCCTGGACGGTACGGCACAGAGACACTTGATGCTCTAGCAGCATTTCCGGTGGTACCATGGCCGTGTCAGACGGCAGCCACAGTTCCTTTTCGCGACAGTAACCGGGTACCAGTTTGCGCATAGCAGCGCGGAAGAGTGCGCATGAGGTGCTTGGGATGCCGTACCAAATTTTGGTGCCGCCCGTGTGCAGGTACTCGACCCAGGGCAGGCCGTGCGGGTCGCGGTACCAACAACACGCGCTGAAAACCATTCCAACGTGGAGAGTGGGTACCGTTACTCCTGCAATATCGTTTTGTCTAACTAGAAATGTGACAACGTTGCACGTGTGAGAAATTATTCTACTTGGACGGTATGTTTATGGACGGATCGTATTGGAGGGAAAGGGAGGAATGGTACTTTTTGACAAAAGTGCCATAAAAACGAACACAATATTTCATATACAAAGCATCGACTTACCCATGACCGGTCCCAACGACCTAAGCACTGATCCACCATTGTTGGACAGAACTTTGAGGTTCCAGGGATGTTTGGCAAAGGGGCTGTTCTTGGCCACGGCGAAACCGTAGCCCCACGTACCGCAGTCGATCGACGCCGAGTGCACGCAAATGTGGTTCCGCTTCTGGGTGACGTAGCGCCAGAACTCCTGCTCTACCTCCGTAGCGGACGGCTCTAGTACTTTGAAGTACATGGACATAGTGTTGCGCGCGATGCGATAGAGAGCGCTCAGGGCCATGTTTTTGCCCTTGATCGTGCACTCATTATCTACGTCATTGTCATCAGAGTCGATTGAATCTTGTTCAGAGGACGTGGTATCGGGTTGGGTCGGCGATTGTTTTTTCGACCAGTAGGATTCGACTTCTTCGAAGAGTTTCTCACGTTCGGCTATAAGGAAGTTAATATGTGAAACTCAAAGGCGATGGTGTGAACCATGGCGTGGGAAGAGTCGCAAAATGTGGAAAGCCATTACTGCCCATTTGTTTTTATTGTGTTTGAAAGGGATCCAATAACGTGTAAAACATGAGAGTTGCCAGAAGATGGTGACGTTGAAAGCATCAGGGATCGTACGATCAAATTAAACATGAAGGATAAATAAAAGAAACTTGTACGAAATATGTATAAATTAATTGCCACCTGCTCCAATTCACTTAAGCATAATAATTCCGTCGATTTCGTCAACAAATGAAACTGCGATACTGTACTATTCAATTATTACTAGAATAACGCTTCAGATGTTATGCTGTCAGCGGCGCTACCAGAGTTAGAAAAAAACACCGAAAGCAAAGGAAATGATGATTATTTACTAACCTGGAGACAAGGTGTCGTAGGGCAACAGATATTTGCAGTAAATGTCGTCCAGTTTGGTAACCCGGTCCTGCGCGGATTTGGGAATTTTCATGTATTCGGATACTTTGGGCCAGCGTTTCTTCTCGATCACCTCCTTCAGACCGCCCAGATTCTGCACCGTCTGGTAGAGCCTGGGAAGATCGATTTCCATTCCTCCGATCTAAAATTTAATTAAAATATGGAGAATACAATAGGAAATTATCACCAAACATTAAAGCATATTTCTCAACCTTTCACATTAAAAATATTAAAAGAACTAACGCCTCGCTTGAAACCTCTTTAACCTGAAGACAAAATTACAATTTCTGATTTGAACTCACCAATGGGGGAGTTTTCAGAAAAATGCTCTGCGTAGCTAAATACTTTCGAATAGCGACGAACTCCTTGAAATTGGGGCCCCATCGATGCAGCATTTTATGCACGTACTGATTGTAGGCAGTAAAGCGCATATCATCGGATACTTTGCATTCGGGCTTAAAACTACTTGGCGGGACGATTTTGCAGATGCCAAATTGCTCAGCTTTGTGACGTATACGTTCTATATACTCCAATGGGTCTTGGAATTCTTGTTCTGTTTAAAAACGCCAATGAAATATCAATTAAATACCACTCTCAATCACTCTTTACTAAATTTTCAAGCACTTACCAGTGGGATGAAATACAGGAGCTTCTACCAATTTAGCCGGATCAGTAGGTTTGGGGAAATCATTTACAGAAACTGGGTTGACACACTCCCAACCTTTGTTGGGAGTTTTCGGTTTCTGGGTTCCTTTCTTGGAGAGCTTCGCGCTGCTGCTACTACTAGCGCTTGGGGAACTGGGCACTTTGTACTTGGAATCGTCGAAGGGTTCCAAGGCTGATTTCCCTGTCCTTTTGGCTGGATAATTGCCGGAAGAGGGTGGAACCATCCCCTCGGATTTGACTAGCTTGGACGGCTTTGCTGGATTTTGGGGGACGTTGAAACAGCGCGAGTCTTCAGAGTCTGAAGGAACCGGTTTTCGAAATTGGGCTAAACGAACAGAAAAAAGTGAAGGTATTTTTGGGGAGAAATACAGTAAAGCAGCAGTGAATTATCTAAAATCGCAAATGGCATTAAGAATTAGTTTAACTCTCAGATTGCTAACACCCTTTTGTATATCATCATAATTGTAAATTCAAACTAAAAGTTAAGTTCCGAATTTGATATACGTTTTAAGGCTTAATACTTCACTGTAAACGGATTTTAAACATGAAGATATATAGTTGGTCTTGACTGCTATGATAGATGGATGCTTTAATTAATTAATTTATTAAACTTACTATGCTTGGTAGCCTCATCAGTCTTCGACATATCGTCCTCAGACCGCGACGTCGCAGTACTGGATGGTCTCCTCGACGGCCTCCTAAACGGTGTATTTACCGCTTCCTCATTGTCCTCTCCAAAAGCATAAACGCTGCACTCGTTTTCCGGAGAAAAGGCGTTTTTATTAGGAGGCATCGGCTCTTTCTTATCCTTTTTAAAGATCCACTTTCTATCGCTCGATGGAGACTTCAGCTCAGCTTTCACCTTTTCATCAGAAGATGCTTCCTTGCTACTCCCCGGCTGCGCCTCCTCTATCTTCAACTTTAAATTCGGCGCAGCCTCTAACTTCAAACTCTCCGTGGGAATTTTCTCTCCAAACTTTAACATGGCGTCATTTTCTTTGGCAACGCTGCTACCAGCCATAGCGGAGTCTTTCAACCACTGCTCTATCTGCTCATTGGACATATTCACTTTCTCCTTGCGACCCAAATCTTTGCTCAATAAATCCAAAGATGGAGCTAGAGCCTGAACTTTCTTAAGTTCTTCCTTGGGGGCACTGAATCCGTGGAAATAAGGCTCTTCATCCTCGTCACTACTGGACATCATTGGGAGGTAGTAAGAGGGCCGCTTGGCGCACTCTCTCTTTGGTTTAGGCTCCATTATGGTTGCAGCATTAGAAAGTTGTTTATCTGCAGTTCTTCGGAGTTTGATTGTAGTTTCAGGTTTGTGGATTTTAGTTGTGAGTTTGGCAAGCGGTTCTTCGTCAGAATCACTGAATATCGCTGCTTTGTTTTCGCTAAGTTTTTTGCGCTGTTTTGCTTGCAGGCTCTTTAAGTTTATGTCTGAAGCCGATGATTCATCATCGGAAGTTTCTTTCGGCTTTGCTTCTTCGAGAACTCTAGCAGCTTCTAAGATAATGTCGACATTCGTCTCAAGGACGCTACTTCCGCATTTGCTTCTTTTCGCAGTAGTTTTCTTTTTCCTGGTATTTTTCGCGTTAACTGATTGATCTGAGGAATCACAATTATTCAGTAGTTCCTCTTTGGGTTTCGCAGGAATCTCCTTGGCAGCTTTAGCAATTTTGGCTTGGAGCACCTCATTGTCAGAATCATCATCACTGATCACGGTAGAATTTTTCGGTTCTATAGATTTTCGAAGTGGGTCAGAATTCTTGTTCTCCTCATCTTCCTTGGAGGTTTTGGCGTGCGCCTTAAGCTCAATTTCTCGTTGCTCTGTCCTTTTAACGTTGGGCAGTTCTGGGAAGCTGTCAATGGACACATTATCGTCGTCAATGGTGCTGTCATTTACGAGCTTATGACTAAGAATCTCCATGTATATGGCGGCCGCTTCCTTGGTTTTTCTAGAGGGCCTTATTGGCACCTGCGAAACAGCCTCGCAGCTACGCTTTGGAAGTTTCTTTGTGGGAGTTCTCTTGGGCTCCACAATTGGTTTTTGAACGACAATTTCCGAGTCAGCAAGATTTTCTATACTTTTGGCTTCGATTGAAACTATTGGTGGGTCTTCACAAATGTCTTCTTTATTGGAAGCTGTGCCACTAACTTCTGTGGCTGTTGATCTTAAACTAACAGCTTCCTCTTTTTCTTTCCTACCAGTTGGTTTAACTTGAGATTGCGCGTTTTCCTCCACAATATCCTTTTCTTCTTTCTTGATAACTTCTTTGGTATCAGTCGACGTATCAGCCAACTTAGCGCTGTAATCCCTAGTAAGTCTTCTCGACGAATTTTGTTCTGCCTCTAGTTTACTTTCTCGGTTAACTGGAGGCCTCCTCTTGGGAGACTCAGGTCTTGCTACGGCTTTCTTAGCAATTGGCTCAGCAGCTTTAGTGACACTCCTTGAAGTTCTCTTTGGTTCTGCCTTAACTGGAGGTACATTAGGAACCCTTGCAGTTTCTTCAGATTTTCTAGTCACAACTCTTTGTACAGAAGTCATCTCCGAAGTCTTCTGATCCATGGTGATTTTCTGGCCACTCTGCAAAGTCTCCATGATGGTATCGCTAGTTTTGTGCAGAGCCATGCTTTTTTTTACGTCCCTATTTCGGGTTTTAAGGCTAAAATCTCGCTTAACATCTAAATTTTTCTTGACCACTCTTCTGGATGAGGATTCTGCTATGTTAACCTCCCTTTTCACCTCAAACTTCTTCTTCATTTCTCTCTTGAGCCTTCCGCCTGACAGAGTTTTGTTATTCAACATCTCAGAATCTCTTCGTGTTAATCGTCTGGACACTTCTTCTCCTGGAGGGCTTTTGCCATCCTCCTGAGAGAGTTGGTTTGGTCTTAAAGTAGATTCTTCTACAGGGGATTTTTTGATTGCCACTTTCTTGCAGGTTTCTTTGCTGGGATTAGTAACTTTACTCACGCAGGGCCTCAATCTTTGCTGCGCCTTTTTCCTAGATATGACAGTCTTCTTCATGGTGGTCGATCTCAATTTTGGCTTCACCACAGTAGTGACCACACTACTGCTTGGAACTAGAATTCTTCTCTTGATTTGTTGCCGCTTCACTGACGTTACAGTGGAACTTCTCACTACCGATGCAGTTGTTAATTTTGTTTTAGGAGACTGCGCAACTGGTTTTTTTACTGGCCTCTTAATGGCAAGAGCGCCCTCTTCGCCTTTGTTACTGTTTTTGCTTGTTCTCCGCACATTGGTCAGAACTCTTTCCCCCAATGGCCTTTTAGGTCTGAAGGGCAGCTCCTTCTGAATAAACTTTCCTCTAAAGCTTCTCAAGCACATCTTAGGCTTAACTTTAGTCTTCAAAGTCTGCGTGGTGACTTTCACATGTTTGGTCGCAATTACTTTAGTGCTGCTTTTCTTGGTGACTGAAGTTTCAGTTTTCTGCACTGTATTTGTCTTGACCAAAGTTCTGTTTGTAGTTTTTTCACTCAATTTACTTATAGTTAAAGCTCGAATCTTTGCCATTTTCTGCTCCTGATACTTTCGTCTCAAAGCCTGTAAAGCCAAAGCATGTCTCCGCTTTCTCTCCATTTGTCTGCTGATAATAATAGGATCCGCCCTCTTTCTCACACCAAATGCAATAAAAGGTTTCTCAGAAGAACTACCAGATCCACATTTTGATATATCAATGGGTCCGTTCTTAGGACAATCGCTTTTAATCTCATGAACCTGTCCATCGGCTACAATTGAGGCAGTGTTAAAAAATTGCAGGGTGGGGGGTAAGATTGGGGTGCCACGAAAGCAGAGGAATGTTAGGAAATCTTCAGTGTTTGGGCGCTTCATCGGGAGGAGCTCCACAGGTTCGGGTAGAGTGCTGGTCTGTGCATCATCTGAGATATCCAAGTCACGAATAGGAGTCATGATGGAGCTATTAATGCCTGAGTTTTGGGCGAATTTACGTTGGGCTTGAATTTTCGTCCTGGAATTGAAAGATGGTCAAATAATTGAAACATATAATCAAAACAATATTGGAGATTCTATTACAATCAGTTTTATATGCAATATACCTACTTTTAAATGTAGGTTTGAAAAATCTATTAAATTGGTTTTTAAACTTATTACTTTGGTCATTTAAACCTCTGTAGTGGTAGATTATGTTCTATAAGCACATAATCATTTAAAATTCTTATTACAAAATGTAAATATGTATATCATATTGTAAAAACCTACATAAGTTGAGGAAATATGCACCAAAAAAATAAATTTCACATGTGTTTTCCTCATTAATCCAAATTTTTAAAAGTCCATATTTATGTGCATAAAGACTGGAATATCAATCTATTGATCATTATATAGTAAACAAGAGTAGATTTAAATCTACATTGTTTGCATCTCTAATACAGTGCTACAATCAATCACAAACGCTTGAAATCAAGCAAAATATTTGGGATAAAGAAAGGATTATGATTATCAATCCTTGCAGATATCAGGGACATTTTAACTTGGGGCACATACCTCTTGGGGCTCTCACATAGTGGGGGTGAAGTGCACACATCCTTTCGCTTCCTCTTCATTTTGAGGCTTTTGAAAAGGATCTCAACAACGAAAAACGCAGTTTTTTGTGGAATTAGCTTAACTTCTACATAACCTCAGATTTTACGTGCAGGTGCAGGATTTGCATCGGTTTGGTCGCCTTCTATAGGGGCTCCATGGAGCTGGAGGAGGAGTCGACAATTTAAAGCCTTAATGCATGCCTAATAGTTTTTATTTAGATCGGTTTTTATTACTTAAAACTAGCGAAAATGCAGGTCAACGACCCAGGATTGGATTTTTAGAATAAATAAAAAATTTAAATTGACAATTACTACTGACATTATTTGACATGACAGTTGCAAAACAGTCTTTTCTTTTGTGGCGGAGCCAGCAGCGCGTTGCAGTGTCACCCATCTATTAATGACAGTGATAGTGCATTGCGAACCAGACCAACATCTCGGTTCTGTAGAAAACTAAAACAACGGCGGGAAAACATTTTCCGTAACGGTTTCCGGGAATACATTCTGGATAGTTCGATCAAAAACCATATAAAACCGTTGATCACACCATCAACGGTCTCTTTTCTCTTTTAGGTCTCATCTCCTCCACATGTACTCCAACTGGTAACAATCATACTCTGTACACAGTATATATAAGTTTATTTTAAGTTTAGTAATAAAACACATAACGTTCCTGTTTTACGAATTCTGTGTGGCAATCCCATTTCTGACACCCAACGGAAAACGCCTAGTGATTCCATACTTCGACGACAGGACACTTTTGTGGAATTATTGTCGCAGTAGCGTCATCTAGCAAGGAACTGGCAAATAAACGAATGATGAAGATTTGAGGATCTACGCGTGTTTCAGCGAGCAAAGCATTGCAACCCCTAGAGGGCGCTAGCAATCTCTAGATTCATTATCTCTTTAATATCTATTCGATATACAGGGTGATTAGAATTTATTTCGCCAAACTGAGATGGGCACATATCATGTTATATTTAAAAGTTGATATAAAGGTTCGTATAAACATGCGTCTGCAATCGCTTAGGTTTCACGATATAGTGTGTTAAAACATCTTTTTCAAAGAAATTGGAAAAGGGCAAGGACTTAATCGGGGTAAAATACTCTCATTGCATGATATACAGTCAGCGGCAAAAGTGAGTACACATTTAAAAGTTGTACAATTTATCCCGTAGTAAAAATTTTTAAAAAACCTTATTTAAAGTTATGAATACAGTAGAATGTTCGTTCTATTGTCTTCATAATTACCGTTTAAAAACATGTTTATATACAATTGGCAACAAGGTAGAGTTTGGGGAATCACAGGACTCCATAAAATACGATGCAAAAATGAGTACACAGTCTGTGTATTAGAGATCAATTAAAACTAAGTAGCATGCAGTAAAGAAGTAATTCATACGATTTGTTAATTGTTTGGCTGTTAATACAATATCCAATAAGTAACAACATGGCAAAACGTAATGAAAATCATAAAAGGACTGAAATATCAGAAGATTTACGCAAACTTATTGCAACCTTGCGACAAGAGGGCAAGTCTTTTCGGGAAATTGGAAATATAGTGAAGAGACATTACAGAACTATAAAAAAAATTTGGGATAAGTATGAAGCTACAGGTAGTGTGCGCAATAAACCTCGTTCAGAACGTCCACGGAAATTAACACCTCTTGATATACGCGATATAACAAGGACGGTTAAAAAAAATCCTAAAACCAGTGCAGTGCAATTAGCCGCGGATATGTCAGAACAGAAGGGGACTTCTATAAATGTTAGTACTATTCGGCGAGCACTCAATTCGCAAGGTTTCCATGGTCGTATACCCCATAAAAAGCCAGCTATTAGTGCTAAAAATCGAACCCTCAGAGTGGCCTTTGCAAAAAAATACATATCAGAACCACTAGAATTTTGGAACACGATTCTTTTTACAGAGGAAAGTAAATTTGAGATATTTGGTCAAAAAAAGATATAAAAAATATGGCGAACGAAAAATTCTGAGCTGGATCCCAAAAATCTCTTGAGCACTGTTAAACACGGGGGTGGTTCCGTAATGGTTTGGGGTGCAATGGCAGCCTCTGGAGTGGGGCAGTTAGTTTTTATTGACAAAATAATGGATAAAACAATATATATGAATATCCTAAAAGCCAATTTACGGCCCAGTATTGTTAAATTAGGTTTACAGGGGTCATGGGTACTTCAACAAGATAATGACCCCAAGCACACTGCCCATATGGTCCAGGAATGGTTGTTATGCAACGTTCCAAAACAACTCCATACTCCACCCCAGTCCCCAGATCTCAATCCAATTGAGAATCTGTGGGAAATATTGGACAGGAAGGTGCGTTCTAAACAAATTACAAGCGCAACTTCTCTCAAAACTGCACTACTTGAAGCATGGGATACAATTTTGCCTACTGTTATACAAAATTTTATTAATTCTATGCCCAGATGATTAAGAGTTATCATCAAGGCCAATGGTGGACCAACAAAGTATTAATTTTTATCGTTAATGTTAACAAAATGCATTGGAACACGCCGATTTGTAATATTGTGTACTGACTTTTGCCCTTATTTTAAAGCTCTGTTATAAGGCAATCATCTATAAATCGATTTGTAATTCATTTAGGTAATTACAATTATTACCATGTTTTTATGTAACCACATATGTACCTATATTTAATGTTTATAAAATCTTTTCATTATTTAGTTTATCTTAAATATATTATTCTTTCAATTTCTATTGTGTGAGCTATATAGCGTACCTGTTTTAGATGAAATTTTTTCAAGTATAATACTATTCCTTGCATATTCTGGTGTGCTTCTCATCTTGTTTATTGACTTTCCCAGCTATGATGGTTTCTAAGAATTTTATGCAAATAATCGTTGTTGATGAAATGCTTACCTAAACATTGCAAACTCTAAATTCTCGGAATTATTAATCTTATCAAGAATATATAGGTCACCCCATTTTTTCCAATGTTGCCGACATTCACAATGGGGATTTAGCTAAATTGATTGATTGATTGAAAGTGGCGAGAGGTATAAAATTTGCCTTAGCTACGTATCCATGGAGGCCTCGTCACATCTTGTTTAAATGGATGGGTCGCTATAATAATATCCGTCGACTTAATGAAGTGGAGCAGTTTGGGGGAGGGTGAGATAATTCCTGCAAGAGTTGCGCAAGAATATCTATCATATAGATTCCTGGAACATAAACACTCACTTGGAATATAGTGGCCAGCCCGTTCTCCAGATATTGCCCTGTTAGATTTTTTTTGTTTGGAGCTATATGAAAAATCGTACTTATTAATGTCAAATGCGACGTACGGCAAGGAATAATAAAAAAGTAACGAAAACTAACACAGTGCCTAAATTACTAAGAACGATACATCAATAAATTTGTAATAAAAAGATATCTTAAAATCGGCGAAAAATTTACCAGAGCCGTATTTAGAAAAACAAGATAATCATTTTGAGAACAAAGACTGTCATGTTGAGATTAATGCTCTCGTGGGTGGGATGGGGAAAAGAGGAAGCGGGATTGTCTTGTTTGTCTTGTCAAGCAAAGTGGATTTACTGTGTTCCAGTTATGATGGTTGTTTTTCCACTTTGTCTGCCTTTGTAGCAGCCTTTCAGTTATTCGTGTCATTTTTGTGCGTTCCTATAGAACTTAGTTGGATGAATTGGGCAGTGGGCTTCCCGAGCGTCTTATCTTTGTGATCAGTCTTAGAACGAACTGTTCCGTTGTTTGTACATCTTGTTTGTTTTTTCGTTTGAATTTGTCCTCAGTAGGTGTCCGTAGTCTACCAATGGTTTTCAGATGGATTTGTAAATTCTTGATGCAGTTTTGATGCTGATGCCTCTGTTTTTGTACGTTAGTGATCTACAATGTTTTGCTCTTTTAGTGGCTTCTGTCCTGATGTGTTTCGTACTTATTCGTAGAATTTAAGTATCTTGTTTGTTGTTATTTCCAGGTATTTGATGTAGGTTTTAGTATTAGTTATGTGTTCACCTGCGATTATTATCGACGAGTTAGTTTTAATCTGGTAGTTTGATAGTAGGAGTTGATTGTTGGTTGCATTAGGTGTAAGTCTCCCTCTATAGATCCATGTCATCGTCTTGTCTATTAGCATCTAGAGTCTTTCTATTGCTTTTTCCGTATTTTTGTCATGTACAATTAGTGTTGCATCATCAGCGTATTATACTAGGTGTGCTGTTTTGTCTATTTCATCTTTTTCTTATAGATCGTGGCTGTATAGGTCGTAGCAGTATACAGGGTGTAACTAATTCGAGTCTATGTATGGGGATCTCGGAAATGATAAGAGATTCTAAATCGGTTAAATGGAGACAAAGTTTCGTATTTTGACATTCGACAATAATTCATTTGCTAATTTTTTAAAATTCGAGTACTTTGGAAAATATTTGAAAAAACCTAAAAATTTGGATTTTCGACTTTTTTGACTAAAACGAAAATCCAAATTTTCGGTTTTTATCGGATATTTCTGAAAGTATTCGGATTTTAAAAAAATCGCAAATGGATTATTGTTGAGTGTCAAAATACGGAACTTTGCTTCCATTTAAGCGACTTTATATCTCTTACCGTTTCCGAGATCCCCATACATAGACTCAAATTTGTTTTACCCTGTATATTATAAAGCAGTGGTAAAATATTTTTAAAAAATCAAAAAATTTCCTTTTTTTTTATTTTCTCATTATTTTCTAGATATGTTTGCACCGTGCGGCTGCGCCCTTGAATGCACAACTTTTCTTCCATTCAACCAAGTCTGCATCTATCACCGTTTACGAGATCCCCATGGTGCTTTAATTTCAAACAAAAAATATTTTATAAGCAGATCACGTTTTCTAGATATATACCGCCATTATCATTCTTACTGACTCGCGATTAGTTTTCATTGCGCAATTATTACTTATAAATAAAAACTGCATCATCCACAATACGATCGACAGTTTTCCAAATGCTCCATTTTTCCCAATTTTCGCGGGATCTGCATACGGCCCCAACTAAGAACTTTGCAAGCAGTGGCGTGGTTCAGCGGGAGTGGCGTCGATGCGGAGGTTGCAGCTTCGACACTCGGCAACGATCACAATTTACGCGTTATAACTTAATTGTGGAAACGTTCGGAAGTTTTATGAAAAAGTTTAAAAAACATTCCCGAAACGTCCCAACAGTGAGGTAGGAGACCCTTTTTTATAGGGGGCAATAGCCGCGGAAAGAGCAAAACTGTTCCATGGATCGGAAACGTTTTGTTGATATTTCCACACTGTTCTTTTTATGCGCATTTGGAACGTTCCGCGGATGGCTTCATAACATTTATTTTGCACATATTTTAGGACGAGGAATGTTTCATAGTGGAGATAGAGCGATGAACCGAAGAAATAATTTTGCATTTATTGAAAATCCTCCTTAGTTTCTGTAGCAAAGCTCCAGTGAGGTTTGCCCGAGCATAATCAATAATTATCAACTAGATTACTGGAAACTTATAATTATGTAAAAAATCAAGTTATCTCAAACAATATTTATGATTCAATGTCCAAGGAGACAGGAAACATAATGTTGTCATGCCGTAATACCGTTATCGTAATCTATAGATCGATTTAAATCTACTGGAGGCACGAAACAGATGCTGCGTGCTAATAGCAAATTTGCAAAGCTGATAAGGTAAATCCTCTGATAACATAATTTATCATTGTGAAGAGTAGTGTTAGAATTAATCTTTGAAGTACTGAAAGAAGTCGTTAAGAGACTCCATTGTTACTAATTTGAAAATATCAAAATAATTGTTGGCAACTGCTGCAGCTTGATGGAAGCGCCTATTAGAACCTCTCGCTAATGCTTCAGTTACGTTTAGTGTGTTGTAGCATTAGGTTGGTCCTTATTATCACTGTAGGTAAATGGGGCCCCGCAGAGACCCCGCATAGTATTTAACGTATTTAATTGTTCTTAACAGCTGTTTTATTATTTTATATAGAAAATGGATAAGAATCTTCTTCTATCGCAAAAAGAATTAGAAGGTATTGCAGAAAGATGGAATGACACGGATTCTGAACATGATTATTACAGTGACGATGGTGATGAGTCGGAAGACGAAATATCTATGGAAGAGGATGTTTCGGAAACCGATGATGATATAGAAATTGAAACAGAATATCGGCCAGATGAAGAGGAACCCGTGGCTGGGGATGACGTCGAATTGGGAAGCCCTCAATGTACACTGTGACCCACTTAAGGGCGGCACACCCCTGAAAAATTTTTACTTGTGGTCCGATTTTAATAATTTCTTTTTATGTTGTCGGGCATCAAAAATTCTAGTTTGTGACAAGTTCTTGTTATGCTCGTTTAAAATCTAAGGCCTGCTTTGCCCATTTCGCATGGCAAAAATTCAAGAAAAGACATTAGGGATTTTTTGATTTTAAATTTAATTTTAGTAACAATTTTAGAATGATTCAAAATGGTTGCATCTCAAATTTAGTTGAAGAATGTTTATTCACAAAAAAGTTATAGAACAATCAAACTTGATCCACTTAAGAACAGGACACCCCCGTAAAATCTTGAATTAATCATTCAATGTGAAAAAAAATTATAACAAAAAGAGATTTGCCTCATTTTAATAAACACTTGCTTCGAATAAGCCATTATTCAACTGAATACATTTCTCGTATCTTCTTCTAGTATTGCGCATAACTTTTTTGAAAAATAAAAAAGTAATCTTTTCATAGGCACGTCTCAGCCTCATGCATAGTTCTTCTCTATTTCTAGGGCGATTTTTATGCACTTTTGGTCAAGAGTACCTCACAAAATGAAATCTAATGAGGTTAGATCTAGTGGTCTGGGTGGCCATTATATTAATGGACTCTTCTGTCCGACTCATTGATTGGGAAAGTTTGTATTTAACCACTCCCGAACAATTCTCCTATCATGCATAAGACTTTCATCAAGTTAAAAGTACATGTTATTTGTATATAATAGTTGAAGTTCATCAATCGCATCAAATAATCCATTTCTCAAGAGTTCTAAAAAACTTGCAGAATTCATATTGCCCTCAAGAAAAAACAAACGATTTAACCGTGTTTATTGTACCCACGCTCAGCTTACTTGACCAAAAATTTGATTATTCTATAACTTTTTTATGAATAAACATTTTTTAACGAAATTTGAGATACAACCATTTTGAATTACTTTAAAGTTATTACTGAAGTTAAATTTAAAATAAAAAATTGCCTAATGTATTTTTTTGAATTTTTGCCATGAGAAAGGGGCAAAGTAGGTCTTAGATTTTAAGCAGCTACAACAAGAACTTGTTACAAACTAGTGATTTTGATGCCCTATAACATAAGAAAATGTTCAAAATCAGATCACAAATAAAAATTTTACAGGGGTGTTCCGCTCTTAAGTGGGTCACACTACATCTAAATCTGGAATGGTCTGGAATTCGAAGTCTTTTCCAAAATCTCGAAGATTAGGTAGGAATCAAGTAAATGCGCGCCTTGATCTAACAAATTGTAGTTCAAATGCAAACACCATCTAGGGTTTTTTTAACTTGATTTTTACTACAGAAATAGAAGAAACTATTTGCGTGGCCAGACAAATCAAGAAGCAATTCATCGTTATGAGGCATGGACATCCCAAGAAGCAAAAATTTTGGAAAAAACTGTGTATTAATAAAAGCTGAAGTGCTGTGCTGTTGAAAGGAAACTGGAAAGGGATTACGGAGAAGTGCTATCCGACGATCATTTCTTGCAGCAGCGTTTTCGTGGACTAGTTTTGAAGAAGTCGGTAACTTTTTGCGCTTTGACAACATAACCACAAGAGCGGAAAGAAAGAATCGAGACAAATTAGCGGCTATGAGAGAAATTTGGGATTTATTTATCATAAACTGCAAAAAACCTTTTGAACCTTATCAGCACATTACCATTGTTGAACAGCTGATAAGTTGTAGAGGACGGTGTCCCTTCAGGCGATATATGAACATATCTTCAGGCAAATCAAAACCAGTACGATACGGCATCAAAATCTGGGCTGCAGCTGATTGTAAAACATCATAATTATCGAATATGCAAGTTCGTGCAGGAAAATCTATAGGTGGAAAGCCGGAACAGAACCAAGGATTTTGTGTTGTACCAGACTTAGTGGTGCCTCGTCAAGGTACTTGGCTTGGAATTGCTACGGATAACTTTTTCACTAGTATGCAACTCGCCAGCGGTTTGCTATGAAAAAAGCTAACTTTCTTAGGTACTGTTTGGAAAAATACGCAAGACTCGTCTCTACAATTGCAAATTAAATCGCGACCTGAAGAATCATCTATATTTCCCTTTTCAAGAGGCTTAACAATGGTTCCACGCATTCTCATGAAAAAAGGAATGGTGCATTTATCAACCCAGCACGACACTGATAATGTTGACACTTCAAATAAAAGTAAACCAATGATAATATTGAACTGCAATAAAACTTAGGGAGGAGTAGATAACACGGGCCAAAGCTTACCAGAAAGATTCATGTGGGAGAATGACTTCTTAGATGGCCCTATAGATTATTTATAAACGTACTTGGCATTTGGGTACTAAACGCTTTTTTTATACGTAGAAAAATATCCAAATTGGAAACAAGAAAATCGATCAAGGAAACCTATTTTGATTCAAGTTAGCTAATGAACTCGCTCGCAGAAATGTGGAAAATAGGGCAAAATACAAACAAAATAGAGCGAATGTAAGGCAAGCGTTAGAAGACTGTGGAATAGACATCGGTGAACCTTCGGCTTCTGTATCTAAAGCAGAAACTCGAAGAAAACGAGGTCGATGTTATCAGTGTCCTCGAAAATTGGATAAAAAGTTAACACTATTTGTGGAAGCTGCGAACAGTTGATTTGTGAACTTTATCTCAAAAGGGGAGAAATCGCGTTTTGTTTAAAGCGTGCCTTAAAATAATATAGTTATATTTTCCTTTATGTAAGCTTTATTTTTAGTATTTAAAACTAAGGTTTTGTTTTGCAAGTTACATTTTATGTCACCTACTTTCAGTAGAAGCGTCGTTTGTTTTGTTAATATTTTATTAAGTATTATTTTTTAATAAACCACTGAAACATGTTTAATGTGATTCTAAGTATACGTATATTTTGAAAAATTCTGGGGTCGCTCAAGAACCCCATTTAGATTTTTGCGCAATTCTCATTCTAATGGGGCTAATAAAAAGAACGAGAAATTCTCGACCGACTCTGGTAACTGCGATATCCCCACCTTCCATAAACGTTTTGCGCCTACATTGGTAGTTACAACAAGCATACCAAGCTTTACAGGCGAAAAATTTGTTCGATGAATAAAACAAATTCGCGGAATCCAATAACGAACGCAACCGTCGCTCGTGCTCTGTGAAGTGCGTGTTACTTTTGGTCTGAAGGTGCTAGATCTGGAACGCGGGATGGCCGTTCCATCTTAGCGCCACGAGGGGAGTGTATGATGACCAAACACAAATGACTCTATCCTTGGCCAATAGCGTGGAGGATCTAGAGCAGGGTTGCAGCGGTTGCAACACCCAATCCGACTCTGACAGCGAATCCTTGAATGATTTTAAATTTACAGTAAGTTGACCACTAAAAGCCCACTCCGATTCTCCTGCTTTGAAACTATGGTTTCGTATCAGGATGTCAAAGATGTGAAGTTGATGACCGGAGCACCAGCGACGACCACTTCCATTGTCTTTAAAGATTCGCCTTACCCGACGGTTGGCGATACTATCAATATTCACATTGGAAAGGCTAATATTAACGGGAAAGAATTCGAGAATTTCACCAGTAACAACTTAAAGATCCCGTGTGAAAATAATGGTAAGTACTTTTCTTTATGCTGTCCGACCCCATCGAATTATGAGAGGTTCTGATTTGCTTTATTTTTATTAAAATTGAATGAATCACCTCATATGCGCACGTACAGGGTATCGGTTTGGAAAGAGTCAATGTAAGTATCTGAGAAACTACGTATACCAAGGTCAAAATGTGAGCTTTTAACACTGTCCTTCAACGCTACCGGAAATTTTCTGTTTAATTGCGAACGCTAACTTATGGGGAAATTAACGTGGAGTTTAAATTTAAGGTGAAATTTAAATTTCATTAACACATGTAATTTCCAGGAACTCCTCCATAGTCTCCTTCGCTTTCCTTGGGGATTTATGCCCCAAAATTCGGGTTTATAATGCCTAATTGCGAAGAAGTTATATGGCTAGAGAACAGAAGAGTCACAAAGCAATTACTTAAAGATTAGAACAGCAAAATTGTTACTTTTTAACGTTTTCTTCTAGTTCTTCTCGTCCCTCCTTTGGGATAAAAGCTGAAACAACATATTAAATGCACAAAAATTTAAAGTTTAAATAAATAAAGATATCTCTAATCTTGAAAGCTTTTCCAACTCTTATGTTTATCTAAATTACAGTTATCTTTATTATCGATAGTGTGCCTAATTATAATCATATTTGCTCTTCACATTACTGTATTACATGAATGAAAGGTTCTGGAATTAAATTATGATTTCAATTTAAAGTATTAAACCTTTTGGAATTTCCAATAATGCGAAAGCCTTCAGCGTTTCTTCTAATTTAAAAGGGACGGCAGAGGAACTCTACCGTACTTAAAACCCAAGGTTTTTAACAGCAAAAAAGTTGCTTGAGGTTTAAAAATTTCCAGTGTTATTCGGATTCTCTTGCAGGTTTCCTCTTTGAGTCCTACTTCCTTCTTCGTCCATAATCTACGTCAAATTACTATATAACTGCAGGACTAGATAGTACAGCAGGTACATTGGAATATGAACTGGAAGCATTCAAAATCAAAGAAGCCTTAACCTTTCTCCTCGCGGTTCTCACCTCACCAAACACCTACTGGATTCAGTTGTACATATTAACTAAACTATGGACGAATTTGTAAATTTCAACTAAAAACGCCAATTCAGGCATTTCAGTCAGAAGCCGAAATCGCGCTGACCAATGAGAACGTTGGTAGAGTGGTTCAAAATTAGCGGACACAAGTCAACTCGCCTTCATTCGAAGGAACATCGTAATATGAAATTTTGATTGACAACTTATCCAGATACTCGCATTGCAGCTTTCCGAATTACCACCCTGCATAGCCAAAGAGGTTTTCCACAATCTACCTATATTATACAGTGTTTTTCGATGTGAGCAGGTGTTGCTTGGCTTATTTCATATCAGGGGATACCTAGAAAAGGCCCAAGTACTGTCCCTTTTTGCGTGTGTTTTCCGCTTCGTTTTTGTTGTACATTTGCAATAAACAAGCAAATCGTGAGTGCCTTTTGCTGAAGGTTATCCTTAACCGAAGGAATAGTGCCGTGCGCATGAAATTGGTGGAATGCGGTCCAGACAAATTTATATAAATGCTAAAGCTTGATCTGATATAGAAGTTTGATTATAAGTATTATCGTTTGTTTATAGGTATGTATATAAAGTATTTTGGAGTTTATGTGTAATTTAAATTGATGGTTGTGGGTTGGTACACGTTAACAGGGAGATAACTACATACAAACCACTCTACACATGGGACACTAACCTTTCAGAATGGCGTCGAATTCACTTTCACACCATCTCATAGTTATCTACTAGAAACAAAAATCGTTAATTTATGCATCAGTATTTATTTGCTAATTTTAAACAAAGTAAAGATAATCTAAAGTAAATAATATGTAATATATGGTTAAAGTATTTTCGTATCTACGGGCAACGCGATCATCCGACTTACGAAACCTTATAAGAAAATAAATTATCATTTTTGATTTGAACGTTATCCAGCTTATCGTTAATAATTCTTTTTATTTCTCTCATTATTTTTTGAAATGGATATTTATTTCACTACGCCCCTGAGTTTTCTTTGCGAGAGCCATAGCGGAAGCGCGAAGACATTAATCATTGGCGTACCTCACGTGTTCAACAAGGACCGATATTTTACAATAAATAATTGAAGACTTGAATAATGATTTTTAATTCCGAATTTATTTATTCCTCTACGCCCACGGGTTAGACTTCCAGTCTTGAGGGTGAGACCGTGCAATTTACGCCTCTATGTTTCTTTGAGCACCTGACATAAATCTATGAACGATAGAGAAGATTTAATGGAATGTAATTCGCGGAGAAAAGACAAATTCGACTGAAATTAACGAAAAAATAGGATTTTTGAAGAGAGCTCAGATGTTGAGCTTTCAAGCTCAAGATACCACTGTTTTCGATGAATTTGAACAATATGAAGTTTATTTTTTATATACGTTTAAAGAACGATCGACAATGCTCATTGACGTGCGATACCCCTGTTTTCTCAAAAGGAAAATTATTTAAAAATTAGTTGTGCCCATGCAATGCCCAGTGAGGTGCGGGAGAAACGCTTTCTAATGAAAAATTCTTTAAAAATTTAGTTGCAGTTGGGATATTTTAGAAACATAATTTATAGGTAGGTACCTACTGATAGCGTCGCATTCTGTATTCCATTGATTGATAAATCTGTGCATTTTAAAACAGGGTCAATGGATAAACCGCAACGTTCATAGGCGTGCTGCAGCTCGTATCTTAGAGCAATTTAGGCATAAAACTATAAAATTTATTCTCTCTGAGAGTAGGTACTGTTCACTTCAGTAATTCACCGCTTTCATTGAGATAAATCGGAAAATATTTATAAGTTTTCACAGAACAAAGAGGAACGTGATCGTATGATGATCAGTGGCGCGCTGCCGATCGTACCTCGATGTAAAATTTTTAAACAAGTTGGTTGTGTTTTGAATATTTCAAGTGCAGTTATGCTGACAGTGTTCACTCGGTACGCCACTGTTTTCGTTGAGATAACACTGAAACTTTCTAGACGCATTGGAGGGTTGAAATGCGAAGTCGTGTGGCTGAAGGTATCTCGTTTTCCAACGAAAAATTCTGTTAAAACCACATTTTTATGAAGTTATTTTTAGAGTACCTAGTCGTGTTGATGACTGGTGTTCGCAGTTAGTCTGCCTAAGCTTTTATTAGGTTCAGGTTATTAGGTATTTTATTAGATTCATTTGTAAAAGCTTTTTAGTAATGATATGTTCAATCCAGCAGCGTGTTTTCGTAGTCTTTAATAACACCTCAAAATCTAAGAAATTATTGGCGTAAATGTATCTAGTGCTAGCTTCTCTGACTTATTTCGGGGCGGAGATGATCACCCATGATGAAATTTAAGTCTCTTGGCAATTTGAAGGAAAACCACATTGCTAATTTAAATTTCCAGAACGTACTAAGGGAAATTTTTATATGTCTACATTTCAGTCAAACTGCGATAAAATAAAACTTCCAATATTCTCATAACAAGATAATGAATCACTATAACGTAACCCATCTGCGTGTTTGTTTAACTTAAACCGAGAAACTTCAGTGATCGCTGGAAATTCGGGGAGAAACTCTGGAAAAACATTTTTTAACCTGAAAGCATGAAGCTGCTATTGAGAATCCACTCTGAAAGAAAAAGATTTTTCAGAAGCACCAATAAAGGTAACTCCCCTCCTTTGATAAATGTAATTATTAGCTTTACCGAAAATTTTAAATTTAGCTTGTTTATCGTTTGTCTGCGCAAACATCTTCCGAAAATAAAGCCACTGTTTACTCAATGTCTATTATAGCGGGTTTACGAAATAGGTCTCCCTTGTTGTAGTTGCTACCATTACTTATCAACCATCCACAGCCGCCGCTACTGGCTGCGCCAAGCCCTCAATCGGATTCATATTTTGCCAGTCAATCAGAGATCACTACAAACTCTCTATGTTCCTCTTCTCTACAGTTGTTGTCCTTTGTTTGATCACACCAGCAGCCATTATTATTTCTGCAAAGAACCACAGCGACGGCCCTGCTACATCCTCTACGACAACATCATCATCACCATCAGCTCCTACGCAGAAGCACCACATTCTAAGAAGAGGTTTATGGGGGGCTAGATCTCCTTTAAATCCACTCCAACCACTTCGACCCCCACTTGCCGTCTTGATCGTCACAGAAACCGGTACCGCTACTTGCGGAGATCTTTCCAAATGCTTTGGGGCCATGCAAAACTTGCAGAACTCCCATGTGGGAATTGAACATTTACCGGACATTCGGTACAACTTCGTGGTGGGGGGTGATGGGAATGTGTACGAGGGAAGAGGCTGGTTGGTGCAAAATGAGCGCAAGGACAATAGTGTTGAAGTGGCCTTTATGGGAGAGTTCAGTGAGCAACCTCTAGAGCAGTTTATGGCCCTTACTGGACCATGGTTAATCGAGCAAGGGGTGAAGGGGGGGTATCTCAGGAATGATGTTAAGGTGGGGTGTGCAAATCGAACTGGGGGGTTTCTATGCGGTGAAGCGAGTTTGTGGGCGGTGAAAGGCAATGGCGGAGGAGGTAGAACTTCTCATTGATTTTAGATGATGTTAAGTAACAAATTTTATATGCAAAGATATTAAATAAAAAACAATAACAGTAAATAAGAATAAGGAATTTTTAATAAATTTATTTCACAAATGCAGCTCCTTTAGCTAGATTTTCGGCGATTTTTCACATCTAAGTTGAACTGAATTGACGCAATTTTCACTGTAACGCTCACGATGGAATATTCCAGGTGTTCCAGATTTTTCTATCTCACAAAACTAAAAGATTTTAAATTGCTCTTTAGGCCATTTCAAATATCTACTAACAAATCTTGCTCTTAGCCCAGCTCTTTTCTCTCCAAACCAGATTTCTGGATTCGAATTTTAGAATTTGAGCGATTTAATTTCGATCGCTTATTCGAGGTCTACACATTAAAACGCACAATTTAAACTACAACAATGTCCACAGTTTATTACTTACACATAATAATGTGACCTCCCTAATCGCTGGAACAAACTCAACCATCCAGAATTAAATCCTTAAGCAGGACTAAGACCAACACATGAAACCCTCCAATACCATTCCAGACATTCACTATATTCTCATCAAACACCACGCATGATAGTTTATTCCGTTTTTATGTGGTGTGTGATATTTGTGGGCTTCATCCGAGAAACCGCAGTGGTTTTACCTTTTTTACCCAATTTTTCTAGATGACGTTGAGACTAACCAAGTCGAAGCAGAGAATCCTGTAGACCCAATCATTCACTACAAGAAGAACCACACAAGATTTTTCACTCATCGAAAGGTCCTCATATTTTTGACGGGGGTAGTGGCAGTGGGTGTGGTCTACTTGATTATACCGAAACCCATTGAATATGGCAGTCATGTTCCCAGAGCGAATTGGGGGGCAAGGGCCTCTAAAGGAGCTTTGATTAAACGAAGTCAACCAGCTACGCTGGTTGTCATAAAACACACTTGGGGAGACACATGCTTTGACTATGAGTCCTGTAAATCCAGAGTCAAAAGCCTCCAGGAGAACCATATGAATGAGGGAAAGCTTCTAGATATAGCTTACAATTTCCTGGTAGGGGGAGATGGGCGAATTTACGAGGGCATAGGCTGGAACTGGGAGAATTTTATTAGAAATGATAGTATTGATATAGCGTTTATTGGAAATTTCAATTATGATGTGCCCAGTGACAAAATGCTTTCTGCTGCAGTGCACCTGATTATCATAGGGTGGTATGAAAAGTACATTGATAAGAATACTTACTATGTGGTCAGCGACAATCAGACCAGACCTGTGGACAGTCCTGGTAAAAACTTATTTGCAATGCTTCCGCAATGGTTCAATCACTACAATAAATATGCATTGTGCTTCTTTGATTGCCACGAATATAGATGTAATTATACTGATTTTTGTTCTTAGATTGATAATTTGCTTGTGATAGTTTTGCGAATTTGAATAAATTGAAAGAACCAAAGAAGGTGCCCGAAAAGAAATTAAAATACTTTAAATCGCTTGAAAACACAACATGGACGGGTCTAAACATGCCGATTGCATATAACCTTAAGGGGCTGTGTTGAACGGTCTAGAGAAGACAAATTAATCTCACCATGATATTAAAAGTTTGTTTTGCAGGAAATTTTAGGCGCCTCTTTTCTCATTTACGGTTTCATTCAAATTTTCCTACTTCTGGATCTAACTCCGCCTATGTGCGTCTCGAATATCTACCAAGAAATGCCGGACTTTACTTCCGGACCATTTAAACCTTGTTAAAAACCCAAAGTTTTCAATCTCTCCAGATTTCTTTCCTTTGAATTGTTAATGTAAGTACAGTTTTGCCCTTCACTACAATCCCCAACAAATCCCAACTTGAAACAATGCAAAACATTCTGGAGCATGTCACCTGGATCGAAGCCTCAAAACTGGCTGTTCCAGAGTACAGAACATCCAGACCTGCCACACCCAATATAAACAAGGAAAAAACACGTCAAAACAGGTACCACACATGCACCAAATCCAGGCTTGACAGTGTATTGAAGTTTTGTTCAATGAAAGTTCTGGGTGGAACCCTACTTGATTGTAAAGGAACCTTTTTCTAGATGACGTTGTTGGTAAACAACAGGAACGACGAAACCACTTTCATTTACTGCATCCGCTCAAATCAACAGCCGAACAAACCACTCTACAGACGCAAACGGTTACTCATCCCAGTGGTTGCAGTGGTTGCAGTTTGTGCAGCTGCTATTGTAGGCATTGTAAGCTCGCGGATCGAAGTGAATGTAATAGAATATGGGTGGATGGTGCCTAGAAAAGGTTGGTGGCCCAAGGAAGGTCTTAAGCCCCCTCACTAACCCAGCCTATTTGGTTGTCATAAAGCACAGGGAGGGCCATATGTTCCGACTACCGTTCCTGGGAATCCAGGGTCAAAAACGTCCAACAGATCTATATGAATCAGCTCCAACTATGAACTGAACTAACTCAGATATATCCTACGATTTCTTTGTAAGAGAAAATTGACGGATTTAAGAGGAGATTTTCAGACAGGGCATAAACGATAGTATCGGCGCTCATAAGGGGTTTCAAAGAAAAAATTGCCAGTGATATTATATTTGATTTGGGGTTTTCGTTAATTTAGGTGGGGGTGGGTGAGAATATGGTCGATTATATGAAGTACAGAGTGAGGCAAAGCTACTTGCTTATTTGAATTTGACGCCCTGAAGCATTTGTTGCTGTATGGAGGCACATTCGAGAGAGAAGGGTGTAAGATTGTAGCTTCCCTTGGTTTAGTTAGCTTGGTTGATCTACCCGTGGCGTGCTTGGGGCTTGGTTAGCTTAGTCGTGGTTTAGTTGGTGATGAAGTGGACGAAGGTAGACCACGCGTTCACTATTGTGGCATACTTATTTTCTTCAGTGATGATGCTTACTTCTATCTTTCGGGATTTGTCAATTAGTAGAACATGTGCTATTGGGGCCGTGATAACCCCAGACAACTTCATCAGCTTTTCCTACACACGGAACATGTAACTAGTGCGCACTATCGCGAGTTGCAATAATCGGTCTATGGCTTTTTGAAGAAAATGAACGGGTAGTGTTGGTAACCATTACGCCTACATGCTTCAGAAGTTTTTCTCTCCGCACTCAATGAGATAACTGTGAGAGATGTATGATTCCATCAGGACAGTGCCAAGGCACACAGTATGTTTGTCAATGATTGTTTTGTGTCAACACTTCCTAGGACGCCTCATCTTCTTGAGGCGCGATCTGCACTGGCCAGCACTGTCGGCTGATTTAGCCCCTTATGACTATTTTTTATGGGGCTAAAATCGCTTGTTTACAATCCTTCCCTGTCATCACAATCCTTACCTGAAGAACAATATTCGTCAAGTTTTCGCCAACATACCTGTCAATATGCCGGAAAGAGTTGAACAAAACTTCCGAGTTCGATTAACGCAGCGTATTAAGATTAATGGACATCACCTGCCTGATATCGTCTTTAAAATTGTGTAAACATAAAATTTAAATGTTGAACTTGATGTTATTCAAAGGATTGAATATACAGCGTGGAACAGTTAAATGGAATCAGATTTAAAAGTTTGGAGGTTGCAGCTCTCGCCCAAAGGGGGTTAAATTTAGGGATGGAATTTTTACGTTGCGGGATATAATTTTAGGATCCGAAATTGACGTGTTTTGATATTTCTTTCACATAGGCCAAACTACACAGATATTGGTTTTATTCCATTTGGTTGTTCTACCTTGTATATCTGCATTGCTTTTTTTCAATTGAATTTCTAAATAAGCAAGTTTCTCTGCCCCACCCTGTATTATGTGGTCAACCACAACCAAATCAAAGAGGGGGACCGTGCCGGTAGCAATTTGTTCCAGGGTGGTTCCCAGAGTCAAGCACAACAACATTGCAAAAATGATAAACTTGTAATTAATACCATGGACCTGTAATTGCTGCAATAGTTGTCCCGAGAAGTGACATTGAATTGTTATGTGAAGTTCGATCACAATCAAACTGAAGAGATGAATAATCCTGGTAAGAATCTGGTTGCGGTACTCAGGTGTACTGCGTGTGATACATTGGCAATCATTGTAATAGTTCTTGTGGGAAGGAGCAGCGAATTGCTGATTGTCGCAGATGTAACAGGAATAAGTGAAAACTAAAGAAAACATAAAAACAAATGATCAAAAAATTATTATTTATGAAAAGGACTTATTCTGAATTGTTCTTACCAGGCATTACCACATATCGCTAAGAAAGGGTGTTAAGGTAGTTTTACCTAATCTTCATGAACTAAAAGATTGTATATTATGATATACTCTTACCCGGAATGGTACAAAATTGCATCTGGCCGATACCAGGCCCCATTACTAAATTTAACCTTCAGAAGGTTCTAACAGGTACTTACGCCTTTGCAAAAGTGTATGTAATGTCCACTGCTCTTTGTGCCTAATTTTATTCACCGTTAACAGTCTTGCAGAATCAACGCTCCCCGACCCAAAGGAACCACCAAGCTTTTGTGGCATACAGTCTCGAACCATCATGCTGTGCTTAAACTTCGTCTAACCAACCATATTTTTGTTTGATTTTAGACAATGAACCAGACGCCCTTCCTGATCCCGCGTCTCAAGTAAAACCGCCTATAGCACCAAAGAAAAGCAGCAAAAAACGGATAATCTGGTTGACGTTTCTTGCATTTATAACGAGTCTTGCAGGGGTAGTCATAGGGCTGCGTCCCTGGGAGACTGTAAGCTCTAAAGAAATAACCACACAGCTTCCAGAAACTACAACTCAATTTGACAATTATGGGGCTATTGTGTCTAGAGAAAACTGGGGGGCGAAACCCTCTAAAAGTCCCCTACAGCCTATGAATAAAGCGGCTACTTTAGTGGTGATAAATCACACTGGGGGGAAGTCTTGTTCCACTTTTCTACAATGCTCACAGAGAGTCAAAGACATTCAATTGGAACACTTTAACGTGAAAAATTATCGAGATATAAGCTACAACTTCCTGCTTGGCGGAGATGGGAGGATTTACCTTGGGAGGGGCTGGAGGGTGACGAACGAGGGCAGGAACGAGAGCGTGGACTTTGCTTTCATTGGGAATTTTAATGATTTGGAGCCTTCAAATGAAATTTTGAATATGGCAAATTGGCTGATATCAGCAGGGGGGTGGGAAGACCCAAATGCCATTAATCTCAGTAAATATTATGTAATCAGCAACAACCTGACTGAGCCTTCAAACAGTCCTGGAGCACATTTATATGCAAAAATGAACGATTTCGTATTCCATACTTTTAAACTTTGCTATGCCAACTGCTCTGATGGTAGTTATGTGCAGTCAAAAATCTGTCCTCCAGAAGAAGCCATCTCTTGCTGACCATTGTTTGACCATAAAGGCTATTTAGAAATATTATTAGGTATAAAAAACATATTTAAGGTAGAAATCTCTGTTTCACGATTCTGGAAATTCTGGTTTTTTGAAGTCTCTCAGGTTTCTGAAACCTCTCCACCTTTGTCTCACAACTGCGTCTATGTCCAGAACATTTAGAATTAAGTATAATTGTTTTTAGCAAAATTTAAGTTTGCAAATAAAATAAGTAATCTATCACTTAGTTTCTTCATAATCCCAAAAAATGCAATTAACCTTGCAACACACGATTAAAAAGTATTAACATATCAGTTAAATTCCAATTTAATTTTATGTTATTTTTCGGTTTAAAAATAACTTTTCTATCAAAAAATGTTTCAAGTAAAAGTTACAAGGCCAATTTGTTGTCACTTTTTAATAACCTTGAACTTTTTTTACTCCATAACATTCCAACAAAATCCTACTTTAATTTTTCAAGTATCACCTTCTATTTCCGAATTATTTTATGGAATCTACGCTTGTTTGCGCATTTGGACATATGAAATTTTATTAGGGTTAGATAAGGGAAATTTCGAGAAAAAATTATTTTCCTTACTTTATCAAAAAAAAAAGTAAATTCTATCAGAAAGGCAAAATAATAAAAATATTCTGTGTATTTTTTAAAAGTCAAGTAAATAGCGATTCGGAAATTCCAATTTTTAATTAAAAAAAAAATAGTATTAATTTTTGCTTGGTGAAATAGAGTAGCCAGTCCTCTCGTCCGATTTAAATCCCTGCGACTTATTCCTTTGGGACCATTTAAAACATTAACTTTATAAGGAGTGGCCAAATATCGTAGATGACTTGAGGACTGGTATCGTCGATGTAATGCAATCAATTAAGCAAGACACGTATGTTCAGGTAAGAAACTCGTTCGTGCAAAGAATAGCACTGCGTTTGGGTAACGACGGAAGACATTGTGAGTAAATGCTTTGTACAAGTGTAGATTCCATAAAACAATTCGGAAATAGTAGGTGACATTTGAAAAACTAAAGTTGGACTTCATTGGAATGTTATGGGATAAGAAAAAAATATTTAAAGTAATCAAAAAATGACAAAAAATTAACCTTGTAACTTTTACTTTAAACTTTTTTTGATGGAAAAATTATCTAAAAAGTTATTGCCATTATTCTGTATATATGACGGACCTTATATGTTAGTTCAGGTTCTCCGATTAACATAGAATATTACTTCATATTTTTCAGATATTTCAGTTTAATTATGGAATTCATAACGATAAGTTTAACAGGAAATAAGTATTTCGGGTTAACTTTCTAAAAGGAAATCGCGATTGACACAAAATGAATATTTTAGATTAAGGTTCAGAACTTATGAACAAAAATCGAATACAAATTAAAATAGAAAATGAGAATTCCATGTTAACCCCCTAACCCAGAAATGGGAAATCCCAATTTTCACTAGTCAAAGAATATGTCATATTTGGTCGCTTTGGAAGGACAAGAACTATACAGGGTGTTTGGTAACTTGATACATTCCTTTAAGAGCATGATAAAGCATGAAGTAAGGAGTAAAAACCCAACTTATCTTAGTATCAAAGTCGATAATAACAAAGATACAGGGTGTCAAAGTTTAAAAAAATGAATCATGTTTTCTTTAATATCTTGCAATTTCTTCCAGCTAATTTTGTAAAATTGCGTATCTGGGGGCTTGTGGTATGAGAAAAAAAGATGTATTTTATTGAAGTCGCTAGAAACAACTTGCGTGTATTAGAAAAAGAGAGCATCACTTTCAACAAGATCTTAAATAATTAAAATAAAGCAAGTATTACTTTCACAGAAAACAGACAACAGTCCTTTTAAGGACTTTTAAGGACTATAAAGAAATGCAATAAATGCTGAAATTATTTTTACATCATTAGTTTTAAATGCGCTTTTCTCGGAAACCGTTGCCTCCAGCGATTTCAATAAAGTATACCTTTATTCTCAGCCCAAAAAACCCCCGGATACACAATTTTACAAAATTAGCTGAAAGAAATTGCAAGATATTAAAGAAAATGTGATTTATTTTTTCAACTTGGACACCCTGTATCTTTGTTATTATCGACTTTGGTACTAAGATAAGTTGGGTTAAATTTAGTCCTTACCTCGTGCTCTATCGTTCCCTTAAAGGAATGTATCAAGTTACCAAATACCCTGAATAGAACTAAAAAATTGGAAGCTGGAACAGAGATCCCGAGATAACTAGATTGGCTGTGAGAGGATTAACCTTATTAACCGATTTCATAAAGATTTTTGTTAACCGGATAACACGAAACAAGTTTTTCATCAAACGGACTGAAGTAGGATGCGAGCTCAATTTTTGATTACAATTTCACGTTACACGTTCAGCAAAATGGTTGGATTACGAAGTCGGCATTTCGTAATGAATTAGCAGGCCTTCAAGTTAACACGGAAAGGAGATTCGAACTTCAATTATTTTTCAAGTAAAAGAATATAAAAAATCTGCAACAATAGCGGAAGCAATGAAAGGAATTATTTGCCAATTTCAGAAATAGAGAATCCATGTAAATGTTGCTTCATACAGTAGGATGATGTTCGGTTAACACGGTAGCTGAGCATTTCATGTTGAAATCAAACTGAAATATGGCGATTACTGCAAACTGACCGATGGATGGGCATTTCGTGTTAACCCGGTAGGGATGTTCCATGTTAATCTTGTATCGTGGAATACGAGGGGTTCCAAGTTAACACAGAAATATGTAGTTTGGAATTCAAGTCACTATCAATCACCAGCATTTTAAAACTAACTATGAAACGAAGGATATTTTTTTATCAGATACTGTGGGATTCCATGACGGAAACTGACGATGTAAACCTGAATTATGACGATTACGTTAACAGAGCGGGACTTTACGTTAATCCAGATTCGGATTTCCGTATTGATATAACATCAGCAATTGTTGCACCACTAGATGAGGAATTCTGGTTAACCCGGAATTTCAATACTTTTGGTTAACTTTAGTTTAACCTGGTAATCTAAAATGGGGACTTTAGGTGATATCACGAGTGTCAGAAATAAAAATTCCATGTTAACTGATATACGGTGGACTGAGACTGATTGTGGTTAGTTGAGGTACCCGAAGCCGTATTGAGTGAGAATTTCCTGAATATAACGCAATAAAGTAATAAGAAATAATTGATAACTCAAATTAACTTGCATTAACTTGATGTTAAATGCTAATTTAGTTAGTATCAAATTTAGTAAAAAATTGATTTGGTGATGAAATCAGTGGTCTATGGAGTTTTGATGAACATGGCTCACCTTCTCCCGAAGTTAAGAAACAGCTTACAGTGCTCTTTTCAGACGTTTTTATTGAGTTAGTGTTAGTGAGCATGATATATTATATAGAAAAATATATAGCGATGCAAATTAACAATAGCAGTTGTCCGAGTGTTAGAAAATCTTTGCGTTAATTTGTTTTTTCTAGTGGCTTCTGATGTGTTTTTTATGTGTTGCATTTAGAATTTACGTGAGCTTAGGTGTGTATCGGTACAGGGTACTTAAATATAGAAGCATTGCATCTTTTTCCAGGAAGAAAACATATGTGGAATCAATTGTTCCAACAAGATCGCCTTTATACCGCTTTGTGCCTATTAGCCTTTCTCCTGCTTGCAGCAGTGTCTTTTTTGCCAAGAAGCACTGTTAATTCCGAGCCACCATCCAGCGATAGTCCTCCGAAGGACAAATTGGTGGAAAGAGCTATGTGGGGAGCAATGGAAAGAAGTAAAAATATGACCCCAATAATCAATGAAATTACCAATATTTTTATGACCCACACGGGGGGCAACTCTTGCTTCAGCTTTGAGAAATGCCTCCGAGAGTTAAGACGGAGTCAACAGGAGGACATGAAGGATTACAGCCTTCCAGATATACGATACAACTTCTTCATCGGTGGCGACGAGAGGGTGTATGAGGGGAGGGGATGGGACTTTTTTGGAGAGGAAATGGGCGATAACGACACGATCGATGTGGCTTTTATAGGGAATGCAACGCGAGAAAAGCCAACCCATCGAACATTTCTAAAGACTTATCTTTTTTTAAAATGTTCTTTGAATATGAAAAAGCTGAGTGACACAAAACTAATTATACCGGAAGATTTGGAATGGGTTCGAAACCAGGTGAACTATTGCAACGTGCTCGAATTTAACATGAACTCCACAAATTGCAACTCTGAATTCAATATCTCATTCAAGTGTTAGAAGTAAATTCTCGCAGATGTAAATTATAGTTATTATGATTATTTATGCATTACTGACTTATTTAAAATTATTATATATTTTTTACATTAAATACGGTCATGGCCACTCGGGTCACCGGATTTAAATCCGCTAGATTTTTTCCTCTGGGGCATGTAAATTTCTTGGGTTATAGAACTCTGGTCGACACTGAAGAAGATTTAATTCAACGGACACGGTATTCCTGTAACGAGATAAGATATATGCCGGGAATATTTCAATGTATTCAGCAATCGATGTTAAGACGAGTTGATGCTTGCACTGAAGTGGAAGGAGGACATTTTTAGGAACTATTGTAATTTCGTGTTATTTATTTTCAATTGTTTTTTTACTTAGAAAAATGTATGCCTTTTTCTGTTATTTAGAATTTATTAGTTCTAGTATAGTAATTTATTAGTTTGCCTTTTTCTGTTATTTAAAAAGTTCTTTAATATGTAAAGATAAAAAAAAAAGTTTGACGCCCTGTATCTTAAAATCAGAGCATTGTCGGATCTATGGTTGTATAAACTTTTCGTCTTAGAATCACCCTTTGAAGTTGGGTCACGTACGTAAATAAAACTCTATACAGGGCGAGCAATAATATTAAAAATGATAAGCAGAATATTGAAAATATTAAATATGTTTACGGTAGATGATTTTTGAAATTATTCTACCTCTTGTACTTTGTGATATACTAGTTATTGAAAACAGCCTTGAAGAAGACTTTAATTATTAAAGTCAAAACGTCGGCGACACTTCATCGGAAAAAATGGGTATTTCTTTGCTCTTATCAGCAGATCTACATAAGTACCTAAAATCTGGATTCAGAAATGAATTGTTTCAACAGTAAGGGTTAGTTCAGGTTAGTTAAGTTTAACTCAAAAGTCCAAATGAACAGAATTGACCCAATGATCTGAAACAACTTTAAGTAACTCGAAACTCAATGGTCAGACCTAGACGTAATAAATGAGAATTTAAAATACGAAAGTTTTCAAATATCTCCAAAACGGTTAAAGTGGAGAGGTCGAACTAAGCCGATTTGAGCAAATCGGCAACATGCAGGAAAACCGTGTCATGACACCGTTGTCAGACCTTCAAGACATTAGTATTAATTCACATTTCATAGTGGTGTCAGCTGTGTATTGGATGCATTATGTTCCTTGGATGTGTTGTGATGGAGTGCTTTCAAATATAAACTTTGCATCATTTTGCAGGAAGAATTTCCCGATGGTCTCTACTATCTAGACCCGGTGGCGTTTACGGAGCCTGCTGTGTCATGGCTCTAGTTTTAGTGTGCATAGCACCATTTTTACCCAAAACCACTTCAACTCCCAAACCACCACCTGGCAAATTTCTGCCCTCAATAACTAGCACCCCGCAACCACCGCCCAGCGACAGTGCTTCGAAGGACAAGTTGGTTAAGAGGACTACATGGGGAGCATTGGAGGGAGGCAAAAACATGATTCCAATAAACCATAAACTTACAAAAATTTTTGTGACTCACACTGGAGGCAGTCCCTGCTTCAGCTTTGAGGAATGCTCGCGGGAGTTAAGGAGGATCCAACGGAATGACATGGAGAATTGCTTCCTCCCGGATATACGATATAACTTTTTTATCGGGGGCGATGAGAGGGTTTACGAAGGGAGGGGGTGGAATTTTTATGGGGAAGAAAAAGGCGATAACGACGTGGTGGATGTGGCTTTCATCGGGAATGTAAAGCAAGAAAAGCCAGCTCATCGGACATTCCTAAAGACTTACCGTTTTTTAAGATGTTCATTCAGGAATATTCATAAGTTGAGTGATACAAAACTAATTGCTCAGCCGGATGTGGAGTGGCTTCGGAATGAGCTGAACTTTTGTGAAATGTTAGACTGGGATATCCCATATAACCAAAAATGTGAGTCTGAATTCAACATATCGTTTGATTGCTTTGATTAAAGTCTTGTTGAAGAAAAAACTCATATTACTATAAGAAGCTCAATTGTTATTAGAAAATTATAGGTAGAAGGTAGCTCCAGTTTGAGCTGTGATAAAAATAGCAAATACATATAACCAGTACCACCAGTGGAATAGTTACAATTTTTTTAATTAATGTTTGATTAGTCTCTTGATGAAGTTCCTTTCGCAATCCGGGCAGAACGCCACTGGGTTATTTGCAAATACCATTTGCCAATTTCTGTTATGTGAGTGATGAGTTTTTGCAAAATTCTGGAGAGAGTAGAGAAAAAAATTCAAACATCAGTGTCGTAGGGTACAATTACTCGGCTATTAATTTGTTTTAATCGCATTGCTGATTGTAATTCCTTTAAACACTCAAGCACAGCACGTCCTTGATGTTCAAAAAATATAATTGATGTGTCGTTAATTCTCAAACTCGTTGATAACTCAATGCTTTTTGAAATTTCAAAAATGTACGTCTCTGCTTCCGTTGGGAATTTTTTGGTAAGTTTCGTGTATATCAAGCAATAAATGCATAAGTATAAGCTTTTAATGATCCGCAATACGTAAAGTTGGTACAACCTAATTTCATTTTTTAACTATTCTTTGAATTTGAACTCGTTGGAAATTAGCGGAGGGTAACTAGACCTTCGGTTTTTTAATTTTTAAAACTTTCCGTTACAATCGGTTATTGTAAAAAGCATAGAAGTATTCCGTCTACCTCAAGCCATGTACATATTTCGAGAGAATTGGTGAATACATTGTCAGCTGATTATACAGGGTGTTTTATTTAAAGTGACACTAGCGATTATCTCCGACACCAAATTTTAAATTTAAAAAAGTTTCCAATAAATATTTCTTGTTATGAAAGGAGACTAACAGACTGTTATGAAACTGAGAGAACTGTTAGAAATGGGGACAGAATTTAAAAATTAACCCAAAAGGATAATAAAAATTATTTTTAAGCATTTATCAGTTAAACAAAAAAATCCATGTTTTCACTATAAGGTACTCGTACATTTTTATTTTGCGGGGTATCGAAGTCTCGATGTGGAAGGTCAACATTTTGAGTATTTGTTCGTCTGATAAATGTTTAAAAATAATTTTTACCATGATTTTGGTGAATTTTTAGAACCTGTGAATTTTCGTTTTTCATTAATAAAGTTTTTTCCGCAATTTAAGTCATGTATTACTTTAAATGTCCCACTTTAATTTTTATTGATATCTGGAAAACGAGAAGTTTTAGAAAAAAATTTTTAAAAAAGATTTAATTTTTTAAGCTCTTTGCAAATTTATAAAAAAAATAAGTGTTTCATTTGAAAAACAAAGATGACCTTGAGCTGCCCTTTAAATGACCTTGAGTAAAAATGTACTTATGCTCGTCGAACATTCCCTTTCCTAACAAGCAATGTTTGTTTGCAACTTTTTTAAATTTTAAATTTGGCTTTGGAGATAATCGTCTGTGTCACTTTAAATGAAACACATTTAATAATTAATTACAATTAATCGTTCCGCAGACAGTCGACCGATTACATTCTAAATTTTCTACACATGGGAAGATGCAGTTTTCACCAATTGTATCCAGGTCTGTAGATGATTTTCACGCAAAAAGGTGGTAGTAGAATTTAGTAATCATTCTTAACATAAAACAAGCTATACAGGGTGGCTTGCGCGAGACGACATTTTGCTGCAAAACATTAATTAGCTATTTGTAGTGGGCTCTATTGCGCTTTAGATGTATTGTGTCTTCTATACTTGCCTAAGTATTCAATGTTCATCGGCCGAGATGGATTGTTTTCAAATATAAATTTTTGCAGAAAGAATAACTTTTTGCAACCGACTATCCAGGTATGGTTGCGTTTACGGACTTGTCAGCCTCTTCATCATTGGTCTTCTTGTGGCGACGCCATTTTTGTTCCGAACCACTTCAATCACAAGAATACCGCCCTTTGAACTTCTTTCTCCAACCAATGTCACTACGGAACCACTCCCAACCAGCAACGGTCCTCCGAAAGATAAGTTGGTGAAGAGGGCCACGTGGGCAGCACTGAAGGTTGAGACGACAGGCCAAAAGATTTCAAAACAACAGCAATTTATGAGGGTTTTTGTGACTCACACCGGAGGCAGCCCTTGCTTTAGCTTTGAGGAATGTTCGTGGGAGCTACGGAGCATTCAACAGAACGACATGGAGAATTGTTCCCTCCCGGATATACGATATAACTTCTTGATTGGGGGAGATGAGAGGGTGTATGAGGGAAGAGGATGGGACCTCTATGAAGAGGAATCGACGGATAGGATAGATGTGGCATTTATCGGGAATGTAAGCCAAGAAACACCCACCACACGAATGTTCATAATGGCTTACTTTTTCATTAAATGTACGTTTAGTGAAATTATCAATGATCCTTGTTTAATCGCTCCTGAGAATCTGGAATGGCTTGCGAGTAAGGTGAACTTTTGCGGAATTTTGAACTCAGGGAAAGAATATTGTTGTAATACTTACGATTATTGTTATACTGTAGGCAACATTTCATATAGTTGTTCCGACTAAACTGTCGCGGGCATAAGAAAGTGTTACAGTTCGTACTGTAGCATGTTCAATTAATTTAAGGTAGAAGTTCCCAATAATTCTCACCATATTTTTCTTGTTAATTCACAGTAAGTTGTATGCTATGCGGATCTAAATTTACCCCCCCCCCCCTCACTTATTACCTTTTCAATATGTTCTAATTTAATATAATAAATAATATTAAAATAAACTATTATTTTCAAAAAATTAAAAAACAGCGTTACATAGGACAAAAAATACCGTCTTTTGACGTTTATTAAATTTTTTAAACGTTGCTTACGTCATCTGTAACGCAAAATGGCCGATTTTTTGTAATTGAATCGTCAGCCAAGTAACACCTCAAATTAAAGTCCTTTCAAAACTGCATTCAATGGTGTATATCGATTAGTTTTTGAAAAAAACAGCTATAAATTTGATAAAAAATGCAATACCAACTCACAAGGAAAGGGACCCAAGTGTCCCCCTCCGATTTTAATGAAATTTTGCACAGAAGTAGTTTAAACCTATCTAAGAATAATGATGTACATTTTACGTGCCATCTTCAAAGTTTAAGGGGTGAAAACTACCCCTAAAGTTTCGCCAATTTTTCGTTTTTTGACGATAACTTTTGATTCAGATGAGTTAGAACAACAAATAAAAAGGCAAACTGTTCCTTTTTTAATTCTTCATCGATCCTTCTGGATCCGAAAAAAATATCACTTTTAGTTTGTTTTTTCTTTTGAAAATTTAATTTGTTTTTCTCCCCGTTTTTGCATGCCTCGAGCTGTCTCATACAATTTTTTACCATTTTATAGAGAAAATATTTCTCAATAGAATGGTGCAAAGTAGAACTCGATACCATGTTTCTAACAAAAGTTATAATTGTTTAAGCAAAAGTGTGCACGCCATGTTCTATTGCTTATAACTTCAGAACCGCAGGTCGCAGAAGAAAATTTTTCATAGTAAAAAAGGCGTAATTTAATGAGCATTAAAGAATGATACCATAAAAATGATATTTTCAGTTGAAATTAGATTAACATTTTCTACAGTTAACAAGTATTATGCGTTAGTAATCAGCGTAGGGCATTTTTCCATATATGATAAACATACAAGTAGTCGAATATTTTATTGGTATCTATGGATTATATGTTTTGCAGTAATGATATTCGTCGAAAAAATGTTTAAAACATACATTTTTCTTACACCAAGAACATTTAAATATTGCAACTTGGTCACATAAATCACATTTCGCAGAAACTGTGTGAAAGCTGTATTCTACAGGGTTTTCAAATTCGGCAGGCCTTTCTTCGATATATCCACTTTTAAACCATGAATATTTAAAAAGATTAGCGAATCTCGGCGAAGACAATTGATTATGAACGAGGGACTGTAATTTTATCAAATAATTTCTTTCGTGTAAATTTATATCATAGTTATTTAATAATACTGAATCTGAAAACTTCCTAACAAAATTTTTCCAAACTCGGAATCCAAAAACATCCAGAGGCTGTATTATTCCTGTTGTGCCAGCAGGTTAGTTCAGGTTAGGTTCAGGTACGTTAATCTCATTATGATTAATAGCTATGTCTTCCAAAACAGTAGGGCATTGTCCATTCCAGGAATCTAAAAGTAAAAGTGATTTTTGTCCTGTGTTTGGTATAAATACTTCTGTCATCCATGTTTTGAAATGTTCACTTGTTAATTTTCCAGATTTGGATGCTAAAATGTAGACATTTTCTGGACGAAATAATTTTTCCTCCACTCGAGGTCCAAACCCACCGCTGGGTTCATATAAAACTATTAACAAAGGCGACATAAGCTTCATATCATTACTGCAAAACATATAATCCATAGATACCAATAAAATATTCGACTACTTGTATGTTTATCATATATGGAAAAATGCCCTACGCTGATTACTAACGCATAATACTTGTTAACTGTAGAAAATGTTAATCTAATTTCAACTGAAAATATCATTTTTATGGTATCATTCTTTAATGCTCATTAAATTACGCCTTTTTTATTATGAAAAATTTTCTTCTGCGACCTGCGGTTCTGAAGTTATAAGCAATAGAACATGGCGTGCACACTTTTGCTTAAACAATTATAACTTTTGTTAGAAACATGGTATCGAGTTCTACTTTGCACCATTCTATTGAGAAATATTTTCTCTATAAAATGGTAAAAAATTGTATGAGACAGCTCGAGGCATGCAAAAACGGGGAGAAAAACAAATTAAATTTTCAAAAGAAAAAACAAACTAAAAGTGATATTTTTTTCGGATCCAGAAGGATCGATGAAGAATTAAAAAAGGAACAGTTTGCTTTTTTATTTGTTGTTCTAACTCATCTGAATCAAAAGTTATCGTCAAAAAACGAAAAATTGGCGAAACTTTAGGGGTAGTTTTCACCCCTTAAACTTTGAAGATGGCACGTAAAATGTACATCATTATTCTTAGATAGGTTTAAACTACTTCTGTGCAAAATTTCATTAAAATCGGAGGGGGACACTTGGGTCCCTTTCCTTGTGAGTTAAACACTACGTAGCCAATGAAAAAATTAGTTTGTTGGTAGGAAATTGATGTGTTTTCGATTTTGTGCTCACAAACAGTCTTTGTTTAAAAAAAATAAAAGTATAAACAAATAAATGAAAATAAACAAAAGGGGGGTTAATTTTGAGCCGTATAATAGAATAGATCATAGCTTCTTTTCGAGCTTTACTGGGGTAGCGAGTAAATTCACCAGCTATTAGTGACGTGGCTTCTTCTTAACACTGCTAAAATCAGTTGTAATCTCAATTCATTCATCAACCTCATAGCTTATTAACTCCTTTTGACTAGTCACTATCCCAGATTTCTCTGAAAAAATAAAAAAATTAGCAATGGCATAGTTCGCTAATGAGTGTTATTACACATTATCAACTAGCTATTGTAGTAAAAGTACGCCTCTGTTCTCAGGGACTCCCGGTAACTTTCTAGTTCAGGGAGTATTTATAAGAACTTGGTTCCATCTCTATTTTGGTTATAAATGCTCATGAAAGTGGCGTAGTTCGCAGATACTCGATCCAAATTTCCGAAAATCATATTTTCTCGAAGTATCAAGCTGTATGTGCTCGGGGTCGACTCTAGTTTGAGTTATGATAGAGGTAGTCAATAAATTGTGAGAAACTAGTGCATTGACTAAAATCATTTTGTAATCCCTGGATGTTAGTGCTCTCAACCAAGCTGCCTATCAAAATGGTCGAAACGGCCATTTTTTTGATCATTTTGAGAGGTAGCATGTGGAAAACTCTCTAGTTAATTTCGACAAAGACAAGTGACTCTTTAAACCGATTTCTTGCAAGAACAAAGTGAGTCGAATCAGGGTAATACAGAGGGAAGGAAAATGTAAATCTATTTCTAGATCTTCCTTTTAAAGGTTTGGCTGATTTAAAAAAAAAATTGTTATAGGAAAAATATTTCAGGAGTTTTCAAAAAGTTCATCTTTTTAAGATTGACAGAAAAATTACGCACAAGCAGGCTGTAAAATGTCGCTTTTCCTGCCTAGTCATTTCGCACATCCCTGGACACGATCAGAGAAGCAGCAATAAAAGTAAAAATTTTCAAATACATACAATAATAAATATTCAAAAATTAAATAGACAAGAGCTTTAATTGATACCAGTCGGGAAAAACTAATATGTTTTACTCGGCAAAAACACATATTTGCTGCCTTAGTCAAGTAAAAGACGAGGTCGCTGCGGCAGTAAATATAATAGTTTTTCGCCTTATAAAACAAGTACCTTCTTTGGTAAAGAAAACTGCCAAAAATCATAGTTTTGCCTTGAATCATAGTTTTATTGTTCTCACGTAATAAAGTCTTCTAAAAATACTCGGCTCGGTACTCTAGCAGCCTCACTAGACCTTCAAGTCACTACTACTGAGCTAGAGCTGAACGCTGTTCTTTCGGCCGCATGCGAAATTTTCAGGTACATTTCAAGGGAAAGTTAAAAATGTTTTGGCTATGAACACAAATAAAACCTTCAGCGTAGTTTGCCTTGAATGTTTGTTGAATAGAAAATCAGTGTGTTGGTTTGTAAGGTGCGACACAACCCTAGGACGTGAGCGTGCGCCCCTGATTTTATTTGGAGTTTTCTAAAAGATTTCTGCAGATTTCTTGTAAAGTAGAGGAATTAGGAATTTTGGAGTACAGCATACAAGAAAGAGTCAGTAGTGTAGTTTCCTCTATAAGTGATATTGCCAAAGGGTACATACAGTGTGTTCCAGAGAAAAATGTCCACTCTGAATATCTTTTCTTTTGTTAAAAAAAAACAAACGCTAAAACACGTCAACATTGATACGGAGGGGGACATGATTTGGTGAAAAAGTTATTTTCGAAATATCATCCCTCTATCCCTCGAAACGACCCCTTTGCAGTTTTCGAATTGAAAGAAGGGTTGTGTTACACCTCGTTTGAAAGTTAATTTTATTTTTTACATGGTCAAGCTTTTATTTTTTATTTTCCTATGTCGGTCTTGTAGAAATTAAACGGACATAACTATCGTTATTTACTGGAATGACGTCAATCCTCATTTGTTCCGAAAGACTCATACTCAACAATCCAAAAAATTAAACGTTTGGACAGGGATTTTGGGTGATCACAATGTTGAACCATTTTTCATTCCTGGAAACTTAAATGAAAAAAACTATTCACAACTTATATTATACGCCATATTTCCCTGGATAACTCAAATACTTGATCCCCGCCTCTTAAAACAAGAATTAATTTTTGAATAGGTCGGCAACCTTCAACCAAAAATGTTAGATAATGTACGACGAAGTTTTGAGGATCCGCTGTACATGTGCATGGAAATCAATGGAGGTCACTTCCAACATTTCTTACAATAAAATAAATAAAATATCTGTAAAATAGTTAAAATCAAGTTATTTGGTATTTGTTTAACTTCTGCAAGCCCGAAGTACAAAAATAAAAAATAAATGCTTGACCTTGTAGAGAATAAAATTATCCTTTAAACGAGGTATAACACAATCCGCCTTCCAATTTAAATGTTTCAAAGGGGTATTTTCCTGCGGTAGAGGGGTAATACTTCAAAAACAGCTTTTTCACCAAATGATGTCCCCTTCCCTATCAAAGTTGACGTGTTTTAGCGTTTTTTTTTTAACAAACAACAGAAAAGGTATTCATGGTGGACCCTGGGACACTCTGTGTTGCTAACTTTCCCGTTATGCAATTTCTTGTAAGGTTGTTGCTCTTCTTAAGTAGGTGCTTATTATTCGATATACAAGAAAGTTTCCAAATTGCATGAAGTCTACGTAATACTATTTTTTGTCGCTCACCCTGTATAGCGATGAATTACAATGTATAAATATATTGTATAAATTTTGAGAAACAAACCATGAACGATTCCATATTTTAATTTTTCTATTCGAATAGATTTATTTAACCGCTAATGTTGAATGTATTTACACGAAAATCAACTTCTAGTATTGTTATCTATTATAATCTTATCAATATAATGGTTGACTTGTGAGGTATAACGCAAATATGCATATATAGGGTGGCTCACCGAAGTTTTCTATTTTATGATGTAGAAAACATGAAATTGCTCGTGCTCGACAATTTTAATTTCAAGGGGTTGTATTTCTCTGATATAATCATTTTCTCAGGTTTAACCCCTAAGCGGAGGTAATTTTCGCCCTAAAAATCTTAAACGGAAAGGAGTATCATGTTATACATCATTTTTAAGGGCATTCAATTGCCTTTTCAATGCTACTTTATTTTTTAATTTTGAATGCTCAGTTCTCGAGAAATCAAAATTTAAAAGCAATGTTATCGATTTCACTTACCATTTATTTCAATTTATTAGATGTTGAAAATAACTACCACCGACCTCTACATAGTAGTAGAAAGATTAATCAAAGTGCTCTCTGACATTATTGAGCATCTATGGAGATAAGACTACATTCGTGTATAATACGTTGCCGCAAGTTTTCAAGTGACAGTTTATGTCGCATAAATTTTTTATTTTAAACGGCCTCATAAAAAAATTTAGCGGAAACAAATCTGGGCATCGTGCAGGCCATTCAGTAAGTCCTCTTCTCCTAATCTATGATTGAGAAAATGTTTCATCTAAAAATTGCCCCACAGAAGTCGCGTAGTGCGGAGGGGTCCCATCTTGTTGAAAAACGATGTCTTCGGTTATTTTGCTCAATTATTTGTGTTAGTGCTGGATCAATGGCATTTTCTAATAAATCTAAATAAATTCCCCGTTGAGATTTCCTGGTAGAAAGAATGGGCCAACAATGTGATCCCCAAAAATTCCCAGCCAAACATTAAGTTTTCCTGGATGTTGAATGAAAAAGTCTTGGAATGTTGGGCGACCATTAACGGCAATTAATTTCGCCACTTAAGAAGAAGGAACACCAATCAGAAAATTATATAAAAGTATTCTTTATTGTTAATAATTTGTCGACTAATAATCTCACAGAATTCCGAACGTCGATCGTTATCATCTTCGTTTATTTGCTGGATTTAATTTTATGAGGGTGAAATTTATGGGACTTTAATATTCTCAGGACGATTGCACACCGAATACCTGACACGTCTGATAATCTTCTAGTGCTTAGGGTAGGTTCCATTATGATGTGACCCAATACAGATATTACATCAGCTTCCGTTCTTTTCGGATTTTGAACAACTTTTTTTTTACGAATTCAGTTTCTCGAAATTTGGTAACTAGGCTTCATCAAAATGTGATTCATTAAATAAATTTGCAGCTCCTTTCGCACAATAATTATTTTGAAAAAAAAGGAATTATTTCAACTTTTTCTTGAATATTTTGAAACGAGACGATAATGTTTGCAGGAATAAATAAAGTACTTAACAAATTAAAATCCTTAATGTTGGTAGGAGTAATGCTTTGATTCGCATTTTTCCTTACATTTTTTAAAATATTCCGTATCACTTTTGTTACGTTCTTAAGATAACATCGCTTTTAAACCTTAACTTTTCAATAATTGACTGTCCAAAATTAAAAAATAGGGTGACATTAAAAAGGCAATTGCGTGTCCTTTAAAATTATGTATCACAGGATGCTCCTTTTCGTTTAAGATCTTTAGCGTGAAAGTCACCCTCGTTTAGGGGTAAAACCTGGGAAAATGATTATACCAAAGGAATACGACCCCCTTGAAAATAAAATTGATTGGTCCGAGCGTTTGGGCGTCTCTTACATCATAAGACAGAAAACTTCAGTGGAAAGTGTTTAGTGGGCGACCCTGTATATTAAGCAACGTAAATCGTAGTATCTGCTGGTAACACATTCGACCCAATGCAGAAGAGAAAATTGCTAAATAGAATCAAAACTTTCATCATCTAGTTATCATCTACGTGGGTCTTTGCACAATCAAATCTTCGTCGGAGCATTAGACAAACCAGTACTGTAAATACCCGTTTGGTCGTTATCGAAGTCCATTACAAACAAATAGTGTATCAGCGCCAAAGGATCCGCTTAACATTACCGATTAAAAAAATTCTTTACAAATATTGACGCAGCTGACCTCAGAGTCGAACAGTATGGTACTTCCCATTAAACTCATCAAGCCATCAACATCTCTTTCACTCATTTATAACGTAACAGTACTACTGTGATTTAGTTCTGTGGCGTCTAATGTTCATAGTATCATTTTCGCGTTCTCCAAGATGGAACTGAGGTCAAGTCTAAGCGAAGAGTACTCGGTGTTCGTCAACGATCAGAGGGCTTTGATTGAGCAGCAGAAGTTGCTGATTGATTGGCTCACAGGTAAACAGCATTACAGAACGGCGGAAAGGTACTTCCCCAATCCCCACATACATGAACTTTATAAAATCTCATTTCCATCATCAATACGAGCGTTAGTTTCGGTTTTACGTAGTTCCGTTTAAGATGAAGTGGTCGCGTTCTTTCGATCATTCCGAAGACTGTTACGAGGGTTTGATTAAGCAGCAGAAGAGTTTGATTAAGCAGCAGAAAGTGTTGATTGATTGGCTGACAGGTAAATTTTACTCAATGTTTTTGGGGCATTCTGTAGAGACTTCGGTGCGATTATCTCTGGAAAGGGAGGTGTTGGTGTGTTACATACTCTGGGCAATGACGACACTCGATGTAGTAACTGAAATTTGCTAGTTCTCCGCATAAATTTCCTTCATTTTTTCACCATTACTTATTTCATAAACTAGTTATGACGGACTGAGAACGTCCTCCAGATACTAGACAAGGATGGAATTAGTTAAGATGCAGTAATGTGTGTTTTTAATTGATTTTCATCATTCTTGGCGATGTTGTTCCTATATCTACTTTTTAAGGTTTGGAACACGTTGCAGTAGTTCGTCAATTTTATTTACCAAAACCTCAAGTAAATTGAAAAAACAGCAATTCGACTTAGAAAACCGAGCAACCACGCCCCTGACATTGTAAAAGAAAGCTATAAATTTAAGGCTGAAAATAAATGAAAAAAGCCGTCAAATTGCTTTGAATACAGCGGCGTATCTCGCATGTTTTATTAGTCTGAAAATCTTATACAGGGTGTCCATTAAACATCTCGCAAAAATTGAGGTGGTCATTCCCTGGATTATTCTAAGAATATTTTGTCTTTTGATGATTTTTGAAAAAGCTCTTTGTTCCGAAAATACACGACGAGAAAAATTTTCGACAATAGCAATATTTTATTGCTAAATATTACATGTAAAGCTTCTTAATCTACAAGAACTGTTGAAAATAACTACCTCGAGTGAAGTATCACTGTGTAGTCACTGAAGTAGTTACTATGAGGTCCACCTTGACCAATCCATTTTTTGAAAAATTCGCTTTATCGGTAAAAAGGATCGTCGTCGAGGTGGATTTTACTTATGGCTTGCTCGATCCCCAGACTTAAACCTCCTGGATTATTCCCTAAGGGAGCATCGAAAGTCATTAGTTTATAATGCTCCAGTGGGAGATGTGGAAAATTTGGAAAATCGGATAATTGCTGGGTGTAACTCAATAAGAAACGACCCTGGTGCTTTTCAAAGTGCGGTAATCAATAAGAAAAAGATTAGATTCTTGCATCCTAACTGGAGGTAATCATTTTCAACAGTTCTTGTAGATTAAGAAGCTTTACGTGTAATAAAATATTGCCCCCCTGTATCTTCGGAACAAAGAGGTCTTTCAAAAATCACCAAAGGACAAAATGTTCTTAGAATAGTCCAGGGAATGATCCCTTGAATTTTTACCGTATATTTAATGGACACCTTGTATATTAAAGGAAAAAACAAGGGTCCTACAGGTACCCTAAGGTTTGTCAAGATACTTAAAATCGTTTTAACTCCGCTCCTGGGTTCGAAAATTGAAAGTCCTCAAATATACAATCTCCAGTCCTATAATCGCCCCTAATGCTTTGAATTATAGTGAGTCAAAAACTCCTAAACTAAGGTTTTTTAATAACTAGAAAACCCTTTTACTTCTACCCCTGATATTTTACATAAACTCTTTTCATCCCTTCATCCTTTGGACGGCACCTGCGAACCCTCCCTAACAGCCTCTTTTTTGTTTCAGAAGCGGCCTCAGCCCCAAAGCCCCCACCGCCCACATTCCATCTACGCCTTCGCTACATTTTGGTGCCGTCCATCTTCATCTCAATTCTCATTTTGTTCGCCATCCTCTTCATCTTCTTGAATGACGTTTTGCACACCAAATCGCTTAGATTTTCCCCACTTAACCCCAACACCACCACTCATATAGGTGGTCATCCAGTGTATTTCAAAGCCAATTGGGGGGGAGTGGAGGATTTACATTCTCCTCTCTCCAATGCCCTCCCCTCTTCTTTGGTCATAATCAGCCACACTGCTACAGAGAGTTGCGTAAATTTTACAGAGTGCGCCATCTGTGTCCAGAAAGTGCAAGCGGAATCCTTCAAAAAGGGGCATAAAGATATTGGATATAATTTTCTGATTGGAGGGGATGGTGGGATTTACGTGGGACAAGGGTGGGAGGGGCTAAATAATGTGAGAATAGATAGTATCGGGATTGCCTTTATTGGGGATTTTAATAAGGAGTTCGCGAGTGCGTTGGCGGTGAATGCTGGGCAGGCTTTGATTGCTTATGGGGTTGATGAGGGGAAGGTGGATGAGGGATATAAACTAATTGGGGAAAACCAGACTTCACCCCTAAGATACTACAGCCCTGGCTGGAACTTGACCATAGCAATCAAGAATTGGAAGCATTATTTCTCTGGAACGATGCTTTAATATAGACTACTGTATTTTTCTATCAACCAGAGTTTTATTTCTTTCTATAGGTGCCAAGTTCTGAGAACATTCCCTCCTTCCTTTGCTCTCCACTATCCCCCTTTTCCTCCATTTCTTCAGAGGCGTTCTGTACGCCAGAGCCTTCAACTTCCCTCCCGGCAACGTCAAGACCGATTTCAGTTACTTGTATGTCCAGGGACGTCGGTGGAGACACAGAAAACACTAATCAACGTAATGGAATTGTTTCCACGGTTCTACCATTTTTATCAACACCATATTTTTTGTACGCTACTGGATCTCTAGATCGCGATCTAAAAAGTGGCTAAACACTTCGAATTTTCTTTACGCGAATTACTCCATGGGCGTCGACAGGGGGTTTCCTTGAACATAAACATGGCTTGGTCCCAGCGCTGCAGGGTTTTCCAAAAATATTCATCTTCTGGCGCTGGAGACCTATTTGTTTAAAAAATTGCAAAGAATTTAAGATAAATTTCAAAAACCAGGGACGTCGGTAGCTGGTTTGATAATTTAAAACCTCGTAATTTAGCTTTTTTAAAGTTTTATCGTTGTAAACAAAACTGCGCATGTCTTCGATACGCCATTGGACAAGTTCTGGAACTTTGTGCGTTAATAGAGATCCGTGCTTTTCTCTATCCAGTTAACTTCACTATTATTTCATTTATCATTTAAAATTTTGCAGCTCAAGTCACCAACTCGCAGGCAACCAAAACAAAGGACAAAGAGGCAAAAAATGGCCTGGATTACCTCAAACACCTTCTTGCTCAACGTTCTACGCAGTTCTTGTTCGGAATCATTTTGAGCATCACCACCATTACTTCCCTTGTAATGTTCTTCTACTTCTACAATTTTAAACAGGGTACTGCGGGTCTGAGCACTTTCGGACACAATGATAACTTAGGGGATGGAATTCAGATCATTCATCGAGAGGTAAGTTTTCAAAATTATGGACATTTTCAAAAACCTCATTTACGTGTATAAAATCGCGCAAAATCCGGCAGTGAAATCAGTGTTTAGTGTCGAAAAAAGGAAATGTTTCGTGCAGGAATGGTTGGCACGTCCGCCGCTGAACTCTACCAAAATCGACCATCCCTTATCGATAGTTCGGATAATGCACACTGGGGGGCACTTTTGTAAGGACTATCAGGCATGCGTAGGACACGTACTGTCCCTGCAAGGATGGCAAGTGGGCACTCAAGGCATGCCGGACATTTCCTATAACTATCTGATAGGAGGTGATGGAAACGTTTACGTCGGTAGAGGCGCAGGGGTGGAAAATGAATGGATGTACATTATAGAAAATACATTTTTTCATCACCAACTTCATTCCAAAATTTTCCAGGACAAAAGCCATTGACGTGGTTTACATCGGCAACTTTCTAGCTCCGTACGATAATGTCACTGATAAAATGGATTTGGCCGGGAGGAAGCTCATTGAGAGGTTAAGGAAGGAAGGGTATCTGACTCCTGATTATGTGGTGATTGGGCAGAATCAGACGATAAATACTCAAAGTCCAGGTGATAATGTGTACTCCAGGATTGTGAAGTGGCCCCATTACGACCCAGGCCTGTACTTCTAAGGATATTTACACATGCCAGTAAAACAAGTGTGATGTTAAACACTCCTATACAGGGTGTTCATTTCGAAACGAACCACCTGTAATATCTCTTGATTGGGAGAAAAATTTAAAGTAATAAAAAAAAATTCTATTTATATACCTATGGGGAAATTTAATTTGATATTAGAGGGAATTGTATCAGTCACCCCCTCATTTCCAGCTTCGATATTTTTCTTCGAAATTTCAAATGACACCCCCAATCGAGTCATTGCACGCAGAATTCAATTTGCTACGTAACTGTACCGAAAAAACCAAAATCGGATAATGGAGGCGGGAGTTAGAAGGAAAAATGTATAGTAATACAAATATCTTATTGAGATCAAATAATTCATTTTATTGCGAGTGAGCCGTTATTAGCGAGGCAATGATAAAGTGCATTTTTAAATTCTTCGCGAACGACGGCCAAATTTTGTCTAGTAACACTTCTACATTTCAAGAAAATTCTACCTTTCAATTCTTGAATACTTTCAAGTCGAGTTCTAAACACTTCACTTTAAAAAAAAAACCGTAGGAAAAACTCTTGTGGACTGAGATCTGGAGATCGTGCTGGCCATTTTAGTGCGCCTCTTTTGCCAATCTATTGTTCCGGAAGTTGTTCATTGAGCCATTCTCGAAACAGACTTTATTATTGCCTACTTAATAATGGCTTGTATTTTGAGTACTTAATAAAATGAATTATTTGATCTCTATAAGCCATTTTGAGCTATTACGCATTTTTCCTTCCAATTCCCGACTCCATTAACCAGTTTCAGGTTTCTTGGTACAGTTACATAATAAATTGAATTCCGCTTGCAAAAATGTGCCACTTGATGAAGGTGCCATGCAAAATATCAAAGTGAGGGTAGCTAAGGGTGAGGAGGTGACTGATACAATTCTCTCTAATGTCAAATTAAACTTCCTCCTAGATATCTAAATAAACGTTTCTTGTATTATTTTAAATTTTCTTCCCCATCAAGAGATATTTCGGACAATTCATTTTAAAATGAACACCCTGTATATTTAGAATAATTGAAGCTATTATATGCTTGTTCTCAAATATTAAGATTAAAGAACAAGGTGTTCAATAAAGAGCAGTCGACGTCCCTATGACTCTATATGATGATGAATCAGCGGCGCGCCATATTTGTAAAGGCTCTAGTGATTTTGTTCAAATATTTGCAGGCAAATAAAAAAAAAACTACGATTTTACTGTTTTAAATGTCTCAAAACCAGTGGCGTAGTGATCTGGAAAAAACAAATTTTAAAAATTGGGTTATTTCGTTTAGGTTTTACGTTTCTAAAAATCCGAACAGCCCATGTTTTTTGGTATTTGAAAGACTCTTTAAAGATTTTTTAGAATATTTTTTATTATTGAAGTAGCACAAAGACAGTAGCGTAACATTTTCCTATGACCCCTCGAGAATCTTTAAAAATTGAATAATTTTAGTTCTTTAACTTTCAGGACTTTAACAATTAAGCTTTCTCTTCATTCTCTATTCTCTGTATTTCAAGCTGGTAATACTTTTCGGAGATACATATAAGAATACACAGTGGCTCAAATAACTATAAGAATATTTTAAGTAAATTTTACACATTTATATGTGACTAATAAACACTATACTTATATACTTATATACTTATTTTTTGCCTTTTTTTGCATTTTTCATACTCTCAAAAAAGCTGAACCTTCCTCATTTCAATTATTGTAGAATCAATATAATCTTCTACTGACGATTCCAAGCCCCCCCCCCCCCCTATCTTATTTCTAGCAAAAAACATTAAAACCGCCCTAATAATTTTAAGGAATGGCTGGCCAGATCTCCTTTAAATATAACTCCTATCACCACCCCCCTCAAAATGGTTAGAATTCTCCATACATCCAGCTCCAACTGTTCCGACTATCAGACGTGCGCAAACAAAATTCTAGGTCTTCAAGGGCAACATGTGGTCAACGATGGCGCTCCAGATATAGCCTACAATTTCCTCATTGGCGGAGATGGAAACATCTACCTCGGACGTGGGGCTGATGTCAGTAACGACCAAAGGTTTGACTACCCCCTCGTTTTTAAAAATCATGTGCTCAGAGGATGTTTATTTAGGCCAGACGCCTATGACGTGGCCTACGTGGGCAACTACCTTGCGCCCTACGATAAGGTCAACGATAAGATGGACAAGGCTGGAAGGAGGTTGTTGAAGAGATTGTTGGAGAGAGGAAAGTTGGACAAGGATTACGTCGTTGTGGCTTATAATCAGACTGAAAGGGTAAATAGTCCGGGGGAGAATGTGTTCAAAAGAGTGATGCTGTGGCCCCATTACAAGCCTGGATTGTACTTTGAGTTATCGAAGGAAATATAATGAATTTTGCATTTTTTGCCCTGGGTGCGACTTTTATTGTGGATATGGGGTTAAAGCAAGTTCGTATTTTAGAAATCCTTTCTGCACGTCCCTGTTTTTGAACAACTGCTCTCTACTGCTAAGTAAAATGAAGTACTTCTAGTTCCAATTCAGAAAGACAGTAGCGTAGAACATTTCTTTGGGGTGCCAGAAACGTTCAAAATGTATGTTTCCTTGCTTGTTTTCTTATTTCTTTCCCTCATGGAAGAAGTCGTGGCCAGCCAAATCCACTTTCGAGTCTCGAAATAGGCAGAGAAAGCTTTGGGAAGTTTGCGAAACAGTGGTAAATCGTCTAAATATTCTGTAGATAAGACTAATGGGCCAATTTCCCCAAGAACCAATATTTCATTTGAGAAGCGAAATTTTGACGCCCGCAGAGATAATCTTGACCTCTTCGGGGTCGACAAAACGAGAATGAAAACATTGCCGTCTTCAAGCGCAAAAACACAGTAGTTTGCATAAATAGTAGTCCCCATTTCAACAAGGAAAGAATCACAAATAAGACCTTGGTACCACCATCGTGAATGTCTCCAAAACTGCCCATCAGCGACGTGAAGATCATACGGAAATTTGAGAGGAACAATAGTAGAGGTAGGCTCATACATACACCAATCGTAGCACCCTCGTATCATTAGGCACCACTGTTAAACATCAGAAATCATGATTTATTTATGCATAAACAGTGATAGAGAGAGAGAACAACATTTAACTAATTACATGCGATAGTTGTCGTCACAAACCAGTCGCAGTGGAACAAGATAGTCTGGTTTTCCCAGGTTCTCAGTTCGGTTGTTCAGTTTGCTACATTGTTAGTGCGGTTAGTAATTGGTCATGCTTCTCAGCGTAATGTGACCCAGCACTTAGTGGGCTATGACCTTAGTAGCTACATCACCCACTATATTAAACGTTTCCAAAGAAAACACGTCAGATGAAGAAGATACGTCATCAAGCGATGACGAAGATACTCCATACGGAAGTCGTGCCATGGTCCAAAGCTTGGGACATCCAGCGACCGAGCAGACCTTCGGCCAAGTATCCATTGAACACTCCAATGATGTGCACTTCGGCGATAAAAACTTCTATAACGGACCGGTGACCATCAAACAAGTGGTGTACGCCAATGGTAGCACCACTTTAAGCCCTCAGGGCAAAGACAATGCAGGGTTTGATAGAGGAGGTGAAGAGGCTGTGACCTCTGAAGTTAAAGCCTCCGAGCCCCAATCGGCAGTGGCTAAAGGTGGTTCTTAGAGATAGAGATTGGAATTGAGCTAAAGCTTTGTTTACAGGCTACTTATGGCTACAGAATGCGTCCAATCAGCGTCCCTTCCAGATCTCGATATTCGTGATGATATTGATACTTTTTGTGAGCGTGCTCATGATGGTGATCTTCCTAAGAAATCCCTCCCACGGAGTGAAGCACTGGCATGGAAGTAGTGAGCCTGATAATACTGTCAATCCTGGAGATTACCATCAAGGTACCACTGAGCTTCCTCGGAGTGCGAGAAAATGTACATACATTTTCAGATATAGTTTCAACCGGGAAAAGGCTGCGTCTAGTGTCCAGGGTCGAGTGGGTGGCCCAGCCGCCCACTGGTGTGACAACTCCGCTGCATACACCAGTGCCGTACGCCATCATCCATCACACTGCCACTGCGAATTGCTCGTCGCAAGCGCAATGTGTTCTCCATGTCAGGTATGACTGACCCCCTAAACATGCCTTCTCTGCCCCACTGTCATTTACATTCATACTAAAATACAATCCGATTTAGTACCTTCTATGGGTATTCTACTCTATCCATCAAAAGTGGCTTCCCTCCGCCACTGTCATTTTACAAAAAAAAATTCCCAAATCATGATTTAAAGACCGAACCCACCATTATCTTATTCGTTAGCGTAGGTTATGTTTTTCGATTTATTCCATTATTATTTATATGCTAAACAGGAGTTAATCACGAAAACTGAATGGTAGGCCTAGGTCTCGTTACGCCACTGTATTGTGCATATAAATGCACAAAGTACATATTTTCAGAAGGAAAACTTTCCGTTTATCATTCTTTCGAGATTCGCTGGTGATATCTCTACCTATTTTAAATAGATATGTATGGAACCACAGTGGGTTCTCCGTTTTTCCACTTCAATAAAGTCGCGTTGTCAAGCCACTGAATTTGGCAAGCAAAAGTTAAAAATCCATCAAAAGAACTCTAAAACTTGTGACTAACTCAGTGGCGTCGAAATCTTTTATGGTTATTAATATGTTTGTATGTAGAAGTGTTATGTTGCAAAAAATATAAATCTCTTCTAAAGCTCAACACTTACTCAAGTTCATATCTTACTAGATTATCTTAGAAATTCTAAGTAGCTTTGGATCCATCTAAGTTTCACAAAAAATGGCCGTCCTACTTTCGCAGTCTCAGGAGTTTCTGAGCCGATTTCTGATCTGGGCAAATTTGAGCATGAATTGCATTAAAAGATTTATGAATATAAAATATTATTTAAACATTAATATTGCAGACAAATCCAATCCTTTCACATTGAAAGCAGAGGTTGGTACGACATCGGGTACAACTTTCTGGTGGGTGGCGATGGGGCGGCTTATGAGGGCCGAAACTGGACTACAGAAGGCGCTCACACTTTAGGGTAAGTTTACCAATATCCGCGCCCTTTGACCAACTAAAAAGGCAAATGCTCAGATGGAACAACAAGAGCATAGGAATAGCCTTCATTGGAACGTTCGAAAGCCTGAAGCCGCCCAAATTTCAACTGTCCGCCTGCCAGAAACTGCTTGATCTGGGGGTGGCACTCGGGTACCTTCAGAAGAACTACAGTGTGCTGGCAGTAAGACAACTGACGGGCGCCCAAAGCCCTGGGGAGGCCCTTTATGACGAAATCAAGACTTGGCCACATTGGTCCAATCGTACCCGCAATGAAGATTTTTGAAATTGATGCTATAAGTAGGATATCTTAAGGTTACTTGTAAATAAGTGTAATTTTTGTAATATTATAATCTTTGATAGGAAAGTGTTTCCTTTTTTGTTTTATTTGCGTATAAAGGTTTCTCGTAAATCATTAGAGATTTAGAGATGATTAAACTAGAAGTTCCACGTGACTGTCGATGATTATCCTAAAATGGCATAAATGTAGGTCGTTTCCAACAATGCGTTTTAGAAAATAACATATGGAAATTAGGTATTTTCGCTAATACTTTAAGGCTCTGCGAAATTGTCACCGCGAATGCTTCCGCATGCCCCTGTATATCTATATTGTTCCGAATCGAAACTTGTAATGTTTGAAAGCAGTTAATAAAAGGTCGGCACTTGAAGTGCCATTGATTTAAACTTTCTATTTTTGAGGTGAAAAATTACCGACAATGGTCTTATTTTTATTTCCGAGAGATAGATCTACTGTCTCTGCGGTCGGTCCCCATGAACTGGAGACGCCTCCGACTATCGCTTTTATTTCCAATAAATTACTGGTTCATTGAAGAGGCCATTAGTGATATCTTTTTTCTCTCATTTCCTGTGTTTCTATTTTTGTTGATGCAGAGATAATTGTCACAGAAACAAACAGAGAGCTAGATAGCTGATTACTTTTCGACCCACCCGGTATGTATGCACGAATTCTACAATTACCCCCAACCGAGTTTATTATCGTGACGACCTATACAATTAAAAATCAGCTTTAATGCGTTTATGCAGATTTAGCTTATAGTTTATGGGACAAAAAATTGTTAAATTTTCGGTAAAGACGATCTCACTACTACCAGGGAGACTCGGAATACATTGGAATACTCTACCCACAGGCAGGGTATTCCATGTATTCCGATAATGAAATTCATCGGCAGATGCGACCTTGCTAAATAAATACTACCTGTAAACAAACAGGTTTTACCAGCTTACAAATTTCAGTTTACCGAAAACCGTGCGAAGGCGAAGCTCGCTCAAAATCTAGTGCAAACCATTTTCCAACGTCAACAGGTAAATTTTCATTTAGTACCTGCAGATATAGCTAATTAGCATATTATCCTAGCAATTAGACTAATGGACGTACGCACTTAAAATATGCAACCTCAGAATGGCCCTAATCAGTAGAAAGTGGTAGTTCTAATACGAATCTATCCTCTTCTACTAAAGCCATGACCTTAATAGCGTCTTCTCCAACGAAAAACTCTCCAGAAGTCGATGTTACATCATCATCATCATCTTCATCGTCACCAGAAGATGACAATGAGGAATCGCTAAAAGAACTTTCGGAGTCCACAACATTCGGTAAAGTTCAAATGGGGAGCTCCAATGGGGCTCATCTGGGAGATAGAATCTACCAGGGACCCGTGACCATCAAACAAACGGTGGTGTATTCCAATGGAGGTAGTACCACTGTGGGTGTGGAGAATCCCGCTTTTGATCAGCAAGATGAAGACTTGGAGGCCAAGAGCACACCCTCGCCTCCTCTCCAAAGCAAAGGTTGCATTGAGGGAGTAATTATAGGGAGTGGAAGAATGAAATATCGTAGATTGCAGGTTGTGGGCCGAGATGGAGGCCAAGCCCTTTGATCGTTGTGGGTTCGTCGGTGATTTTGCTTCTGTTAGTGCTGGTAGTGGGACTGATAGTGGTTCTCATTCTTGAGGTGGATCGCTCGGAGAGGAACTCAGTGACGGAGGAGGGGAGTAGGGCAAATTGCGATCAAGGTGAGGGATATTTTAATGAGAGAAGGTTGAAAAACAAACGTTAGTCGTGGGTAATATTCCATGTTGATGGGGAATGGAATGTGAAATATTCCCTAACTAATTTTAGTCATGGTCGGTATCTATATAAGACAGAAATTTTATTTGTTATAATTTCAAGGATTTTTTCATTCCGGAAAATATTATCATTCAGTAAGCAGTGGTGTAGTTAGGTGCTTTTTCTTACATTACACTTTTTGGAAAGAAGATAATTCAGTTAAATAATTATGATCTTGAAGCAGGCTATTGATTGAACAGTTTCTTCAAAGCCCATTTAGTTGCAAAGACCCCTTTAGATTGTAATACCTGCTCGGACATCTGCACACTAAGCACCGTGGTGTAGAATTGGTTTACAAGTCGATTTTACGAAAATCATAGTTGTAACAATCGAAATTACACACAGTGAGTAGAATGGGCACCAGTAAGAAAAATCGACCAAAAAATCACATTTACCTGATGTGTAATAATTATAGTGCTGATTTTAAGCATCATTATTTCTTCGAAAATAAAATCAATCGACATGATCCACAATTTCAGGAAAACCTTCAAGGGCTGAAATTCATTTGAAAGCAGTGGCGTAGAATTTACAAAAATACACCAAGCCTTAGAAGTAGGGCGATACCTGTCATTATCTACCCCCTAGAATCTAAACTATTCTCCCGCATTACACCCTACACTAGGCAGCGTTATTATATTCCGAAAATCCCTACATTTTATTATTCCTCTTCAAACCAACGCACGGCGCGCCCCTGATGTCCAAAAAGCTACATGCGAAGCAGAAATTTTCTTAAATTTGACGGAAATATAATTCATTCAAATAATTTTGGAACATATATTACCCCTTCAGATATAAAAACCACCAGCCCTCCAATTCACGTGGTTTGCAGGCAAAAGTGGGGAGCACGACCGGCCATACGCAGGTTCTCTCAAGGGGAGCAGGCGCCCCTTGTAGTGATTAGCGACACCGCTTCCATAAAGTGCTTCAACGAAGATGAATGTGGCAATGTGACCAGGTAACACTGATGAGGCACCTATTATTCCGAAACTTTCCTATATGATTTAATTCATCTTACAGTAGCACTCAGCGCAGCTATATTGACAGTAAGGGATGGTACGACATTCCTTACAGCTTTCTCATAGGAGGGGATGGGGTGGTTTATGAGGGTAGAGGCTGGAACACGCAGGCGCGGCTAAAGTACGATTGTCCCCGCCTTATCATTGTTTATTTGAAAATATTAATATACAGGTTTTGTTTACAACAGACGGCTGCAGAGCGAGTACAACGATCAAACAGTACTGCTGGCCTTTATAGGGACTTTTGACACGGACAGGGCCTCGCAATTGCAAGTAACGACTTGCCAAAGGTTAATTGAAGGAGGGGTGAAATTGGGGCACATCCATAAAGACTACAAATTGTTGGGAGTGAAGCAGCTGTACGAAGAAGTGGATAGTCCTGGAGAGGCCCTGTTTCAACAAATCAAAAACTGGACACATTGGGTTGAAACTATATGAGAAATGCAATCAACATATAGGGTGGCCAACGAAAACTTTCCACCACGATTTTTAGTATTTAAAAGGAAAATGTGCAAACACTTTCCGACTCGTCGATTTTTGATTCGAGTGGGACAATTTTCTAATGTATTTTCAACCCTTCAACTTCAACCCCCGAGTAGGGGCGACAGTCACCCTTAAAATTTTTAATGGGATGGGGTGTTGTGTGATATCTCATTTTAAAGATAGTCGTACCCTGATTATTATTTTTACCTCCAAGTTTGTAATCATTGCCATTATCCCCGTTGATATGACAGCTTGTCAAAATTGGGGGGGAAAAAGGCTTTCAGCTAATAGCATCACAATAACAGCTACAAAGTTCAAAATGAGGGTAGGAAGGCCTTTAGATGTGAAATATCACTGAATCGTTTTAATGGAGGTGAGTTTTACCTCTAATTGTATAACTTATGAATGGAATCAAATTATTCCCGAAATATTAGGTAACATAAAACGACGCTTTGAACACAAGTTATTTTATTGTATGGAGGTAAAAGGTGGTTATTCCCAGCATTTAACAAATTGATCAAAAAAATAATGTGAATACTTTTTTCATTTACTCATCTTAAAAAAAAATAAAAATAAAAAACGCACCCTTTTAAATTTGAGGGGTGAAACTCGCCTCCGTCAACACGATTCAGTGATATTTCACGTTTAAAAGTCTTCCTACCCTCATTTTGAAATCTGCAGCTCTTCTTGTGAAAAATTTATTATTAATTAGAAGCTTTTCCCCCACAGATTTTGACAAGCTGTCATATTAACGGGAATAATGGAGGGGACTTTAAACTTGGAGGTTATAATCAAAGCACAACTGTCTTTAAAACGAGGTGCCCTTCGACATCCCTTTCCTTTAAACACTTTGGGGGAACTATCACCCCTGCTTATGGATTGAAGTTGAACGCTTGAAAAGACACTAAAGAATTGTTCCCCTCAAATTAAAAATAGATGGGTCTGAGCGTTTTTCCACATTTTCATTTCATATACTGAAATTCGAAGTGCAAAGTTTTCGTTGGGCCACCTTGTAGATGATTCTTGAGGATGGAATGGTGTGCCCTTTTTGATCTCAACTACAGTTCAACCTTGATTAATTTTGGACACGTAAAAAACCAAATTATCCAGATTAAGGAGAGAGAGAGCACACGGTCCTACCAAAGAGATAGTTTATAGACTTCTATTTTTAATATATTATTGATTCAACATTGAACACGTAAACTCAGCTAAACACACACGTGCTTTTGGTGCAGTTTATTACTCTGAAGACACAAAAAACAAATTTAACACTTCATGTAATCGGCCTCGACTTCTGAAACATGCTGTGCCACAGATTTCCAACATGCAAGAAGCCAGGAGCGTGAAGAGAAACATTTACTGGCACAAATCGGAAAAGGAATATCTGACTTCTGTCCACGATTGGGTTGGTTAGGGCGCTTAAAAAAATGGTACGCCACTGATTTGCTTTTGTACTGGTTTGAAGCACCGATATGTCTTGGTGAACAAAAATCAGGACCGTATTGGTGAAAATTAACAATATTCTACGCCACTGCATAATTGCTTAGTAAAATCTGAATACAACTTCAGTAAACTGTTTCCAAAAACTATTGAAGCAGAGGCGTACAAGGAGCAATTTTTAAACGAGTTACACAATTGGGTAGTTTGTTCGACGATCGGTTGTGGGTTTTGGAAACATGCTACACCACTAACTTTATGCGCTGTGAAAGCTTGGAAAATCTGAAAGTTTTCATTGTAATATTCATTCATCAGGGACGTAGGTAACTTTATTTTTAACGACTAGTTGGAGATTTTAAATACTTACTGCGTCAACAATGCTTTCTGCTTTGCGAAAACAGAAGATGTCTTCACGCAAGTCAGGGGCGCTAGGGGGGAGGTTGTTAAATGAATTAATGTTGTTGCTTTGCGCAAATCAGGGGCGTAGAGGGATCATGGTCAAAAAGATCAAAGAAAGTTTTTTAACGACCGATTAAGAATTTTGGGTGTATAATGAAAATGACACTGGACCTCGTCAAGATATGAGTCAAGATATGAGATCTCCATAATGTGACAATAATCATAATTACAATGATCCGCAGCTACGTCCTCGCCTCAGAATAGGTATTTGCATACAATTTTGAAATAGTCAAGTTTTACCAGGTCTCCATTTCAGTTCATTACGAACCGTTCAGTTTGAATCTCGACGATGAAAGCAGAGAGAGAATTCTGCAATTAAAGAAGGTAAATTTGAATTCGTAGTGCTCACCCAATTAGCCTTTCTAGCCAAAAGCCATTAAGCTTATTATATGTAGTTTGTCTACCCCACGACTGCATATTTACAAAAATATGGCTAGACCTTCTTCAGTGTTATCACTATGCTATGATGAGCGATTTAAGCCCGAACAAAACAACTAGGCTCATGGCCGTAATAGCAACAACTCCAACAAAAACTAACGGTAATGAAACATCAACTTCAACTTCATCATCATCTGAAGATAACTGTGAGGACTCTTTAACACAGTCTCAAGACTCTAATACCTTCTTCGGTAAGGTCCATAGGGGGGGCTCTGACGAGACCCACTTGGGAGACAAAATCTACCAAAGACCAGTTTTCATTAAGCACACAGTGGTGTACTGCAATGGTAGCACCACTCTGGAAGTGGATAATTTGGCATATGATAAGGAGTGGAGGGGGGGGGGGGGCAGTACAGATCATGCGCCCCCTAAAACTAATAAAGGTTGTATTAGGAATTTTTATTCGAAAGGGTATAGTAGAGAATTTAGTAGGTTGCTGGAAAACATAGAGGAACCAACCTTGTATTGCTACAGTGACGATTGTGCCCTTAGTGACGTCGGTAGTGAGGTTGACAGTAGCACTTGTATTCGTCATATGTCAATCAGAGGAGAAAACAATGAAGACAATTGTAAATATCAACCGCAGCCAAGGTAAGTAATGGGAGTGTTTTGTGTATTTTTGAACCTGGGAATTCCCCTATAGCGCGAGTTTTTTTCAATGATAGTGAATGAATCTCAGAAAGTAACAGACTTACAAAGTCGGTTAAATGAGGAATAAATTGCAACGTTAGGGGACCAATTTAAAGCCACTTTTGATTTCTGGAAAAAGTCCATGGCTTACTAGATATTTAGGAAAAAAACAAATTTTGTCGATTTTTTTAATCGATCGAGCGGTGCAATTGTTGGTTCTAGAGAAATTATGTAAATACGAATATTGTAGATAATTTTGCCCTGAAAAAGATAGGTTAACCAGCTTTTTTCTAACAGGTGTTATTTTTGAAATATGGCATAAAATGACTTTTTTTTTTATGGAAAGTATAGTAGGTAATGGTTTATTTAAAAAGTACGTTTTTAAGTTTTAAATTGAAAGTAATAAGTAGATAGTTATTTCTCCAAATGGCGGACTTGCAGCCGTTTTTTAATCCAATATTGCAATTTTAACATAGTTAGCCATGAAATCGTTCATATTGATACATTATTTGTTTGACATTGACAGCTCACATTATTTAAGTCACATATAAAGTTAAGCTCTTTAATTGCTTTCAACTGCTAGGGTCGATTCTGTAGGTTTTTCCATTTTACATCCTAAATCATCCACATTTGCAGATTTATGGAAAATCATCACCTCTTTCACTTCCTCATGTCTCACTCTCAAAAATATACCTAGCTAGTGAACTTTAATATAGCGTTTCTTGTCTTCCAATAATTCGGATCAATAGCGAATTTTAAAATCTCCATCTCTTACATTTGGCTTAACCCTCCAGATTTCCGGCAAATGATCAACTCACTTGTCTCTCAAGATAATCCCACCTCAAGTCATCCGCTCATTTTCAACATTTTTGAACTCAGTAATATGGATCAGTAGTAGATTTTAATAAGCTTCAGCTAATTTTCCTTGTTCTCATACATTCTAATCTTTCATCTTCCATTGATCGTAGTCTTATATACTCTAGAAATTCGATTTCTTTTCCAGGTTTGGAATACTTCTTATTCCTGAAACCGTTTCATTAAGTCGCAACATCAGGTAGTTTTTCTAGTCTCAGGCATGTGACTCAACTGGAACATGACTTTCCTTACTTTCCAGGCATGTGATTATACCCTTTCAGTTTTCCAATTCCAGCTTTTCACCTTTCTCACCAATGAAAATAACTCCAAAGATTCAAAATCTATTCACCATTGATTAACCTTCTCTTCAGATTGATCGAGTTTTCACTCATTACCCTTTCAATTCCAGACATAAACACCATCAATTCTCTACCAGTGTCGGTGGTTTGCAGCCAAAAGTGAGGTGCAAAGGAGCCCTTAAGACACCTCTCAAACAGAGACCAACTGCATTACATCTTGATTTGTGACACGGATGCCACCAGTTGCTCTTCTGAGGAAGGGTGCAGCAAAGCAGTCCGGTAAAATCTGGCACCAGTTCCCAAAATCCATTAATCTGAAACTTTTTTCAGAAATATTCAACACGACTTCATGGACAGTAAGAAATGGCACGATATCGGCTACAACTTCTTTGTGGGCGGGAATGGGGTAGTCTATGAGGGCCGAGGGTGGAACGGCAAACTAGGAATAGTGTAGGAACAATATGCAGGATTTATAATATGTTATTGTTCTGGACATTTTTTAATTGAAATTAGGCCTAAACTGCTCAATTCTGACGAGCAAAGCATTATAATAGCCCTAATAGGGAGTTTTAGTCTGATGAGGATGTCTCCAGAAATTCAAATTTCGGCTTGGCAAAGATTGATCCAGGAAGGGTTGGATTTGGAGCACTTTCGGAAGAAATATAAGGTACTGGTTGCCAAGCAAGTGTATGTACAAAGAAAGCAATAGTATTGCGGATGCTCTTTATGACTAAGTAAAAATTTGGACTTATTGGAATGAGAATGCTCTGGCCATTTTTGAATAGATTTTACAAGTTCGAAGTAGAGAAAATCGCGTGTGAAGTGTTGTATGAAGCTACGACACGAAATACTTTAATATAACGTTAAACTTTAAATGAATAAAGCTGGTTATGCAAGGTGTCTCTAAACACAATGCCATAAATTCAACCACGTATTCTAAGTTCCAAAATATGACGAAAACTTCATATATGTAAATATATTTCGAAAGGCGTTTTTTTTCGACATAAAAGGTGCGAAAGTTGGTTCCTGTAGATGGTTTTTTATTAATATTTTCGAAACGTTTCGAAATAGAGTAATGAAATTTTGTACTTTATTATAACTTCTTGGGCTTTTTTTCAAACTCTTTAAAGAAATTGCCACATTTTTCCAGAGGCGGGTAATACAGTGTTTTAAAAGTTCTTAAACTTTTGTATTTAACTCTATAGACGACTTTTCAGAAAAATATTAAATTTGAAGGTTTTAACATAAAAAAGGTACTCTCGTTGAAAATTCAAATCTCCAACAGTTTTTGAAAAACTGAGATTTAACAAATTGGTGAGTACCATGTTTTATTAAATAAATATCAGATTAAAATTTTTTTTTTTTATTTTCTTTAACAATAGTTCTAATTAAACACTGTTTCCATGACAACGAAAAACTACCAGACGTTATTAATATATACTGTCATATACGGAAATGTCAAAAACATTTTTTTGCTTCATTTCAACACCAGCTGGGTTGTAAATCTGATTTTTATTTAATATAATATAGTTTCCACTGATTTGTTAAAATTCAATTTTCTTGAAAACTGTTGAAGATTTCGACTTTTAACAAAAGTACCTTTTTTTATGTGAAAACCTTCAAATTTAATATTTTTTCTACAAAATTATCCATGAAGTTAAGTATAAAAAAATTTACATATTTTTTTAAGCTCTATCCCTCTGTATCAACCGCCCCTGGGAAAATGTGGCAATTTCTTTATGCAGATTCAGAAAGAGCACAAAGAGTTACAATAAAATATAAAATTTAATTAATTTATCTCGAAACGTTTCGAAAATATTACTAAAAAACCACCCTCAGGAACTAACCTTCCATATCCTGTACATCGAGAACTAAGCACTTTTCGGTATATCTTTACATGAAGTTTTCGTCATATTTTGGGGCCTAGAATGCGTGATTAGATTTATAGCACTCTGTTCACTAGTTCTGTAGCGCGGTATACTAATTGCGTTAACATTAACGTTAGTCGCTTTCTTCAACTTCTTCCCTGGGTGTCCCTGCCCTTGGGTGGGAGACTTAATGTGGCTTAGTGGCAACAAGGATATATTACCCAGGTGGCCTTGAAATTCATCCGAGCCGATTCCCGAGGTTTCTTAGGTGACCAAGGTCTTCATTTGCTTCCGCCAGACTGGCTAAATCCGATGATTTGAGGGAGACTTCGTCATTTGGCTGAACTGTTGTGGTAGTTTTTGATCGGCAACTACCCCTGAAGGGTCGAATTTCTACTTCAGCTTGTTTTTTGTGATTGTAATAACTTTTAGTGGTGTGGTTCATCAAAGTTTGTCAGATCATAAAGATGCAGAGTGTCCTTTATGTCATTTTTTTTCAAACCTAAATAAATCCAATTTGGAATAGAATTTCAATACAATAATAATTTAGTTCAACTAAGACGATGAAGACTACTGATAAAATATTTCCTTATACCCAGATAATAACAACATAACTGAATGCATAATATTAATAATCTATGATTCGTAATGAAGGTTTAGTTAGACATCGTACGATATATCGTCCTTCGATCGACCAATCCTATTTCATAAATGGGGGGAGATTATCTCCGGGATTATTTACTTACATATATCTGAGTTTATTATATTTAAGTTTTTTCATTTTTCCCCTTTTAACCCACTGTAAAAATTCATATATTTAATCTTACACAGTGCTTTGAAAGCACTATCTCGAAAAACTGAAGATAATACAAATTGCGTACATAACAGTACATCTGCGTAAAATTTCAAAATTTTGCAGATTTCACCATTGAGTAACTGCAATAATTATCATTTCAAGCGGCGCCATCTAATGTTCCCAATGAAAACCCAACAACCGAAGGTTTCTGAAATAGCGGCAATAAGTTGTACTTAATTTAGTATAACTATTACAGCGTGCGAAACCCTCATCGACCCAATGCCCCTTCTTTCAACCATTGAACTGTAGTGCCGTAAAATTTCAATGCCCGCAGGGTCTTACAAGGCCGCAGTAAATGTACTAAAAATGTACAATCCGGCTTTCAAGCAGTACAAACTAAAGCTCCCCTCCAAGATGTAATACATTCCCGATTCCCAGTCGGACTCGGACTCGGGTTTGCTTTAGTACAGAATTGTCCATAGTGGACTTTGGCGCGGGCCAGTGCCGTTCGTCGCTACTCGCAACTTTCGATGATTAGTCTGAAATTCGGAAGAAAAAAATCAGTTTTTTGAATAATTCGGAGAACGTTATCTGACGAGGTGGTGCGTAGAGAGGATTAAGTCACCTAGTGCGGCCCATTGTTGTGGATTTCGTTATATACTGAAGGTTGGTAACACCAATGTTATCAGAAAATCAATATTTACTCTTCGTTTATCTTGAGTTTCTGTGTATTGTGTGGTCTGTAGTAAAAATTCTGATTCTTCAACGGCTTCTCCATGGTTTCCGCGATTTCCTAATGGAAAATCCTCCTCCCTCATATTTCCAATTAAACCTTCCTTGACGTCAGTAGATAAAAATAATTTCGATTTAGGTTGAATTGAGGGGACGCGTATCATTAGATACCCTTAAATGCAAGCCCTAATCGATGGCTAACCACAAAGAGGTTAATTACCATTCTTTTTCCATGCTTGGAAATCGGTTTAATTTAAATTGGTTCCTTTGGAAATAGAGATGCTACAAAGGGGGTAAATGAGCGCTGCTAGACGATGAATACTACATTATACTACCGACCCCGTTTCTCATTAAGCAAAGAGAAAAATTCAACACATGTGCGTTAATACCTTCTTCCGCTTGTCATCTGTTAAGCGATCGTTACCGAATGTAGGTTGAGCCTCTGCGGACTGAATAGCGGACAGGAGAAAATATGGTTTTTTTTAAATCGATTTGGTGCCTATAAACACCTACCATATTAAGCCTGATGGCACCCATGGTACCCTTTCAAACTGTGAAGTAAAAGTGACAATTTTAAATCGATTGGAAACCTGCTACCTACGTACTATTTCGTTGCGAAGATGTGGCTTTAATGCTGCGGCGGGAGATTCCTCTGTAGGTGAAAAAAAAAGCAATAAGAGAATTTAATTAAAAACAGTTATCCAAAGGTTATGAATAAACAGATTTCTCTGAGCGTGTGGCAAATTCATGTTATTGCACGTGCTAAAAAGTATTTTTTTACCGCACATGTGCATGTAAGTTACGTAAAACCTGTGGCAAAATTAGCCTGCCCAGTTGACCATGATATGGACTATGGAAATTTGACACACGTTGGCCTAATGTTTTTTCCCACTCGAGCGTGGAGAATCGCATTTTACCTGAGACTTACTGAGACTGGGAACGCACTCATGGAGGAAGATTGCAGCATAATTATTCTCGGAAAGCTGATTCGTTTCTTTTCCGCATTCTCTATAACACGCATAAATTAACGTCTTTTTCCTACTATGAAAATAATAGTTTTCTCAATATCATGCATCCTCACTTATCATGAAAGTTAACCTTCATATTTCAACGTCTGAAATACCCAGTTTAGCACTTTCAACAGGTTTAAATTTCTTGTCCTAAAAAATCAATTTTCGTGCTTCGGAACATCCTTACTATCACCAAAAGTAGCACCTCTATGCTGAGATACCTTTGCTCTTCAACGTCTGTGTTAGCCTCACTTTTCATCTCATGAAGATATAAACTTACAAGCTCTAAAGTGGTCGCCGTTTCCCATTATACGACATCTGATCTCCGGGTTTGAGTCATCTTCACCTATCATCAAAAGAATCCGCATTTTTAAGCTAAGATCCCTCACTTTTCACCACCTGAAATTGTGAATTTACACGCTCCTAACTAATTTTTCCATTTCCAAGCAGAGTTATTCCCCATTCTAAGTGTGGGAAAGTGGGAACTTAGTTTTCAGATTTCCTTCAAATCGTGTTATTAATTCCCTTCATTAACGAACATTCGAATGGTGCTATTATTTATCCTTATTTCACCTACGGGAAAACTGAGGAAAATTAAGAGAAAGGAAAGGCTAAAGAGAAAGGACGACTAAAATAAATATTAACATTAAGATCGTCATGGTCTGCTCCGTCCTCTAGTTATCGTACCACTCACCGAACCAATCTGCCCCTTATTGGTTCAAATTTGTCCTGCTCCCAGATTCGCCATTAGCACTCCTCACGGCGCTCTTTATCATCAAGATTCATAACTGTTCCATTAGTCAACCTGAGTTATGGTCCTGTAGGCGTGCATTAGTGCTATTAATGGTTCTATACCTACCGGGTCCCAGTGCAAGTGGTTCGGCGAAAAGGGGGCGCGAAGTTGATTCGATGCTCACATATCTGTCGTTCTATGCTAAAAAGTAGAGCTTTCCAAGGGTGGTAAGCACGCCAAAAGCAAATCGCGAAAATGTTACGAAACGGGGTAGTTTTGGTCCTGAACCGCAGGGAAACTAGTTTCACCTCGCGGTAAATTCACACGCAAATAGCTATTTGGATGTAGGCGGGACAGCCGTGATATGATACAAATAACAATGTGAAAATTCTAGTTTGATCCAGAATAAATGAGGTTCTCTCAGCTCGTTAAACGATACAAAGACGTGCCAGGCACGATGCTATCAAAAATGTGCAGAAAGAAAACAACATTCCAAATAGAAATTTTTACCAAAATTCCGTGTGCCAATGAATATTATTATCATTAAAATTGGCCCATAAAGTGGCTGATGTTGACTGGGCAAATCCATGAAGCAAAACAGCGGCAGATTTCAGTCATCAGTCAACATGGCAACGCTAAACGTTACTTTTTTATGTTTGGTAAGCACCAGCAATCACATCAGTGTAATAATGCTAATTTAATATACAGGGTGATTTGGAAAAGTTTTTTTTCAAATCCGCATGTTTACTCATGGACTTGTCACACTCCAAGGAGATCTAGGGAGATCCGTTTCAGACAACTTCATTTATTACGTGTGCATCAGTAAACTAATGCCTATGTTCATTGGGTCAAAACCAAATGCCTCATAATCAATCTACTGTTACGGTAATAAACAAATTAGATGCAATAAATTACGAGCACCGTTATAGCTTATTTACGAAACTTGAACGCGGAACGCACCTCATTTAATAATACTGTAACACAGCAGAACCTAGCTTCATTAGCTGTTCCTTGACCAGATTCATTACTTGGTGGACTACTACGTTCTCGAATGGTGTTCTGCGGTGGAATTTCGGTGATCACACGTACGTCAGTGTGATCTTATTGGCAAATGAATCAATTGTGTCTTACGTAGGCAGCTTCGCACCTGAAAATCGGAATTTCACGTTTTCAAACGACCTTGTAGCGAAACAAAGGCATTTTCGGTACGAAAATAATAATTATCGTTCGCCTTGGAAATTTAGTAATTCGGACGAGTGAGTCTTTTGGCAAGATCTCAAGAATTATTTTTATTTTCGAGTTCGTTATACACTGCTTTCCACACGAAGGAAACTTATTGTTTTATCGAACAACGGTCCATTGTAAACGAAGATAATCGAAATTATGCCGCCTCGTTTTCTCTCTCGAATGAAAAAAACCGCACTTACTCAAGAAAAATGATAGATATTCATATACATTCACACCTCCGCATCGCACAAGAGGAGGACTTTCTATTCGCGTTTCACGGGCGCGCCCTGCCGTGGCCGAAACGACTTTCCCACATTCGATTAAGTATCGATGTAATTAATTTGTCGACGCAAGGGATTAATTGGAATTAATAATTATTATGGGAGAATTGGGAGGGAGATCCCTCTTTTATGTCCTGTGTAAAAACGCGCACCACGCAGCCTTTGAAGTTCTGAAAGAGCTTCTTTATAGGGTCAATTGCCCATCCGCAGACACTGCACATGCGGCAATTTTCCTTCGTTAATATTAAATGGTCCCATTACACCCACTTTAGTATATTAATGATTTCATGTGTCCAATTCGACGATGTTTTCTTATGTATTTGCCGTATTACAACAAAACGCCTGCAGACACAAAAATTTTTTTTTCCACAGAACGTCCTATACCGGGTGTCTCGTTAAGATGCTGTCTAGACACCCTGACTACGAAACACCCTGTAGACATAGAAAAGCGATTTAAATACAAGTGACATGATGGAGGCACAGGTATAGACTGAACATAATTTCCAACGTTATACGAGGTGGCTGAAAAAGTGCCCTACGACTCGACATTTTTATTTTAAATATTGACCCCCTGTATAGCTGTTGCACTTTTGGATTCGCCGCAAAAGATATCGACATTTGAAATGTGGTTTCATTATTTATTAGTAATTTTTTGACCGGGCCTAACTACCATGCATTAATGTCCCTGTGATGCCACCATGACCTCTTGCGTCTTATTCGCGCCGGCGCATATCTAACGACAAAATGACGTCACCGATACATGGTTGTGTCAGCTACTGTTTGCTGAGTTCACTTCGTTCATTTCATTCATTAATTCATTCATTCTTTGCTCATTCCATGTAACTTCTTAAATCTCATATTGGTCGCATCAGTTGTCATGATTCATCCATTTTGAGTGCTGCTCAGTACGTCCCTGATTGCTGGAAATTCCAAAGTTTATGAATTTCAGGTGTCTAACACCGATAAAATTCAGTGTCGCAGCATGTTTTTCTATAATTCCGCGTATTTGAAAACTCACAGCTGTTCGCATAATTTTCCATCATTTTCGCCCTCTTTCGAAACTTGCCTGATACGTGCCTGCTGCCTGAAATTCCCAAATGGTGAAGAAGATTCAGTTATGTAGTCCGTGTCAAGGGCCACGTGCATATCGTTCTGGGGATTCAGTGGTATTCAGTAAGTCAGTGGCGTAGTTTATTCGAATGAGATAATGTGAGGTTCTTTTGAGGTGGAGTAGTTGATAAGCACCCAAATTGTTTTGTGAAAGGTTTTTACCCCTTGTGTGAGCCTCAATTACGAAGAGCGGGAATATAAGTGCCGCCTCTAAAAGCTCGCGGTTTTGAGTTCCATGAAAGTGAGTAGGGTAGTTGTCGCTTATTCTCGGAAACTATGAGAATGTTTTGAGTAATATTTCTTTAGCTTTTGAGCATATGCTTTTCAGGGCTTTACAATCTGGAATGTGCAGTTTACACCCTGTCTATTATACAACATAAACTTGTACAGGATGGTCCACGTAAGGTTGTCCTCTACCTTATCTCAAGAATCGTAAAGTTTAGGAAAAAAGTGTAATATAAAAGTTACCCAGGTTTTCAGGAATTTTAATTTTTTGATATTTTTGAAGTGGTTTCATATTTTGTAATGACAAAAAATATTTGTATTTACAAGCAGGATTAGTATTCGTAATAAAATCTAGGGTATTCCATTTTAAAAAAATCATTTCTGGACCACCCCGTAACTTCGAAAATGTTAAAAAATAAAAATTCACGAAAATATAAAAAACTCTTATATTAAACTCTTTCTAAACCTTGCGATTGTTGAGAGAAGGCAGTGGCCCATCTTACGTGGACCGTCCTGTACATGTACATGTTCCTCAACCAAAACATCGTGGTATTGCAACAATAAAAAATCTCTCATAAACAGCTGCACGTGTTCAAAACGAAATTGTAACAGTTGCAGGGTAGCACTAAGCCACTTTTAACCTAAGCCCACATTTCCGGTTTTCTGACCTCAATGTGCACGTATAAAATATGAAAAGCAATTCACCCAGAAAACTAGGAAATAAATTAAATTAAAACTTTATTACAAACGAATATTGGTAGCGCAATAAAAACATAACAAAGCCGACAACCATAACAACCATGGGGAAAAGTAAATTTTTTTTTAAAACCAAAACTAATGGTTCTGAAAGCAATAATATTTGGCAATAACCCATACTTGTTATCGATCAATCAGGACTATTATTGTTAACATGTGCGCCCATGACTTGAAATTCTCTGAAGACCGTCCAGGCTTGTTTACAGTCAGATAATGAGGTCCAAAGCTAATTACGCAATGAGAGATTACCTCACGAGACCCAACACATTTCTCCAAATATGTTTACAAGATAAGCCGTATGTGTTGTAGTGATATGTGGCAGGTATCTTATGACTATACCAAGAAGTGATGTCATGACGTTTGAAAACAATAATAGGATAAGTGTCTGACTTCTACAAGTTAAAGCGTTAAATTATGGATTTTTTGTTGCACTGAGTTGAATAACTGTAGGACAAAGTTGAGTTTTTAAATCATGTGACGTTCCGCAGATAGAACTCCGCCCCTGAAGTTTGCGGGAGGTTGATGAACACAATAGTCTTCTACATTTTCCGGTATTCTCCGGACTCGATGGCCCACTCAAGAGATCTCGAAAGGAAATGGTAAACTAATGGAACGAACCGAATTTTGATATATTTTTATGCGACCCTTCCCATTAACCAGAAACAAACTACGTCGCTGAACCCACCGGGGCTCGAAATCAAAAAATATTTCTATAAGTTTTGGGACTTCTAGGAACCATGAATGTACCTAATAGGACTGAAAACTGAACTTTCTTCAGTTCAAAGATATACCAACATTCTCATGCAGATTCGGGAATTTCCAGAAATCAGGGACGTACCAAATAGTCTTCAAAGAAGATCGAAAAATGTAATAAAAGAGGTGAGCCTTACTCTAATTTAAAAAAAGCCTGTAATACCTCGCAAACCCTAAGAGCAATTACATTAAATGTATAAATTAGATGAATCGCCGATGAGCTTGCACTGGGCGGGGTGCTCCATCTCCTTCAGTTCCCGAGATATAGACTAAATTTAATATTGATTATCGAAATTTTGACGCCACCTCGAAATAAGTTGTTCAAATTGGATTTTCAGGGTTTCAGAACCTCAAGGAGAATCCCAACAATTTCAAATTTTTTTCAAAAATTTCTAAAAAGCCAAATTTTTAACCCTTTTCAGATTTTAAGCGTTAATGTTAAATTAAGGGCAATTGCATTAAAAATTTTAATCGAATTCATCACTTCGATGCGCTATTACCTTGAACTGTGTATATTACTCTATCTCTTTCAGTTTCCGAGATATGAACTAATGTAAATTTAGGGTAAATTTAAACCCCGAAGATTTTTCTGTAACTTAAGAATTAAATGAAATCAGGGAGGCAACATGGAAATTTTGGGCATAAAACACGTTCGAGAACAAGAATTCAGCATCTACTGGCATAACTTCGTAAACTATGCTGTAATGGGAGAAAAAGATACCTGTTTCTACGAAATCCCATAATGTAATAAAATTACGAACCAGAGAACAAAACTGCCTAAAATTTGAATAGAAACATCATTTTTTCTAGCTTATCGTGCCATAATAAAAGAAACGAGCGTCTTTACCACGGGAAAGTATGTAAGACCCATAGCACCTCTATATAGGTATTGAACGGTCCTCTAAGTTACGACACTTATGATGCTTGACAGTTCAAATAACGCCTTCTCTTTGGTAATAACAATCTTCTTATGGATTATGAGTATTAGATAAGCTTACACACAGATGGTTTTGATGCTTTAAAGGTATTTAAAGTAAAGATTTTCCCACATATGGTCTCATATGGAGGAAAAGTTTGGGTGTCGATCTAGGTGTTAACAACCTTTTTTGAGGCTACGGCCATATGGAGATTATTTATTTTTTAATGTATAACGTTGAAAGGGGAGATACTGATGCTATCACTTATACAGGATGTTGCAAATACTATTATTATATTCGTTTAAATTAGAAGAAATGTTCAAAGAACTACTACACACGTTTAGAAGTTGTTGATGAACCAGACAAGAAATGTAGTTCGTGCAGCATAATATGCAACTAAGCTTTAATTTACTTGGATAGGAAGAGCAGGACCTCATGCATGGCCTCCCAGATCACCCGATATGAATCCGTTAGATTTTTTGTGAGGGCACTTGAGTTCGCTAGTTTATGAAACGGTAGTCGAAAACGAAGGAGATCTGAGTAACAGGATATGAGTCGTGTACTATTATTAAACATACAGCAGGTGTATTCGCCAATCAATCCTGAAGAGGACTGATTGAAAAAACGGAACTAAAAATTTAATTTGAATTGCCTGTATCTTGAGAACTTAGCGGACCTGCGAACTCTAGTGAATATGAATTGTTCATTTAAGAAGTTTATACATGTACTTCACCCTGTATAATAAAATTCACATTATACACCCTGTATAATGAAAACCACCTAAACCTTAAAATATTGGAATTAAAATTATCCGGTATTATGATTTTCCGGACAAATTCGTGAACAAACAAAACATTTTTACTTGGCCATTAAAATGCAATAAAGACCTGCTGTTGACAACTCAGATGTAGATTAACTTGTGTCTCTTTCTCTCGAGGAACCTGTTGCCTGACACACATTTTCCTCTTCAGTGAAATTTTACTGTTTAAGTTCTAGTCCGAAATAATCACTTATTTAACTATTTAAACAAAGTGTTGGTAACGTTAATTATTGTCAGTTATGCATAAGCAATAAGAGGATTAACGATAAACGTCCGTTCTGGGAACACGAAACGGGCTGTTAAAGAACAGTTTATTGATTCCAAACACAACAATAGTACATACATACGTTAGAGAACGTGGTTCGATTATGTAATGGAGTTATTTATTTATTTAAAAGATCGTGTTTTGTGATGGCTGAGCATGTGTTAAGTCTTGAGCTACAGTTTACGATCATGGTCGATGTCAATCATGGTTTTTCGTCGTTTTTGGTTAAAATTAGAAGGAAAACACCGATGGTCACATGGAAGGGCCTGTGAATAAGAAAGACAATCTTTATAGAAAGTCGTCACGAACACTGCTCTTTAGGAGAGCAACAATAATCTCGACTCCAAATCACCTTCCAACTCTAATTTAGAGCCTCCGAAAGGTCGTTAACCTCTCGGAAGTTCTCGAATTAATCAAGATTTAAAGTTGCAAAATGCACCTTAAAAACTTTTAAAATCCCCTGAAAACCTCTTTCGACGTCCATCATAATTTTTTATATTTAAAAATATCTCAAAAGCTGATAAAAGAGAAATCTTTTCTGCAATTTTGAAAACATGGTTTGCCTAGAAAATTATGAATTAAAAAAAATTGTGCCTCTCCTGGAACCTCCCAAAATAGTAGCGCCTAAATGCCATAGGCGTAGGAAACTTTTTTTTACAATTCAAAAATTCCACAAAATGAATACTCTTGAGTCGAGTTCCAGTATCTGCCTTGTAGTACCTGCCTGCTGTTAATATTTAAATCGATACACAAATGAGACATTTAATACAGAACACTTCAGGCTTTGGATTCTGAAAATTACCAGTCTTTTGTAGTCAGTGAACTCAAAGATTCAGAAACTAATTTTTCTCGGATTGAAATTCTATGCTTAACTTGATTTTTTTTGACCCAATATAAGGTATGTATGTTATGTTCTCACTGTGCTTTAGAGATATTTTGGGTGATTATTAAAATAAAAGCTGATTTCCTACTCTTTTATTGTGCTGCAGTGGCAGCGACTTCATGGTACACCAGTGGTTTTAGCACACTAACTAGATAGTAGAAGTATCAGATTTATATTTATAAGTTCTCATGATATTTTCGTTGGATTTTTGATATTATTACTAAAGAATGACAACAGATACGCCAATGAAGTATGCAAAGGAAAATAATTAAGATAACGAAAATCATATTGAATTTATAAATATTTACAAGATTATTGTGGCAACTAAGCCAGTGGAGTATTCATTGGCAAAAAGCAGTAATGGATCGAGAATTTCGAAATAATTATGGACTAATTTTATAGTAATCCAGTGACAGCGGCAGATTTACTTTTAAAAAATAACAGTCTGATAACATTTTTACTGAATTTACTTTACACTAGAAAATTACAACAGCTACGCTAATGGAGTTCGCATGGGAAAATAAAACAGTGCCGCTGGAATTTGGGACTCATCTATCGAATTTTTGTAAAGTAGTCCAGTAGCAGCGTCAAATTTGCTTATGGAGCCTCATTGTCTAATAATATTTATTACAGTTTTTTTAGGCCTCTATTACCACTGCGTTAATGGAGCATGCAATAAAAATCGAAGCAATGATTGTGGAATTTGGAAATACCTACAATGGCGGCCATATAATTAAGAACGATATATGAACAAATAGAAAATATAATTCCTTGAAGGTAAACTTTAAAAATCACAACTATTTCTTTAATGTCTCTTTATTCGATCATAAGAGAGGTTAATAATACAAATTTTAGGAAAATTGCAATAATCGAAACTTAAAAAAATATACTTTTTCATAAAAAAGTCAATAAATCTTCGGAAATATAATTAAGAACGATGTATTTAAACAAATATCAATGTATAAAAAAAATAAACAAACAAAACATAAAATAACTAGTAACGACTCGGGTGGCCTTTATTCTTCTCTACTTCCAAACAACGACTTGGCATAACCTTAATTACTGTTTGACAACATTCCTTAGGAATAAAGTACCACACTTGCTTAACAGCGTTGAATAAATTTGGAATATTTTAAATGTTTTCTTGTCTCAAAGCCTTTTTTACATCGTTCCACAAATTTTCAATGGGATTAAAATCCAGACTACAGAAAGACCATCTTAGAAGAGAGAGAATTCTGATCGGACCAAGCACGTACGCTAGCTACCGTATGCTTCGGTTCGTTGAAATTTTCAAATTACAGGCAAGTTTTCTTCGGCATACGGTAACATTACAGTCTTCATAATATTCTTATATTGGACGCGATTCATAATCCCCTCAATTTTATGGATAGGGCCTGAACCAGGAAAACAACTCCATACTTGACTCGATCCATTTCCGATGAATTGATGATGATTGCGATGCATTTAGGATTGTATTTTTGGTTTAAACATCTGATCCTATCCGATATCCGATTGATTTTTGTTTCATCGGACCAAAGAACATATCTCCACTGGGACAAGGTCCTTACCTTTTGGTCCTTTTGGCAAACTGTATTCTAGCCATTTTTTGAAATCATCGATTTTTTACGCGCAACTCGTCCATGTACATTGGCTTCAGACGTGTGATTATTCGAACGGATAACATTAAGTTTTTATGAGGGTAAAGCAAATATGAATCGGAATTTCTCTCGGGCGGTTAGTAGAGCATCAGTAGGGAGTTCGTATGCCTAGGGGTAATAGATGTCTCATCTTATGACTGATCAACAAAAACAACAGTCTCTTGAGATTTGTCGACAAACATTTTCAAGCTGCGGGAAATGATTTTTTGCAGCGTATTGCCACTTGCGACGAGACCTGGGTTCACCACTACACCCCAGAGTCAAAGCAAGCGAGCATGAAGCGGAGGAGGAAGGGTGTTAAAGTCAAAACACACCTTTTAACTGGAAAGGCCCTCTTAACAGTCTTTTGGGATTTCAAAGGATGTTTGGACATTGACTTTTTCTATGTACGTCACCCAGTTAACGCAGTCTATTACTGCTAGCTGCTGGCAGCGGCGAAGCTTACACGTCGCCAGAAAAGACGAGAGTTTTCGATTAGAAACGTGGTTCTGCTTCCCGACAATGTCCGTCCTCACACAGTCAACCTAAAAAAAAGTTGGACAAAATTCAATGGCCAACATTGAAGCATCCTCTCTATGGTCCGGACTTATCCCCTTGTGATTTAGCTCGTTGAAAGAGACGCCGGGAGGAGAAAAATTCGACAAAGATGCAGCTGTTGAGGGTTTCATGCGTAATTGGTTGCAAACACGCTTCACTTCTTTCTCCGATAACGGCATTAAGAAACTTCAAATGCGATGGGAAAAATCTATTTTTAAATCAGGACATTATGTAGGGAAAATAATGTGTACATTTTATTTTTGGATCTTGTTCCAATACATTTTTCAAACATAATTCCGGTTCATGTGTGATCCACCCTAATATTTTCACAACTTTTTGGAAAAATCTCTTTCTGGATACCAACCGCCATCATCACGGAATTTCGACGGGAAAGTCTCGCGATTTGTCTATCTGTTCCAGGATCCGGTTTTCGGGACTTCGTTTTGCGTGACAGATTTTGTGCAGTTCCATGGCTCTTCAAATGCTTAATCGCACGAAAGAGCACTGTTTTAGAGCATTGTTGCAACAATCTTATACGACATCCCCGAAGACCCCGAGTTAATAATTAGTTCTCTAAGTAGCGACGGACAATTTTTCGATTTTCGCGTTGTTTTCTACGTTTAATTCGTTCTCAAAATCGAAATCTTATAAAAACTTTCACAAATCGGCACCGATAGATATGCTAAACTGGCAAATCAACAGCGTTCTTAATCTGACGTCCACTCTCTATCAGTATTTGAAACGCACTGATTGATTTGGTATTTTCATAATACATGGGAATCCCCCAGCTTTGAGGACATTGATTTTTGCAGTGTTGCCAGACTTCCTCGGTTCCAATTTCAGTAAAGGAAGTACGCGTTCCTAGTTCTATGGCCGCCGCTGTGCGTCTAGTGGCGGAAGGTGCGAAGCAAAAGAAGAATTTAATTACGGATTTAACTGAGTAGTTAAACAACATTTTCCCAAACAACTCATGATTAACGAGGGTTTCGGGTCCATGACACATCTCTTGCATCACTGCCGCAATTTGCATGAAATCCTTAGCAGTCCCAGATTCTCACTTCTTTTATTTGATGACCTTAATGTTCAACGCGGGCAAAACTCGAAGAAGTTGCGTGTAATTAAAATATTGCAACAATTTCCATTGGCCAATACTAAAGATTTATACAATGGGGCTATTTATTATTTGACCGTACCGTTCGCAATTAATAATGTTTGATTATAAACTGTTACCTAATACGCTCTTGCGAGAATGTAATGGTGTCTGTTATTAATCAATTATAATAATGTGCAGTTATTTTGCTGTATGTTGTCGTGTATCAAATGCGGACGTTGCATTCATTAAAATGAAGACAAGGCAGGCAGCTCTGCCGCGCTTTGTCACGAAAACAGAGTCGTAATTCTTAAATTTAAGAGCGATTTCTGAATATCCAGGACTGCAGACTAATAGCTCTTAAATCTGGCGCCAGCTCCTGCTTTATGTATAAATAGTAAACAGTTGTAGACAGATAATTTGATTTTTAGTGTAAATATTAAGTTTTACTGGCCTCCTTTGGGGTCCAGTTCTTGGAGCGCTATCGTGTAGGAAGCGGCTGCAGCTGAATCTCGAACTTTACTAAAGCCGCCAATTAACGTTACTATCAACTAACTCTATCCATGTTTATGTCCGTTATTGCCCTTTCCATGCTCTTCCATTTCCATATTCTTCTCTGGCAAACGCTTTAATCAACCCAACATGTATTGCGGTAGCGTTAAATACATTGTACAGGGTGGTTTTAAGGGACGGGCCCCTACTTCAGGGGCGCATTCTACACATTCATATAAGATAAAATTTTAAATAGTTATTTTTCTAAATCGTCTCTTAAGAAAGTTATGACCGTTTAAAGGTGGGGCCGGTAAAGTAATTTCTTGACCCTACTTGGTGAACGGGAAGTCACAAAGGGTTGAAATTTGGTAGGTAGCCATAAATTTGGGTCTGAAATATTTTTACAAAAGAGATTTTAAATAATCAGTGGCGTGACGTTTTGGGGGACACACGTACTTATTTTTTTATAGAATTTCTTTTTTAATATAAAATTTTGGACATGACTTTTTAAAACCCGTTTTTCTGGAAAACGGTAAGTTTAAGCGAATTTAACAAAAAGTACCTTTTTATGGTTAAAAAAGCTGCTTATTATGCACACGATCTCTTCGTGTCAAAATTTAATATTACAAAAAAGTTTTATCCATAAATAAGCGTGTGTACCCCCCCCCCCCCCTCAAACGTCATGTCACTGATTAATTCAAATTTTTCTGTTAACAAAAATATTCCAGATCCAATTTTATCGCTGCTTACCAAATTTCAAGTTAGTGACTTCCCGTTCACCAATTAGGGTAAAAAAACCACATTACCGGCCTCTTGTACGTACCACCTTACATAATACACCTTTGGTCTACACAAAGTGTCCAGAAATAATGTTAAAATATTTTGGGATTTGATTTTAGAGATTAAAATAAAAATAAAAAATTCTTACAGACATACCATAAAATTTGCTTTTTAAAGAGGCTAAAACTCCTTAAAACAGAAACTCTGAAGATGGTTATTTCGCAATATTTTCGAAATGGTTTGCGTTAAAATTATGAAATTCGGCATACTGTAATGAATTAGAATGGGAAAACTGTTTTTGTGTTAGTAATTACATATTTTGGTCAGGGGCATCAGATACAGAGGTTCTCCTACGTAAATGTTGCATTAACTTTTTTGTTTGTAACATTTGTTAATTTTTTAAATCAAATTACTGAATCGCAAATATTTTTCAGTAAAAAAGGTCCTCTCATTTCATTTCGTTAGAATAGAACGTTTTCCAAAAAAATTAGTTTTTATAATCGATGCACGATTACATAGACGTCGAAATGCATCTTAATAAACATAGCAGGCATCCTTGTAACAGAAATATTTTTTTATTAACCAGCAATAACAAAGCTAATATTATTAAGGATTTATCTCTTATTCACAACAAATGTTGAAAATGTTCATTTCAATGAATTCTCTAATTCTTTTCTTCATAGATTTCGATGTCCATGTAATCGTGCGTCGGTTTGTAAACACTCATTTTTCTGGAAAACAGTCTATCCTAACGAAACAAAATAAGAGGATCTTTTTTAATTAAAAATATTTACGATTCAGTAATTTGATTTCAAAAAGTAAGGAATGTCATAAACAAAAAAGTTTGGTCAACATTTACGTAGGAATTTCCTGTATTTGACGCACTTGATTAAAATCTGCAATTATTAACACAAAAAAAGTTTTCCCATTTCAACTTGTTGCAATATATCGATTTTCGTAATTTTAGCGCAAACCAATTGGAAAAATATTGTGAAAAAACATTTTCCTTTAAGGAGTTCTAGCCTCTTTAAGAAGCAATTTTTGGGTCATATTTATAATACCTTCTTGTATTGTTTTAATCCCTAGAATTCTCTTCCAAAATATTTCAAGTTACTTCAAGACACCCTGTGCGTATGCGGCAAAATCTCAAAAGAACCTCCCCTTCGTGTTCAAGGCATTACCAAGACGTACGAAGGTCATAATTTAAAAAATTCACATTTGAAAGGAAATTCAAGTACGCCTATGAATTTTTAACACAACGTTGACAAAAGGGTACTGAATAGAACAAAAAATATTCCAATGGCGTAGCTCCCTCGGTTTTTACATCCTATGTAATTTCCCAAAAAACTTCTCTTAAGATTAGTTACATTAACAGGTTGTATGAAAGCTTAATTTAAAAATTAACCCTTTTAAAATGCAACTCCTACGTCTTTGATTGTTTGCCATAGATTAAACCAAACTATGCTCAATTATATAAAAAAATACCCCAGTGGCGTATCATCCTCGATTCATATGTAGCAAATTCCTAAAAAAAATCGTGTTCAATACATTAACAAGATTTATGAAGATCATAATAAAAAAAATTACCTTTTATAGCGCAATACGTCTACGACTATGAATTTTTCGAATGAAGTAGCCGAAAATGCACTGAATCAAATAGTGCATATCCCAGTAGCGTGCCACTCTCGGCTAATAAGCGGCAACTTCCCAAATAAACTGTTATTACATATATAGAATATGCTATAATTATAGTAAAATTCATAGAATATTTTCTTGCAGATTTTGCCATGCACCAAAAAGGCACCCACTAGCCCTCCCTACCTCTAACTCTCCCACCTAGTAAATCCATGCAATTAAACCTCTCCACCATGTAGATTCCCAACTCGACTAGCCTTCCATTAAACCCCATGCCATGGGCGCAAACATGGGCAAAAATGCTTCCCTGCTGGACGCCCTGCCCTCCGGCCAAGGCACTCTCCACGTGGTGATGCTGGGCCTGGATTCTGCGGGCAAAACCACAGCCCTTTACAGACTGAAATTCGACCAGTACCTGAATACAGTACCAACAATAGGGTTCAATTGCGAGAAGGTCAAGGGCATGATAGGAAAAGCCAAAGGTAAAGCTCAAAGTGCTAAGAAAGTCAATAGCATCATGTTAATTTTACCTCAAAACTGGGCATTGCTGAAGACCCTATATAAAAGATTGGTTTAAATTTGTTGATGGTCAATAATTGCTTCAGGGGTGAATTTCCTGGTCTGGGATGTCGGAGGTCAGGAAAAGCTGAGACCCCTATGGAAGTCCTACACAAGGTGCACTGATGGAATAGTGTTTGTCCTGGACTCTGTAGACGTGGAGCGAATGGAAGAAGCTAAGATGGAGTTGGTCAGAACTGTGAAATCACCGGAGAATTCCCAAGTACCGATCTTGGTCTTGGCTAACAAGCAGGATCTGCCTGGCGCACGGGAACCCAAGGATTTAGAAAAGCTCTTGGGTCTTACAGGTACTTGTAGCACATAATCTTAATATTCCCTTCTCACTCTATCAACAATTATAGAACTAGGCAACGGCGGAGCCCCCGGAGGTCACCTATGGCACGTGCAACCAGCATGCGCAATTACGGGAGACGGTCTCCATGAAGGTCTAGACGTGCTCTACGAGATGATTCTGAAAAGGCGAAAACTGGCGAAAGAGCGAAAGAAAAAGGGCAGATAGGGCGGGCTGGATGGTGCCTCCGGCAGCACCAAAACTACTTTTTGTTGATCGGTGAAGTGTATTGTTAGTGACTTGTGAATATCCGCTTTAATTGTGCCCCGCAACTGCCATCATAGGAATTTATTAGCTTTTTTGAATCAGACAGCTGTTTGTGCGCAGCCGCGCCCCCCTCGTGCTGTGATATTCATTAAATTGCCCGAGACTCTCTCCGTTCAAAAACCCAACGAATTTATTAATAACTATAGTGCGTTCAGACTTTAAATTGATCAAATGCGCGCGATATAAAAAAAATCGAACGTACGGCCAATAGCAGCGCGACAAACGACCGCCTGGACCAATGGCGCATGATCACGCCCCCGATGTTTTTGCTTACATCGCAGGCACTTGAAATGGGAATCGAGTATATAGGATGGACTTTTTAAGATTCGCCCTTGGATTGCGTGAAATTTGAGAGTTATCTACCAAGAACTTTTCAAGAAACACCTAATTAACGGCGAGGGAAAATACAGGGTGAAACATTAAAAAAAGTGCATAAAATTTTTTTCAGCCTTCTTGTGGGTTTAGAAATAATTCAGTTTACATGAACATCGAAAATTTTCTTTCTAACTGCCTTAAATTTCATGCAGTTTTCTGGCAGGCCTTAACAAACCCACCCTGTATATTCGCTTTTCAGACACAATCACAAAGGAAGGTAAATTAAATTAGTGTTATTGTTCTCTCTCGATGTTTTGACCTTAAAAACCGAAAGTTACACGAGAGTGTGTAATTTATTTACGATTATTATGTGTGGTATAGTTAGGCAACGCGAATGCGTTGATCCATCGCTCATTTATAGTTTTTTTTTTAATTGTTGTGCAATTTTCACTATTATTATAATTAGGACAAGTGCAAGAGCACGCAAAGTCTCAGTGTTGAAGAGTCTTGTTTTATACCAAAGGTGCTTCTTCTTCTTCGCCAATCGTCAGCGACATTCTACGTATTGATTTGTTGGGTGGCATTGAACGTTAGCATGTTAGTTCCGCTAAGTATACATTATCTGCTAGATACAACGTGTTGGAAATAATAGTGCAGTGCCATATAATTATTTAAAAGTGCACAACAAAAAAATTCTGACGCTGCCACTGGAAAATATAAAACCGCTTAATATTCAGTTGTATTTTTTTAGCTTTTTTCAATACGAATTTCATTTATGCACGCGACGTAATTCGCCAAAGCAGATCCAAATAACAAATTCAGTACGTTCTGGAATTTTTCTATCTTCCTATGTTAATTACAAATGAAATCATTCTGACGATGCAGCAGGAACGCCGTAAAATAAGTGGAAATTCGCCTACTTTCGAGTGTTTTCTTTTGCTGCCCGTTCCATTTCCATTTTTAAATGGAAATTTCATTGGCGTAGCCGACGCACTTGCCAAGGAAAAGTTCTCAATGAACGTTGCAGCGATGTCAGGAAGGTTTTTTTATCTTTCAAATAATTTTTAAAAATCCGACTCTGCCACTGGAGCCCCCTATCAAACCACTCAATATCTATTTTAACTTCTTCCGTTGCTGCCTTATTTTCTATGTTAATTCCACTGGCGCAGTGCAGCCTGCACGATTGCCAAAGAAAAAGTTCCGAATAAGAATTTCAATAAAATCGAAAATTTAATTATGCCTTAATATGACTTAATACATTCTGGCGCTGCCCCTGAAAGCCTTTAGTAAGTAAATCATTTATAAAATTAATAAATTCATACACTGTTGGCTTATTTTTCAGTGCGAATTCCAGTGGCGCAACCCATGTGGTTTGCCAAGGAAGAAGATCCAAATTAGAATTTCAGTAAATTAGCGAATTTGCTGAAATTCTAATTAATATATCTCTATCTATATTATTATCCTTCCAAGTGGTTTAGAAAACCCTGATCCCGCCACTGGAATGTAGTAAATTTATTTGATACACAATTGTAAATTTACCATTGCTGTAATATTTTTTAATGCAAATTCCAGTGGCGTAGCCAATATAATTTGCCAAGGATTAAGTTCTAAGTAGGAGTTTCAATAAGTTCAAGAATTTTATCGTCTTTTGAAATAACTAAAAAAATTTCTCTGCTGTCGAAGCCCTCAATAATTATTTATAAACACGTAAACTGCTCTTATTTGTCAATGCGAATTCCATTGGCGTACCCGACCTAATTTATTACTGCAATTCTCAAGTTCGACTTTTAAGATTGTTCTGCTAGAAAGTTCAGAATTTACTCTATCTCAGCCGCCTCAGATTTGAGGTCAATGAGTGGTACTGAAGTTGAGGAAGAAGTTTTTTATGCAGACCGTTTCAGTGCTTTGCAAGTCCGAAGTTCCACATTTATTTAAAAATTTTGTAACTTTTCAAACAAAACGCTCACGCCTTTGGAATTTATTCCCTCGAATAAACTAGATTTTCCTCAATTTAAATAATCCTCAAATTTGAAGTGTGTCAACGCTTCCGAAGACGAAAGTTTGAAGCTTTCATAAGGCAAAAACGCAGACTTCAAAATCGAGAAAGTAGGGACCACTCCATTCTTATTTCCGACACAGTGTATACAATAATGTTGCTGAGGTTTGTCGGATGAATATACCGGGTATTTCTGAAAGATGGCCCACAAAAGATTTTCGTAGAATTTGAGAAATGATATTAATTTGAAAATAGTAGAAATTTTCGAAAACACGGAGCCATCTTGTTATTTCCAAAAAAAGCGTCCTTCGTCGCCATTTTGAACCTGCATATCAGCGTGTGATACATCATTTTAAAGTAAAGCTTGCGCTTTTTAACACTGAAAAATAATGATAAGTCAGTCTTCTGAATCTCCCGGTATATGAATTAATATTTATGTGTCACGTTAAGTAACTGGGTTAGTTACCATATGCTGTTCCACGAAGTTTGCTTTGAAATTGAATGATTTTCATTACTATTAACACTGTGTAGCTAGACATATCTTGATTATTATTAATGGACAAATATTCCTATAGTTTCCATTAAAACAATACTATTTATTATTGGAGATAGACACACCCCCAACATGTTTTCGGTGATATCACAATATATTTGCTTATACCACAAAGTGTAATAATAGATTCTATACTGTAGTATAATAATTCAAAATAATAATTGCTATTTTGTGTTGTTAGTTAAGGGTTTTTAATGTTTCCATGATTGTTATGAATAGTACGTTGACATAATCGCCATGTTCGTTATACACTTTAATAATTATTTCTCTCCTCTGTATATATTGTACCTACCAAAAAGAAGCAAATTGTGTATTATAAACGATATTTCTTTTATTAAATCGAAGTTGTTTTTACAAATTCGAAGAGTTTTATTTGCTTCCCACTCGTATCGATTTACATGAGGGAAACGATTCTGGATGCTCTTCTCTGGATGGTCAGGAATTAAACTTCGAGGATCGCGTGACGTGAGACAAAGCCCCGCTTTGCACCGGTTGCTCTGGATATCGATCCCCAACTAGAAATTGGATATGAAGGATGTCAGCTCTACCTATAGCAAATATTTATATTTTTGACTCCTGGATGGTCCAATTCCTGGAAAATTGGCTCTCAAGTCACGGATTTCTGAAACGAGTTGCTGGGGTTTTAAACATGAGAAAAATCAGCTGCGCAGCTTAAAAATCGTTGCAGATTATTTACCGTTAGGTTTGGTTGTTTTTTTAGGCCATGTTTAAGTGCTTTGCAGCAAAAATTTTATACAGGGTGTTGCTTAAGTACGTGGCCATGCTTCGAGGGGTGATTATTTGAGTGATTCTAGTACAAAAAGTTTGTATAAACATGTGTCCGGTAATGCTTCGTGTTCAAGACACAGGGTGTCAAACTTTTTTGAAAAAGTCGTTTTTTCGTAAAAATTTTAATGATGCTTTAGCCCATTCTGTTGAAATTTGACAGTGTTATTATCGTTATTTATGCGTCATTGACTTCTTCAAAACTTTTATATTTTTTTCACATTAAGCAACTAAAAATAAACCTTGAAGCAAAAAAAATCAGGAGACCAAAAGTTGTATTTTTAGGTGCTTAATGCAACGAAAATATAAGTTTTAAAAAAGTCAATGGCGCATAAATTACAATAATAATCATAAATAACACCGTTAAATTTCAACAAAATCACCTAGAGAATTATTAAGATTTTCAGGAAAAAACGACTCTTTCAAAAAAGTTTAACACCCTGTGTCTTGAGCACGAAGCATTACCGGACCTTTGTTTATACAAACTTTTCATCCTAAAATTACTCAAAGAATCACCCCTCGAAGTTTGGCCTCGCACTTAAAGACGACCCTGAACAGAACTTTTGCTGCAAAGTAGGATCGTACTTAAACATGACGTAAAAACTAACTAAACCTAACCGTAAACAACCTGGAACAATTTTTAAGCTGCGCCGCTGATTTTTCTCATGTTTAAAACCTCAGCAACTCGTCTCCTGAAATCAGTGATGAGAATCGACTATTCTTTTGTCGAAAAATTCAATGTGGTGCTCATAAGAAAAAAAGTTGATGATGGTAGCTGAAAGACGAAACGTCGGATGGAAAATTTGAAAACATCATCATATAGCTGAGAAAAAGTGGCAATGAAAATATGTTTGTGGTTTTGAGCTTCCTTGTCAAATAAGGCTAAAAAATAGAAACAAAACCACCAATTTTTGGTTTTTTTCGAATGTACTTCTGTGGTAGTGGTGGTAGTGTGGTAATATATGTAGTGGTTAATTCTTTTCATTCTTTTCACAGTTTGTTAAATTTAGTTCAGATTAGTTCAGGTTAGTTTGTTAAATTTAGTTTGGTAGTATGACTACATACATATATGGTTAAGTCAGTGCTTGTTCAAATTCTAATGAAGTCAGTGGTGTACCTCCGAATATTTTCCGAGATTTTTTGTAAGTTACTATTATTAAACGTTGATCGAATCGATTTTTCAAGAGCTATTTTAAACTTCCTGGAATTAACTCTGGCACACAACAGATTTATGGAAAATCGACTTTTATAGATCTTGAACATGGTCGTAAAATTTGAAGATTTTATTGTAATCAGTGGCGTAGGTTCGTATTTACCTTTAGGGTTAGACACAGTTTTTCAACCATTTTTAAAATCCTATTTGACACGACTCCGATTCCTAATTAACGTCTCAATTGGAAAACTTTTGGGGCTTCAAGGTCAACTAAAGTCAGTGGCGCCCTTGAAGTGAATCAAAGAGAGACAAAAATTAAGGCGATTTATTAATCCGTTTTTCTTAAATTCTTAACAGTTTTCCAGGATCGTTCGTAACTTAAATGTAAACTCTGGCTTCTTCAAAAGAATTTTCGATCGGTTCAACCAAAAGTATGTATTTCCTTCGATGCCTACGGCCACTAGCTCAGGTAGAAACTCTTTTTTACCTGCCTAATTTAGTTGTAGACAGCAAAAAATGAGCATAGACTTTAATTTTGTCCTTCGTAAATCTCGAAATAGTTTCAAAATTTCGTGCTTTCACAAGAAATTACTTAGATTTGAAGCAGATAAACAACACGCTCTTGGGGACAAAATTTGGTCTTTTACCCTCTTGAATTTCCTAGGAGTAAAACCTCCCTAAAACAAACATTTATTTGATTTACGAGCATCGAAATCCCAATTCTCTCACGAAAATCATCAGGGGAATAAGAAAAATGTGCCAAACACCGGGCCATCCTGAAGAATACCCTGAGGGCGCAGCTGGTGTAGCATAGTATTAAGCTCTGCCTACCTGGTTATTCCAAAACAAACGGCCTTAGTGTTCAATCCGTACAGATTTCTGATGCAAGAATACCTACACAAAATTAAAGGCAGAGGCGTACTCAGAAATATTCTTTTCATAAGTACAGAACATTTAAAGATTCTTGTTATGATGTGGGCATGCCGGGTACCATGGTTTGCAAACGTTTAAGTAGGCAATATAATGTGAAACTCTACTATGAAATAAGGGGAGCAGATGTCATCTAATCCCGTCCTGTGCTCGCCTTAAATCTCGAGCACATATGGGCAAGCCAGACAAAGATTGCTCAACCATATAGAAAGAGCGGAGGTATAAAGCATAAAGCAGAATCTTATGGGGTACCCATTTTGCTCCTATTTTTAGGATAAGAGTAATTACAGCAAATGCGAGCTAAATATACCATACTTAGGTTACAATATTGTTTATGTCTCTCTATATTTGGAGCTCTCCTAAAATAACGAGGCGCGCTTCCTATAACAATCGTAGAGAAAAGAAAACCCTTCCACTTCAATTCCCATTTTGTATGCCAATAAATCAAAAAACAAACGATATCAATCAATGCCCACACTCTTTAGTGGTATGGTATAATTGGTAATTGAGTTCTCCTCTTGCTATTTACTGGTAATTCAAAAATACTCGGGGAACTTTCACTTCAATTGCTCATTTAAGCCGCGAAAGAGGCCCAGGGGGCGGATTTCAAATGCCCCCCTTTCTATCGATTAAATGCATTATTTGTGGTATTGAATAAAAGTTTACAAACAACACACAAATATAGAATTAAGTCCATAAATGCGATCGATTTGGGTCGTTAATGGTCTAATAAAACTACTATGAGCGTTCGAAATTGAAAGCAATATAAGCCGGAATTAAGTTGAAGAACGACTTGGTTAGTAAATATTTAAGTCAGTCTTGTTCCATTTAAACCTAAAATTCCGAGAAACATTTCGGCCAATTGGAGCAGACGCTTTCGAGATATCGACAAGTAAAGTTTGAAAAATCGCAGGTGCTTGCCCTGCATGCCCAGGCATTTTCAGGAGTTTTCTCAATTTTTTTAGGATGCCGATTATCCTTTTAATTTATTGATTTGGACCCTACATTGACCGTGAATATCTCATTTCAGGGCCAAGTTCCTTTCAACTCAAATTTGAAGGGCCGGTAGTTACAAGAAAATGCACGATAGTGAAAATAGGTACGAATGTAAGGAAGTATGTCGCAAATTAAATTTTCATTTCTTCATTATCTTGCAAATGACGATGCCTCTTTGGCCTCGACCACGACGATATTTAAATTCCATAATATGCGTTTATGTAAAGGCATTTGGAAAAATAGAGTTTTAAGGCACTGAAGTCGAGGTACATTTGAGGGTTCGGTATTCTTGAGAGAAAAAGTAAAAAACCATTAAAAATCTCGAAAACCGCACGAGTAAATGCATAAGTACTCATGTACTGGGGGAAAATGCCTATAGTCCTAGAAGATCCAAACATGCATATAGTGCAGAGTGTTGCGTTGGCAAAGATTAAATTTAATCACTGAAGTCGATAATCATTTAAGGATGTTTTTTTAACACGCAGTATAGATCCTTAAATACTTCTAAAGCCGCTGGAGAAAAGTACTGGAACATGTAAATCAGATGGAAACGATTAATTTGATGGGTCCTTATGGTCAATTGAAGTTTAAATCCACGAGAGATCCACAATCAAAAATCGGGAAAAATGGTAATAAATAGAGGCCTCCTCCTTTTGAAGAAATTTCGAAGTGTTTGATGTGCTAATTTTCCACTTTGAATGCGCGAATTGAGGGAAAGCTGACTTGCAAATATATCGGTTCGGGAACCTTTAATCAAAGTCTAAATATACAGTGTTTCCGAGATAAGGACGTTTAGCATGGGGATCTCGAAAACAAAACAAGACATATTTTGTGTAATTTTTAAAATTAAAAAATTTGGCCCCCTCTGGAATATGTTGCAAAAATTTCATTTTCAGTTAGTTTAATGTTAATTATTAAATCGAAACAACCGATAACACTACTTATAGATGCTGAAGATCTAGATCTACATTTGAGTGAAAGCCTGCGATGACCGATTTGCCATTATTTTTCCTAACCACTGACGTTCTCAGAGATTAAAATTATTTATTGATTGCCGTTCTATTGAACCATATAACCAACGTCCACCGGAAAAAAAACGAGTCTGAGAGGATGTTGAAGCACGCGCTAATATTTAAACCGGACCATACAAGGTGAAACAAAACGACACCGAGATAAATAGATATAGGTACCCACCTTAAGAAATAATGGTAGTCGGCTGAAACCTATGGTAGAGTTTGTTCATTTTGAATGGCGATTGCAGAAATGATTGTGAAGGGATTTAATAATAAGCGGAAATTGGTTCGAAAATTTTTCAAAATTTCCAAGATTCCTATAAATTGTGAACAATTTTTTCTTCAACTGTGCCCTCCTATCTTAGAGGGCTTGCTATAAGAAATGGACTATAGTATTTGTTCATACCTAACAGGACAGGTTGGTGCTCCGTGCAGAAGTGCAGGTGGGCATCAATGGTGCTCGGGTACCAGACCCAGACGCTTGTAAAGTGAGATCTATAGGGAACTCATTAATCTGTAATGGATGAAACTGAACCTTTTTGTGGTACAAAAAATAGAAATTCCTAGGGAGGAACGTACCATATTTTATTCCAGCAACATGGCACTTTCTCTTAAAGAAACAACTTTTTGTTTCTACAAGAGATTGGATATGCTACGCCCAGATTTTTGTTTTGGGTGTTCTTATTAGGACTTTATGGGTGTTGCATGGTACCAAATGGGTGCCTACTGATATTGCGGGACCCCAAAATGAAATCAAACAAAAGTGCCTCATCCGGCATTTGATGAAAACACAGGAAGGAAACACTTTCTGCACGCATCGTGTCCCATTGCCATTCAAGCGGGAAGATTGCTTTTTGCCGGTGTAATTCAAGGCTAATACAATTATTATGGGTTTTACACACAGAGCTCCTATCACAATATTTGGATAGTTACAGTAGAAGTAAATTACATTGGTCATGTGTCCATTTTCCGTTCAGAATATGTTGAAATTAACTAATGAATAGCTGATTTATAAAAATGTACAATTAGTACATATTACATTTTTAGGAAATTAGGAAAATATTGTGAAACAAATATGTATATAAAATGAATGAAATAAATTTAAAAAAAAACGTTGGAGGCGCCGGGTATCGATCCCGGTACCTCTCGCATGCTAAGCGAGCGCTCTACCATCTGAGCTACGCCCCCGTTGTTGAGTTTAATGCATAGTACGTACATACTTCTAAAAGGAAAAAATTTCAAGTTTCATTCACTAATATTCACTAACGAAACTTATAAACTGCAAAATTTTATTATTCATTTCAACTTTACTCTACAAAAAATTTGATTTAAATTTAATGCTCATCATTCATGAGATTTGGTAAACTATAAATAAAGGATAGAGTGATGGTCAAATCGACGCAAACTTGTCCCTTATTTTGACTTTTCAATTATTTAGTATTGATGAGAGCGATCAGAAGAGATGGAGAAGACATGAACATGAAAAAAGTATTTTAATCTTTAAATATTCATTGATTAATGAATAACAATAAATCTAATGGAGTGTTAAATTAAAAATTTCGGTATTTTAGCCTACTATTTTGTGTAAGCTGTGGAAGAAATCTACTTGTAGAGCGGGTGTGCTTACTTATTTTATTAACAGATGGCCCTCAATATAGTTTTAGGAAAATATCTGTGAAAAACCAAAAAAGTAACTTAGGAAACCCATAGAGGCCGACACCTGCTGCTAAATTCGAAAACGTTTTGATACCAAACAGCTGATTTCTTTGACGTTTCATCAGCCCCGTCATTCTTGTTTTCAAAATTGTAATTATTATTGGAAAGTACAACAAAAGTATGCCGTCCCTAAGATCTGCCTGGAAATGCATGTTTGCTCCAAGACTAATCCAAATCTATGGAAATGCTGCTGAGGTAAGTCCATCGCCGAGCCTACCACAACCCTATAAGCCTAAAACATTTTCAGAGACTTTATGAGCCCCAAATATTGGAGCAATGGGGCAATCAGGTTATTAGCTCGGTAAGTATCTAGTCTCATAAATGTCTCATAAATCTACCTGCATAAATATACTTCAGCTCTGCATGTTGTGGAAATTGGGGCTATACACAAGCCCTATGTGGGGCATTGTGCTTTACAATAACGGCTACTTTGAGTCTTTGGGTTTGACAACAATTACGAAACTAGTAGCAGGAGTTGGCGTTATTCTGATAGTGTCCTTTTGCATCCGAGGTTTCAGCAGGGCACACAATTCCACTTATTTACGTTTCCTTGAAGTGCTTCATAAAGCTCAGGTCAATATTGTGGAAAATAAGCAGGATTTGATGAAATATGATTTTGAGTTCAGTGCTTGGCCTGTGGAATATGATTTAAGAGTTGAAAGGTGATATGCAAAAGACTTCCAATATACTACTTAAAGTGACTTTTTCCTTATTTTAGCTCTTCATCAAAGGTTAAAATAGCCAGAAAAATCACCAATCAAAGCACAATGGAGTATTTGATTTCCTTGCCATTCAGAATCATTGCTTATTTTGCCATTCATACTTTTGGCATCAGATTGATATACCCAGGGAGTATTAAATTATTGCAAATGGTATTAGGTAAATTATGCTAAAAACTCTAAAATTAAAATTAGTACTCAATTGTTTAATTTGAAGAATCCAGCCTGCAGCAAGGTAGAACTCGTCTTATTGATTTCTATGGAGGTCAAAGGTATAAACTAAAATCTGCAGATGGCAATACCATAGATATGATGGTCTTGGACAGAAGAAACACCCATCCACATGGTGATACTTTAGTGATATGCTGTGAGGGAAATGCAGGGTTCTACGAAATTGGTACTATGATTACTCCTACTGAAGCTGGATATTCTGTATTGGGGTGGAACCATCCTGGGTTTGGAGGCAGCACGGTAAAAAAATACATTAACTTGGAAAATTTCTGAATCAATGGATGATAGATTGCTAGATGAAAGGTGCTGTAAAGGTTCTCTTTAATATAAATTGTGGCCCCCTAAAACATTATGAATCAACGACTGTAACGTAACTGTACGTAACTGACGTACTGTAAATTGGGCACTATAAACAAGTTCAAGTTCACACGAATTTCTTTTGCACCAAGATTCACTTACTCCTTTACTGCTTGTCTTTCCCGTTTTGTTATTTCTTTATTCCTTGACACACTGACAATTTTAAGTGTTGAACCTTAAGTATATTTCACAGTCGCCAAAATATCCAGAATTTTATAATATTAATCGACAATTATTCTTAATATTTGAAATCTGCACGACTTAACATTAAAAAAAAACCATTGACGCACTCGAACCTCTTTCTAAACGGTTCAAAAGGGCAAAATATGTGCAACGAAACGTGTCTAATTAAATAAAGATCATACCATCAAAAACGCAAAATGTAGTGTAAACATTATTAAAGGGGATGCCTTATCCAGCCCAAGAAGAAGCCGCAATGGACGCAGTCATGCAATTTGCCATCAACAAATTAGGCTTCAAGCTAGAGAATATTGTACTATTTGGATGGAGTATCGGCGGCTATTCTGTCTCATGGGCCACTGTGGCTTATCCTGAAATTAAAGGAGCTGTAAGTGAATTTATCAACAGCAAAAATGGGCCCTAAGAAACAGTTATAACAAGGTCATAGATGCAACTTTTGATGACATCCTCCCACTGGCATTGAACCAAATGCCCAAATGGTGGGAACCTATAGTGAAATTGGCCATAAGAGAATATGTAGACTTGGACATTTCTGAACTGCTGTCCAAATTTCCAGGCCCATTGTTGTTAATACGGAGAACAAAAGATGAAGTTATATGCACCAAGTAATATTTGTTTTTTCAATCTGAAAAAAATCCTGGTCAGCATGAAAAACACATCAATCATTTATTCAAGCAAAAACGGTTGCTTTTCATGACAAACCCAGATTATATTTTAGTTGGAATAACATAAAATATTCTTATATTAGTCACTTCAGATAAATATTCAGGGTGGAACATTTTGATGATGACTAAGAAAGTTTTAACTTTTCACACATACATTAGCAACATTTCCTACCCTGTATATCTTCAAAAGTGCTTATAGTCGTTAATTTCAGTACGGGAGATCTGTCCTCTAATAGAGGTAATAATCTATTGCTTAAAATTCTGAGGAATAGGTACCCATGCATTTTTGATGAGCATCAGCTGTTAATCATTAATGAGTACCTTGCAGTGACTGGTTCAAAACAAGGTACCTTTGAACATCTTCATTTAATTCAAATTTACAATTATCTAATTACAGAGCGGATTTTAGAACAGCATAATGTGGACGACACGGTTTGCATCTCTCTATTGCAGTCATATATCTCCGAGTATTCAAAATCTTACCCAATGAAAATCGGAGAGGACTTGCCTGCAACAGAAAAAAATCAGTTGGCTTTATTTCTGGTAAATTTTCCGGCCTTTTTCGGATTTAAATAATGAGCTATTGTTGCAGGCAAAGAAATATATGAAGGATTTCAAAGCTACTCATTGCGTGTCCTTACCTGGGGACATGTTCGCATTGCCCTGGGACGTGAACGTCGAATCAGACTTTGTATTCACTTAAATTTCAAGGCCGAAAGTTCTAATCTACACTTGTGCACTTTTTATCACGCTAATAAATTATTATTTATTATTTTCTTTTGGATAAATATATTTATTTAAGTATGCACTAGAAGTTTAGGGTGTAAGGCCATGTTAGCGATAGATGCTGGTGATTGTTAATGAATAAAAGATGAAACTATAGTTTGATTTTAATTTTTAAAAAGTAAATGCCAAAAAAAGCGGTAATTGTTTCGTCTGCAATAATTCGGAACATTCAGATTGCTTTACAGATCAGTTAGCTCTCTTTATTTTTTTTGCCAAAAATCTTGCCGATACTCATTTTTTTCAGCTATTTTTCTTAAAAGATATATGAGAAGATAAAATTTTTCGATGGCAAGAACGCAGAGCTAAAGTAAAATTGGTTTTCTCTTTATAGCTGCATATTTATAAAGTTAATATTACGTATATTCGAATACATCATTTCCCACTAATTTTTAACCACAAACTGATTTGTTCTTAGTGATACCGCAGCAAACGGAAATACTTATTTACTTAACGAGAATTACGGCCTCTAAGACGCACATCTGTCACGTATAGAAAAATTACAAATACTTTATATGAGTATTTAAGAAATTTCTAACTTTTACAGAGAATTCGGCTAGTGGGAACAAAATCAAACTCTGCAAAGTAGAATAATTCTACAGGAAAGAATTGATAACAGTAATATTTATTGAAACTGAGTTTATTGTTTTTAACAAAAATATATAAAACCAACACTTATTAATATACATTTTACTTTATAACTTGCTTTTATTCTTTACCATCTCCCCAAGAATTTGGGAAAATTCTTCAGAAGCAATACATTCAAGCAATTGTTCAAACTCCATTTGAGAAGCCCTAAGTAACTGCTTCTTCACATGTTCCATCGCCAGTCTTTTATTAATTTTAATAGTATTCACTGACAATGACCCATATTGGTACAAACTCTCTATGAATCCAGGCAATTGCTCATGAGGTATCACAGCAGAAATAAATCCCAGTCTATATGCATCTTGACTTGTGATTTTTTTAGCCAGAAGTAAAGCTTCAGAGGCTTTGCTACGTCCCAAAATCCTTGGAAACATAAAGCTGGAAGTTCCTTCTGCACACAATCCTCGACGAACAAAGGGGGTTTCAAGATAAGCTCGATCAGAGGCATAGACTATGTCACATAAGGCTAATGTGGTGGCTGCTATCCCTATGGCTGGTCCATTTAAAACAGCTGCAGATTTTTTTTTCTTAATGTATCGCTTTAAGGCAAATTATTAATGTGTTGTTAATTTTAACTGGAAATTAAATTCCACAGATACATTATAATGGAACCTTGATATTGGTTAGATTAATTGTTTTTATAAAAACAGATATAGAAATTGGGGTTCAATTGATGAGAAATTTTATTTTCTGTGAGAAATAATTTAAGTTTAAAATTTTTAGCCCTCATGCACAAATAGGTACAATGAACAAGAAGTAAGTAATAAAATGACAAAATGGAAATTTGTCAGTAAATTTGTTTTGGTGCCTTTCATTGATTTCAATAAAAAAGGGACACAAAAGAATTTGACATAAAGACAAACAGAAACAACTGCTTTAAGGGCTACTATCCTTACTGATGTGGCACTACACTGATTGCAAACATAAATTAATGTTAAAGTTGAAGTGTGTATAAGGTCAGATAACAGTATAGACAAATAAAGCACAGTCAAGCATATCTTCATGAAAATTAAGTAAAAACTAAAGACACCTGGATGAAGAGCCATTGTTTCCATGTTAATAAGATCTTCATCCCCCTGCTAAACTTAACAGAACTGGATTTGGTCTTAAATAAACACTTACCTATAATTATCTTGGGGTACTCTATAAAAGCTTCTACAAATTTCTGGATATCATCCATTGAAGATACATCTTCCATATTAGTTTTAAAATCATTGCCACTAGAGTAAAAGTCACCTGTTCCAGTTATAATAGTAAGAACAACATTGTCATCTTGGGAATCTTCTTTCAAAATCTGGGTCAATTTTTGGTACATGTATTTATTAAAGGCATTCTTTTTCTCTGGCCTATTGAGGATTATCTTACGAACCCCATCCCTAAAGGTTGATTCTACCACCTGCTTCTTAGACATAATTTTTTTTATTAATATGTTTAGATTTAATTTAAATGTGCTATAAATTTGAACGATATTTTATAAGTGAAATTTAGACTTTGTTACTATCTGGCCTTGTAATCAGACTTTTCTTATTTGATTGATAAAGTGTTGTGAAGACTTAAATATCAATTTCATGAATATATGGAATGTCGTTTCAATGAAGACGCTTCGTATTAATGATATAATATATTTTTAATAATTAATTTAAAAATATATTTCAATGTTAAAAAAAATTAATATTTAATGGGGAAACGTAAAATAAACAATAATATCATGACGTCATTTAAATTTCGTATCTAGCCAGCTGTTGGACTTTACACAAGAGAAATAGAAAATAAAAAGTAGGTCGTAGCTTGATCATATGCTGTAAAATGACGATAAAATTAAATTTTGATAAAAGAGCCGAGTGAGGTTATGTTGCTTTATTTACTTTTAACGACATACGTTCTTTTCTTCTACAATAAAGAACAAAAACGGTGCCGTAAAAAAATAATAAAAAAGTAATAATAGGCATTTTCTTTTTCTAAAGAGTTCTATTCTGTGCTATCTGATTCATGCAAGAATTAAATAAGGACTACGAAACAAGCCACAATCAACTTTTACTTTTTGTTCTCTTTGTACCCACTCATAAGTAGAAATTGTTGGAGGTGTGGACTTACACACTATTTCTAATTAAAATTTGCTGAATGTAACTCACCTTCTATTAAGGGCCCGCACGAAAAACTCTTGATGTTGTGGTGACAACTCTTTATGTATAGCAGGAAATCGACTAAACCAAGTCAATTAATGTTGAGTTAAGGCATCGTTCCTTCATCTGTATCTGTATATCGGAATACTTTTTAAATAGTGAGATATGGTGGGATCAACTCTTAGTAATCCTTAGTAATTTTAAGTACGATCGATTCTTGCATGCTAATGTTGTGTTGTATGAATTTCTCTCTTGACATAACCGTTATTATTTGCGGCAAACATGTGCTGAGAAACGGCAAAGAAGCGGCCTTTAGACTATATCCATTTCTCACATATTTAGGAAGGTAACTCAGTACTCAAAAAAAATTCGTCGCGTGTTTTGTTTCCATTCTGGAGGGAATCACAAAGTATCTGAAAAACCACACCCAAAAAGATATGGCTACGCCATTGGAAGTTGCTCACACTTTTGGGCAATTTAAAGACTAACGTGAAATTAAACTATTTAAGGAATTTGATAGAAATTCAATAACAATATCTCATAAACTTGTATAAACTTATTGTGTAAATAAGTACTTAATATTAAGCAAGATTCAAAAAGGCCGCAAATACTGTAAAAGTACTTGCTATTTAACACCAATTAGAGACCATCATCACAGACCAAGCTAAAGTTATTTGGCACTAATTTAAAAAATATATATCATATTTTTTCTAGACAATAATAATTGTTATCAGTCACACTAACTACTTGCGTATCTAGCGATGCACTATAAAGCGTTCCCAAATGTTGTCAAAATCAATATTCAATATGGTCACTTGGAACAATGTCAATATGACACGACTGACTTTTTGACAATCCTTGGAAGTCTGGAATATCCTACTAGGAAACTTTAAAAATGAATTCGACCTTTCATGGACAAAAAGTCATGCTGGATTTATACAGCATATAACACATGCACAACAAATGACATAGAGACATAATATCGTTTCTACTTTCTATGTAAATCATCTGCATTATGTTATGCGTTCCGCGCTGTATAAACCCAAGGTTGACAAATAATTCCAGTTTTGTCACGTCCTCCTTCGTAGTTTTAATTCCCAATTGAATTTTTTACTATTCTAACTTTTGATCCTCAACATCCTCAATGTTGTTATCAGTCACAGTAGGTGTATTATTTTCTCTTTCTTTGGCTCTTTTCTGCGCGTAACTCAGAGCCTTCTTGTCGAA